>NC_090725.1:100150361-100155361 GCF_036898095.1 Palaemon carinicauda | reverse complement strand
CTTTTTATGATATTGCTTTCATCAAAATACTCGAAA
Organism: Palaemon carinicauda; assembly: GCF_036898095.1. NCBI lineage: Eukaryota > Metazoa > Arthropoda > Malacostraca > Decapoda > Palaemonidae > Palaemon > Palaemon carinicauda. The sequence continues at coordinate 100,155,325 of NC_090725.1, read as the reverse complement.
AGAAACGTATTTTGATCATTCTAATAACTGGGTTCAAAACCATATGGAAAAGTACGCGAATTGAAAAAATATAATCTTCGCTAAGTATATGACAACTGGTAGATTTTGAGACAAACTATAAATGGTTACGTAAATTTCAGACCATTAAGCAAATTCGTCACTGTCTGATAGATCAAACAATATTGGGGTGACTTAGTATAGTTTTTACTCTCTCTCTCTCTCTCTCTCTCTCTCTCTCTCTCTCTCTCTCTCTCCTCTCCTCTCTCTCTCTCTCTCTCTCCTCTCTCTCTCTCTCTCTCATACAAATTATTTTCGCCACTTGCATTACGACCTTAAATTGCTTAACAATTGACCCTCATGAATACTAAAATTTGCAAACATGCGTGAATGTGTGTAGGCTATGTGTGTTCTTAAGAGTACAAAAACTACTTCTGTTACTGAACTCAGCAAGATTTTCCCATTTTTTTTTTTTTTTCGAAAAATACCAGTCATCAGGAAATAGGTGATCCATAGATACAGTACAGCATCCATATTTTAGAATTATCAAACACATTATCAAAATAAGAAAACTGTCAAGAGAAAACGAACTCACGTGATCAACAGTCAGAAATCTTGCTTTCTTTGAATTCTTGTTCTTAACGGTTTAAGTAAAACATGTACAACGTTGTTCAAGAAGCATCCATCTCTGTTTATGTTTACTCAGTCTTTTGGGTGTTTGGAAGTTATCGTTTGATCCTGCAAAAAGGAAATTAGATAAGATTAAGGTCCACAGAATAAATTCGGTTACATGTTAGGAGCTTTCTCTTATTTTAAGGATTTAGGTTAAACGATTTTGCTAACCAACTGCATTCTGCTTGGGGAATTAAATAATAGAAATAACGCTACTGATGATGGCAAAAAGTAGGTTAAAAATACGGGAAAAATATAAATTTTATCAACATTCAAGCAAATGCCTAAAATAATTAGTAAATAACTAGATACACTCACCATTATACACGTTTACACATATATCTGTCTATATATATTTAACCATAACAGGGCAGCTTTGCATGCATAAATACATATATACTTTTTAATGGTTTTATACCACCCCAGAATGAGGATTACCTTTTCAAGGGGCTCCCGTTTTTTATGATTCTGTATTACAAGAGTTTTGACGTACCATAAGAACTCACGTCTGGTTTGATCTCTCTCTCTTCTCTCTACTCATCTCTCTCTCTCTCTCTCTCTTCTCTCTCTCTCTTCTTCTCTCTCTCTCTCTATCTATCTCTCTCTCTCTCTTAAAGAGAGGAGAGAGAGAGAGAGAGAGAGAGAGAGAGAGAGATAGAGAGAGAGAATCATATGCAGATATAAAAGGAGATAGTTAATGTAGCCACAAAAAAGTGATGAACAAAAGGCGAGTAATGATGTAAATAAAGGAGTAGAAAATAGCAAACCTTTCAGGAATACGCATATGCTTTTTTTAATGCAAGGGTGTAAATGTAAAATGGAGAAAGAGAATGTACAAAAAAAAACAGATTAGTGAAGAGTTTATATTTATGGAAAGTAGATGACTCGCAATCCGCGGATCGAGAGTATGAGCCCTACTCACGAGCACTACAAAGTTCTCCAGCGTTCGAAACCTTACTGACCTATTGAGCTAGGGTGTAGGGCTTGGGGACCTGGAGGTCTACGTACTGAGTCATCAGCTGCCATTGCCTGACTCTCCCTGGCCCTAACATATGTAAAGAAAGGGTTTGGGTGCTGATCATGATCATACATATATATATATATATATAGTATATAATATATATATATATATATATATATATATATATATATATATATATATATAAGTGTGTGTGTGTGTAGTGTGTTTTTATATATATATATAGTATATATATATATATATATATATATATATATACATATATATGTATATATATATACACATATATATGTATATATATATATATAATATATATATATATATATATATATATATATATGATATATACTACATATATATATATATATGGTTGATATTTAGGACACTGCTGAGACTATCCGGTGTGCCATGAACAATTTTGAATGGATTCTTCAAAATAAAATGGTATCCAGATCTTAAGTTAAAGAAGTATTGGATTTTACTCGAAACAAAACCTGATTTCCCATTGCATGACAGTGAACTTTTTTTTATGGTTACGATGTTTAGGAGTTTTTGACAAATGAAAAGATGAAAGGATGGGAAGTCCAATTATTGTTCCGAAGTGGATAACAAATGAGTAGAGATAAAAATATTTCCCTTCAAAAACTTTTCAAAATGGCTTCAGTTTTGCTTGGGTCTAATGCTTCTGCAAAGAGAGCACTCACTCAAATAAAAAAACTTTCGGACATCAGAGAAGAGTCACTTGCAAGTAACTGCATTGAGGTCTGTACTAATAGAGGAACACAATTTAGACTTCAGTTGCACCGACTTCTATGATTATCTTAAAACATCAACCCTCACTCCTAAATAAAATTCAAGTCATAAATGCATTTTTATGTAAAAATATTTTGTTTTTACTATTCAGAGAATCATCTCTGTTTCCTTTTTGAGATTTATCAAAACATAATTTTATTACTGAAGGGTAACGCTTGCACTGAATAAAGGATGACTGAATTGTACTCTTCATTGACTCAAATGTTTGTCTATATATCTAAATATATATATAATCTTTTGAAGAATAAATCTTATATGTCTGGAACTCAGGATGAAAAGATCAAGGCAGCTGCAACTCTCTCTCTCTCTCTCTTCTCTCTCTCTCTCTCTCTCTCTCCTCTCTCTCTCTCTCTCTCTCATATACACACATATATATAGATATATACATACATACACATATATATACACACATATATATATATATATATATATATATATATATATATATATATATATATATATATATATAATACTATATATATATATACATTCTCTCCTTCCCGTATTAACTTATGCATCAGAAACTTGGAGCCTTACTAAAGCCTTAAACCATAAGCTCGTTACAACTCGAAGAACCATAGAAAGAATAATGATGGAAATATCACTAAGAGATAGAAAAAGAACAACATGGATACGAGAGTAAACTAAAGTAGATGGATATTGTAACAAGAAATAAAAACAAATGGACGTGTGAAGGACATATAATTATAATGACAGATAATAGATGGACATTAAGAATAACATAACGGGTGCCTAGAGATTTCAAAAGAAGCAGGGAAAGAAAGAGAAGACGATGGATTGACGAACTAATAAAATTTTCTTGTATTAAACTGGCATAGAAAAGACCATAAAAAGTCTCGAGTGGAAGGACATGTCAGAGGCCTATGTCAATGCAGTGGACTTGTTACGGCTGATGATAATGATATTTCTGGTGAATCAAGTTCTTCCCGTCCCTAGGGTAGGGGGGAGCGAGGGAAGTAGTCATACCCTGGTGAGAGGGGGGACGCGTGTGTGTGCATATCTGTCAGAACATTTAGCCAGCATATATATATATATATATATATATATATATATATATATATATATATATATATATATATCAGGGTTATGCTTACGCATAATAGCATGTAATTACTACTTAATTTATACAGATCTCCCCCCTTTCACATCTCAAATAAATGGTCACTCCTATTCATAAATGACCCTTGCACCTTTAAAAGTACTGGCTAGGTAGTGTGGAAGAGATATTGAATAGGAAAGGCCCAAAATCAAGGAAGCATGAAACGGGTGTGCAAGCAAAGTTGATGGCATTATGGGAGTATCAGGGTTCGGCATCTTACTCATAATCTTATTTTTCTGTTAGCATATAAATTGGCTGACGTGGAATTTTTTTTTTCCACCAAAGTTCTTCCAAGACTTGTCATATAACGTTTGAATATATGAATATATCTACTCTGGAGCCAGCCCTTCTCAGGAAATGTCTTACCGTTGTATGTATGTATGTATGTATGTATGTATGTATGTGTAAATATATATATACATATATATATATATAAATATTATATATATATATATATAATTATATATATAATATATATATATTATATATATATATATATATATATATATAATATTTCTAAATTTACTTTTTCTCTCCCTGCCAGAATACACAACGGAATGGGCCGTGACAAATCAGACAAAAGAGATAATAAAAGAACATAAAGCTGCATAATCTCCTTAACCTAACAGTTTTATGCACCTTTGTTTACAATAATAGAATGTCGTCACTATTTCGGGGTCCAAACTGAAGCGCCAAAGATAGAGAATGCAAACAGACATCAGGCAACGCCTTCGATCATTTCACACAATAGTTGCACCGCATTGCTGACATCCGGCTCATTTTCCCGTCCCTCCCTAAACTAAAGCCACCTACACACCCCTTAAGCGGCTTAAGCCCACCTCCCACAGCCACCTAGCCCCTGTGCATCGTCATAGGTTTTTAGGGGGATTACAGAGATTATACTTGTTTTTATATTTTTTTAAACCCAGCCTATCAAAAGCTTAAAAATTTTCTAGGTGACGCATTTGAAATGCCTTTTATTTTTCAAACACTTATCCTATAGATTTTACCTTAGCCGTTTTTGGTTTGGTTATGCCTATATATTTTCTTATTGGTTGCGCCCACGGTTTAGGTATGTAGCCGTGGTTGCGCCTAATCTATTTAGTTTAACCGATATACGCCACAAGATGAACTATTCTCTGAGGGAAATCTTAGTTGCAAAATAACCTACTTTTGGCGACCCGCCTGAATAATATTCTGAATTCCTGTTGTGATAGGCTGCTTCCTGCTTTTGATGGAATATGACCTTGAATATAATATTACAAATTACTAAGAGAAAAATATACGTATGAAGCAAAGTGCTGAACCATTTTTAGTTCAAATTTCCCGGAAATCCACTAATTTACGTATTGTTAATGAAATCTCTGTACTATATTCAAACAC
>NC_090725.1:100127861-100145361 GCF_036898095.1 Palaemon carinicauda | reverse complement strand
CCCCTGATTCATTATTTAATATTTGTGTTTCTTTCTATCATTATTTATTCATTTATTTATTAAATATTATCTTTAAAATGAATGCCCTTCTGCCTCGGTGCTCGTCTTAGGGCGTCAACTTTGGTTCTTAGCTTCTCACTGTGCCTCCATAAAAGAAATCTCTCCCAAGCGGCAGCAGAAACACCGTCACTTGACCATTCCAACTTGGAACTATTTGATATTTGTGTGACACCAAGACAAGATATTCATTAGCAGGATTCCGGAATAAGGCATTTGGAGATCTGTATTTCATTTTCCTCTATCTTAGTTTTTACAATCTCCATCGAAGTAAAAAGAAAAAAAATTGTATTGTGAAGCATGCTTCCATAAATAAGTGGTGCCCCTCAGATTTTTTATACAATATATATCCCATTCCTCTATCATTATTCCAGTTAACGAAAATATCTTAGTCGATTTTAAAGCAACTGGTTAAATTTTCCTACAGAGCATTTAAGGTATATAGAGGAGTATAAAATATAATGATCAAACTATATGCAGCCGGACAAATGTTGGTATACGGATCCTTAAGGAAGCAAATGCTACAAACGCCCAAAAGCAATTATAGTTATTTTCCCCCAAAATCACCCATCATTTGGATAATCATTTGATTCTAACAAAATAATCCCGTTATTTATATCCTGTAATAACTATCTCCAATTTTGCCATTTAGTTTCGATAATTATCAAGTGAGTAAAGCACTTACGACAAAGATTGAATTAGCAATGTAATAAAGATTTTAAGATTTTAGTTCAAATGAGAATGCTAATCCTTCAAGGCCAAGATAGCAGACGGTGAGATGACAAAAGCTCAACAATGGGAATGTAAAAGAAATGACGAATAAAAGGAAAGTGGCTTAGAGTCTAAAGACTGAAACGGCGCATACCCCTGAATCTGAATAATTTGGGAAATATTTTACAATAAAGTATCCTCACGTATTACGAAATGTTACATTCAATGAATATCTATAAACTGTAAGTAGTTTTTAGCAGTCAATCTAGCATCTGAAAAAATAACGATAAGCTTTTGGGAGCATAACACAATCATTTCTATTGGAAACATTGCATAATAATGACAAACAATATTTTGATATGCATAAATGTCTAAAAAGGAGTTTATGTGCTGTTACATTACTTCATTAACTAGAGTAAGCTCAAACCATTTGATCTCTCTCTCACTCTCTCTCTCTTCTCTCTCTCTCTCTCTCTCTCTCTCTCTCTCTCTCTCTCTCTCTCTCTCTCTCTCTGAACGTCCTTTATGTGGGTATAACTCATGTATGGTGTTTTTTATTAATATTTTTTAACATAGAAACATAATTGAAATTACTTTTTTCGTTCATCGGCAACTTGAACAAGACTAATGTTAAAATAATCAAATCTAGCTGTTAACGGAAGGAATTGTTTAGCTACGACACTCCAATATTTTCTACATGATTTTGTGGGTTCATAATATATATATATATATATATATATATATATATATATATATTTATATATATATATATATATATATATATTTATATATATATATATAGTATATATATATATATATAAATATATATATATATATATATATATATATATATATAAATATATATATATATATATATATACATATCTATATGTATGTATACATAACCGAGAATGAAATATGTCAACTCGATTTGTAACATTTCAATGCTTCCGCTAACAGAGACAGCCGTTTACTGTCTTTGATTCACCAAGGTTGGAGAAGGCTCCGCCCATTTCGTAGCAGTAGTAAGAGGAGCAACTAGTTGTCTGTTTTGTCATGGGAACACTAGAGACATCTGACGAAAGATTTCCCCTGAGTGTCGGCGTTCTTTTGATTCTAACTGTACATATGGTCAGTCTCTAGGGCATTGTCCTGCTTGATAGGGCAATGTTACTGTCCCTTGCCTCCGCCATTCATGAGGGGCCTTTAAGCCTTTAAAGGAACAATAATGATGATACCAACAATACATGTATGCAGATAATTTTCAAACGATGCTAATAGAAAAGCTATTTCTATTCATTTATGTTCAGAATGAGTATTTCCTGAAAGTTCACTTCGAAAACGTAGTTTTAATGATTAATTAAAATTGCTATAATCATCATTACCGACAAATTCGAAATTAAATCCTACTTCAGAACCTGAATTCGAGAAAGCAGTGAATCAAATTTTCAACAGAACAGAACAAAACAAACAAACCACAAAATAGAGAGAATTGCTGGTTCCATTTTGTGTCCATCTGGAATTGTGGTCTTCCACTCCGAGCTTAATGTCAACCGCCGAGGCTTTGAGGAATAAAAAAAAAAAAAGCTGCTCGATAATATTGATATATCGATAGCCATTTCCGGTAGGAGACTCACATACATATATGGGACGTTCACTTTCTTATGTTTAACTAATGTTGGTGTACGTACATATCGTAACATTATTTTCAAATGTTGCAAATTAAACGATTGAAAGTTTTTCTTTGGTAACATATCTCAACGATGCTGGAAAACTAACATTATCTCGAACTAATTACAAACAAATAATTGTTAGTTTCTATACAAAGGTTCTCTCTCTCTCTCTCTCTCTCTCTCTCTCTCTCTCTCTCTCTCTCTCTCTCTCTCTCTCTCTCTGAGTAAATGTAAACAAGGTAAATGAGAGGGCTGCTGTGACCATGATAATTTAAAACTCTGATTTCTTCGTTCCCTTTCAAAACAAGTTCGTAAATGTGAGGGATATTCGTACCTTTTCTTTCTTTTTCTTACCGATATGACAGTAGCCTTGAACAGTCTCTTTTTTTTTTTTTTAAATGAATACTGTACATCCGTGTTGAATTCCTGCAAGTAGCTTCACCAAAATATTTCTTTGCTCGTTCTTTTATTTCCTCTTAGACCTTATTTTTTCCCCTGAACTTTCCTTCTATTTATTTATTTTTTTTTTATTTTCACTTACGACCATGATATTCTGTAGAAGGCTGAACGTCATGCTTAGCTAATTACTATTATCATTATTATTACCTTCTAAGCTACAGCCCTAGTTAGAAAAACAGGTTGCTATAAGGCCAGGGGCCCCAACGGGGAAAATAGCCCAGTGAGGAAAGGAAACAAGGAAAAATTAAATATTTTAAGAACAGTAACAATATTAACATAAATATTTCCTATATAAACTATAAAAACTTTAACAAAACAACTGGAAGAGAAATAATATAGAATAGTGTGCCCGAATGTACCCTCAAGCAAGAGAACTCTAAATTATCCAAGACAGTGGAAGACCATGGTACTGAGGCTAAAGCACTACCCAAGACTAGAGAACAATGGTTTGATTTTGGAGTGTCCTTCTCCTGGAAGAGCAGCTTACCATAGCTAGAGTCTCTTCTATGCCAAGAGGAAAGTGGCCACTGAATTATAGTGCACTAGTTAACCCCTTGAGAGAAGAAGAATTGTTTGGTAATCTCTGTGTTGTCAGGTGTATGAGGACAGAGGAGAAACTATAAAGAATAGGCCAGACTATTCGGTGTATGTGTAGGAAAAGGGAAATTAAACCGTAACCAGAAAGAAGGATTCAATGTAGCAATGTCTGGCCAGTCAAAGGACCTCATAACTCTCTAGCGGTAGTATCTCATAAAACAGTGCGTAGTACATTTCGAAGGATAATAACAGCACTTCTGACATGGGTCACCAATAACGATTCAGCAAAGACTTTTGGACTAACGTTTCGGTATTCAACGTCTAAGTAAAAACATTTTCTTCCTCGTAGCTTTCCTCACAAACATTGGATATCTCACTTGATGACTAAAATAACTAAAATAGTTTATGAAGTTATAATAACTTAACGATCCTGTTATACCTCTGAATAGCAGATTTTGTTCAGAATATCGGTCGCTTTCTAAATCATCTTTAGGTGAGGAATGTCGTGACTAAGGTAACGTTTTACTGCACATATGCTTACTATAAAAGTCTCCAGAAAAACAATCGACAAATGACTTACCAACCAAATGTTTCTGTAATGGCTGAACATAAGTATTTCTTAGAGCAAAAAAGAGGAGTGTATAAGCATACGGATACATATGTGAGTTCTATATCATAGTGTGAGTGCATGTAAGTGCATCTGTTGAAGTGTACGGTATTTAATGACTGCTGACCGAATCACCTCCTCGCCTCTGCAAGAATTTCAAAACAAGAACACTTAGAACCTTCACATGAGGGTTGCATTGTTTATATGATATTTCTAATATTTAGAAAGTTATCTCAACTTTTTGTATGCGGAAGGTTACGTTAATGAGTCATGAGTCATGAGACGATCAATTCTCAGACATTCGTTAGTGCTTTTAATTACTTACACGCATTTCAAGACAGCTGGTGTACTTGTTAATGCTGCTAATAAGCCTACGCCTATTGAGCTTTTAAATCAATACTTCTCTATTCAGCACCATCTACTTCACGCTTCATAGTCCCCAGCCATGTAGACCTGGGTCTCCCAACTTTTCTAGTACCATGTGGAACCCAGTTAAATGTTTGGTGATTGATTGATTGATTTAAAGTTTTCAGGCATCCTGACATCTGAGGTCATTGACGCCGATTAAATGTTTGGTGAACTAAGCTCTCTTGGGGAGTCCGAAGACCCTACCCAAGTCGTCTCCATCAACCCCGCACCATGATCTCATCCACATTTGGCACTCGAGTAATCTCCCTTATAGTTTCATTTCTAACCCTGTCCTGTCATTTAACTCCCAATATTCTTCTGAGGGTTTTGTTCTCAAATCGACTAAATCTGTTGGATATTGTTTCTTTATCATACCATGACTCATGTCCATGCAGTAACACCGATCTCACTAAACGGATATATAGCCTGATTTTTATATGTAATTTTCAGAAGATTTGATTTGATTTCCAAACCTAGACATTGTTTGAATTTCTTTTTTTTTCATCTTTCATTAAACTCTAACTCTGAATACCCTGTATTAGAGATCACAGTCTCTAAATATTCAAATGATTTTACCTCATTAATCCCTTCTCTTTCCAATGATATTCCGTTCTTATCACCCCTGTCTTCTATTTATCTTGAGCACAACCTCATGAGATATTCCATGCATTCTGGTAACCGTACGTTGCAAATCCTGTGGTGTTCTGCTAATATGGACAGCATCATCAGCATACTCTAGGTCACCTAATTTCCTATCACCAATCCAGTCCAATGCTTCTCCACCATCCCCAACTGTTCTATGCATTACAAAATCCATGAAGAGGATAAACAACATACACATTCCTTTGGAGTACTCCACTGTTCACAGGAAATTCATTTGATAGGACTCCACTAACATTAACTTTGCACCTGATATGCTCATGAATAGACTTAATCATGTTTACATATTTAAGAGGTATTCCATAATAACGCAGGACTCTCCACAAAATTGGTAGGTGTATATTATCAAATGCCTCTTTCAGTCCATAAATGCCAATGCTGTACAATCTATCTTAAAATAAAAAAAAATAAAGTGAGTACAACTTCTACCATTCCTAAATCTAGCTTGTTCGTCTCTCACCTGTTCATCAATATTTCTCTCTAGTCTCTTTGGAATAAGCTTACTATATATTTTCATGACAACTGGTGCAAGTGTGATGCCTCTGTAATTATTGCAATCAGTTAGATATCCTTTTCTCTTTGCCAACTTCACCAACACTCCTAATTCCCATTCATCAGGTTTGGCCTCTTTAGCCACATTCTACAAAATAATCTTGGAAGTATTCTGAGGGTTATTTCATTTTCAGCCAGTATCATCTCTGCCGTTATTCCATCGTATCCAGGGGCTTTCCAGCTCTTGAGTTTTTAATGATAGTTTCGACTTCAAACACACTGAATTCATTCATCGGCACATCAAGGTCTTCATCAGCTTCAGGTATATCAATCAAATTATTCCCTTCATATCTCCTATTCATAACCTCACTAAGTGTTCCATCCAACGTTGCCTTTCTTCATCTTCTGTTGTTATGACAGATCCATCTCTCATTTTGATGGCAAATGCTTCCTCTTCTTTGACCCAGTTGAGATTTCATTAATAGTTCTATGAGCGATTCTTACACCATAGCCATTTCCTGAATTCATAGCATTGTCAGTCTCCTCTACTTTACTGTTTAAATATTCTCTCCAATCAATCCTGGCTTTTCTTTTGACCTCACTGGAATACTTCGGTTAATAACGAAACTCTACATGTCGGCATTACTTTAATAAAACTGAATTTATTTATTTCCATTACACACACACACACACACACACACACACATATATATATATATATATATATATATATATATATATATATATATATATATATGAATACATATAAAACTTTAAGCCGTTTCCCCTGACAAGAGACGGCTTCACAGAAGAACGACAAAATAGTCATGGCCACATTCCTTCTCTGATTGCTGAATCATACAGTAGATGTGCATGAAGTTTCCACCGCATTAGTTGCTTCATACCCTTACAGAGATTTATTTGCATATATATATATATATATATATATATATATATATATATATATATATATATATATATATACCATAATTTGCTATCTATATTTTACAAACATTTATCTTCAAATACACACATGCATATATATACATATATATACATATACATATATAATCATACATATATATATATATATGTGTGTGTGTGTGTGTGTGTATGCGTAATGGCTAGATAGATATGTGAAAGGTATGCGAATGTATATAGTTCTATCTTTACTTCCAAATTCTTTTTTGCCTAAATAGCAGTCGGGGCTCTATTAAATACATCAAGAGATATTTAGCAATCTTTTAAGTCTACCGACTGAAACACAAGAATCAGGATTTGGGAGACTTGATTTCCGGAACTTTGCTCGCATTTTCCCTCTTGACTAACCAAATGGGTTGAAGGCCTTCTCCTAAACCGTGCTTTGCTTGTAAATGTATTTCACGAGGTGTCCTTGGACTTTTCTTGAGTTTCGTTTTATTTGGTTTTAGATTATATAACTATTCTCAAGTTTAATTCGGTTATTTATATACAATGCCTACTCAAGTAGACTGAGTATATTTTCCCCGAATCCATTAAATTTCGTTAATTAGATCGGCTGAAAAAAAAGTGACTTTTTTTTTTTAATCGTTTTTTTTTTTTCTTGCCATGACTCGCCTTCATTTGTGCTACTTTGTCTTCCCCCAACAATGCCAACCCCCACCCCCTTTCCATTTCTCCCCACACTAAATTAGTCTGAAACCTAATCTTCAACATGAAACACTTAAGGTGTCGATGCATTTATTAATCGAACAATTTTAACTAGGGAAAATATTATACAGTAGACTCTTTTTGTATTACACATGTTAATGATAGGACACGAGACTTTTGCGAAAAGAAAAGTTCTTTGGATGTCGGATGTTTCCCCTTAAATTGCTGAAGGTGAATTTGCATAATCAGTTATTCGTTCATTTGCAAACTGCAGTTGCATCCATTACAATAAAAACAATGCCATCGGTAAAAACAGACTCAAGACTGTCGTATTTGTTAAACAAGACCAAATGATATATATATATATATATATATATATATATATATATATATATATATATATATATATATACATACTGTATATACATATATATGTATACATATGTATATACATGTATGTGTATACACACATATATATATATATATATATATATATATATATATATATATATATATATATATATATAAACAGAGAGAGAGTGAGAGAGATGTCTGGATTCGCTCGTGTCATCGTCATGCCTGGGTGTGTCTGCTTTCGTTAACAACAGGTTGCATCATACTCCCCACCAACTCGACCTCCTTCAACCCCTGGGACCTTGAGATACGAGATGTTTCCGTGGTGCCTCTCTCTCTCTCTCTCTCTCTCTCTCTCTCTCTCTCTCTCTCTCTCTCTCACGTCGGGGGTTGAGGAGGGGTGAACGACTTTGTTGTTTCTATAAAATAAAAATATGCTGCTTCATTGTGCCATTGTTAGCATAAACAATGAATGGAATATCTAATCGTCAGTTGACTGTGGTAGGTCAATGTTGTGGTACGGAAGGGCATTGGCTGGCTGGTAACCCTTTATGCTTTGAACTGGGAATTGACATTCATTGCAGTCACCCCATTTTTTTAGATAAAAGGAGAATGGTGAGGACACATACATACATGCATACTGTACATACATACATACATACATATGTGTGAATAAGAAAATACCGTGTAGGTGGACTAACATATGTATAAAGAGAGGTAGCATGTGTATGAGTATTTTAAACAAGGCCAAAGATTAATGCAAAGGTAAAGGTAAAATAAACTAATCCGTAAGAGCATCAGCAACAAGGACCCGATAAAAGTTTCGTAACGATACTCAGTATTAATTAGGCGATGAATATCTACAGGTAACTTTAATAACAGGCACGATGAAAAAAATATCAGAATAAACATAATGCAAAGAAAAACTTATATTGTACCATGGTATTATGAAAAGGGGTTTAATTTCAGAAAATGCGAAAAAACACTGACATTCAATCAGGAAATTGTTAAAAGGTGGGGAGTGCAAGTGCACCGCGTAATGGAAAACATATACTCATACCAAAAGGAGAAAATAAAGTCATGTAAGTAAAATTCCATTCAAAACAACCTTCAATATATGAACAGGAATACGATAAAATCTAACGGAAAAATGTAATAAAACCAAATCAGTTTTGACTTGGACTAACTCTACTCAGCTAAGAACTGTTGTTCAGAAAGTTTATGCTTCAACTGAAAAGGAAAACAATTTAACCATACAAAAAATACTTTCTGATACAACCCAGGAACATAAGTGGTGGGTTAGCTTTATATCTGTCCAATGGAAAAGACAACTCTTTTGGCTGATGCGTTTGACATTATATAGAGAGTAATGAGAAACTAGACCTTCCTCACTCCTGGTTTCCTAAGGCTAAACTAACTAGTTTATCTTTTTGGTTTTGTAAAATCAAAACACTTTGTACGACCTTGATGCTTACGGAGGTGTAGACCTGAATGGCATTTTTGCTTTATTCTTCATAAAGACTGCTGATTTCTTAGCTCCTAAGTTGGCTATTATTTTCCCGCAAGTTAGCATGAAGAGATTAGTCTTGCACTTATTTGGAGAATTGGTTATGTTACTGCATTAGGTAAACGTGTTTGTGGTTACCACCCAATTTCCATAAATTCAATATTATCTAAAGTTTTTGAACACCTTTTGACAAAACGTCTAAATAGGCATGCTGCAGGTAACCATCTGTTCCCTCGTGTGCAATTTGGCTTTTGCAAACGTCTTGGAGCATTTGATGCCCTTCTTATAATCGCCAATGCTTTACAGAAATCCCTTGAGTGTGGTCGGGAAGTTCGTACGACTGGCCTTGATTTTAGTACTACCTTTGACCGAGTTAATCATGAGGCCTTTGTTTTCAAATTCAAATAGTTGGCAGTAGGTGGGTCTTTTCTTATCATGATCACTCAATTTCCAAATAATCGATTGCAAATAGTTGTTCATGAGCATGGGAATGTGATATCTGGTGTTCTTCTGAGTAATGTTCTTAGCCTATTACATTTTCATACTATATACACATGGCATGTGGTTTGGCCTAGAAAACAAGCTCGTTGCATATGCAGATGATGCTACTCTTTGCATAAATTCCCTCTCCTGAATGTAGATCTGAGGTTGCTGAATCCCTTAAAAGATATCTAGCTAAAATTAGCGTATGGTGCAAACTATGAGGCATGAAGCTAAACCCTAACAAAACTCAAAGTATGATAGTAAGTAGGTCGAGGAGAGTGGCTCCTCAACATCCAGATCTCTGCATTGATAATGTTTCTTTAAGTCTAAATAACTCTAAATAACTCTTAAAATTTTAGGTGTGATTCTTGATTGCAGATTCACTTTTGAGAAATACATTGTCTGTTTCTTCTTCAATTGCACAAAAAATGGCTTATTTTTAAGATTTTCGGTACTCAATCTATGCTGAAGAATTTTTTTAATTCTTTCATTCTACCTTGTTTCGAGTATTGTTCTCCTGTCTGGTCTTCAGTTGCCGATTCTCATCTTAATTTGTTGGACAGGAACTTATGATCTATTAAATTTCTTATTCCTGATCTAGATATAAAACAAGCAGGGCCTGTAACAAAAGTAAAGCAATAAACTCAAAACACGAAATAATACTGGTATGACTGGTACATAAATTTATACATCTTACATATACATATAAGTATAGCTCCACAAAAAAATGATCTCATTTTATGCAAGTGATCCATATAGAAAGTTTCACATCAATAGTGAATAACGATATTTAGGCACCAATTGCTTTCATAATGAGGCTCTTCACGTCAGTTTGAGGCCTTTACGTCAATATGCGTAGGAGATGATGATGATTATGATGATCTAGATATTAATCTCTGGCACCGGCGTTCAGTTAGTTCTTTCTGCATATTGCATAAGACTTTTCATAACTCTGACCATCCTTTCCATTTAGATTTTTCTAAACTGTACCATCCTGTGCGAAGTATTAGGTATGCAGTTAATTCTAATATTCATGCCTTCTTCATTATAAGGCTCAATACTACACAGTATTCTAGAAGTTTCATTCCAGCTGTGATCATATTGTGGAATGATCTTCCTAATTAGGCAGTTGAATGGGTAGAATTTGCAGCGAAAGTTTTTATGTTGGATAGGCTGACATAAGTCTCTCTTCATAGTTTAAATATGACAGATCTATTTCATTGCTGTTACTGATCTTAGGATATTCTATATTTATCATTCGTTACTTTTCATATAGTTTATTTATTTATTTCCTTTCTTCACTGGGCCATTTTCCTTGTTGTAGCCCCTGCATTCTCAATTAGGGTTGTAATAATAATAATAATAATAATAATAATAATAATAATAATAATGGTAAACCAGGTATTGCCTTACCTTTAATTACATTTTCTATTTATTTTTTCATTGTTGAATTTTTAACCCTTCGTTTCTGCCCACTTTTACCTAAAATGCAAAGTAAATAGTAAAAAAGTAATTTTCGTTTCTTTTCTTCTTTTGTGGAACGAAGTAGAATTACATTCTCACTTAGACCCGTGGGAAATCGTAGAACTACGAGAGGTTAAGTAAGCACCAGCTCAGTTCACCAAAGCCAAGAATACCAAGAATAAGAAATTACCTTTCCACAATCCTAAATTATGTTGGTTTTTTTTTCTTTTATTAAAAGTGTGATGCAAATGGTTCCCTTTTGTGAAATCAAAGGAGAATAGGCCTCTTAAGTTAGTATTACCACCGCCAACCAACTCGGGAAAAAAAAAAAAAGTCGATTGAAATGTTTGTGGAAATCAACACTGGAGAAACTCTCAGTGAGTGACATAAATAACCAGGGTATATTTGACATAGGTACAGATCAAACTACATCCAATGGATGGGAAAAGGAAGTTGAAAATCAGCTATGGTGGAAACTTATTTTTTTTTCATTGGACTCAACTAAATGGCTCCTCTCCATGTAACTCGTTTATTTTTATGGATTTCATAAGACCGTTAAATCTGGGCTAGATAAAGGCATCAGGTAGTCTTTTTTAAAGGCCTTTTCTTAAAAATATTAGTTCAAGTAATGAAAATACAGTACATCCCTAAAAGAACTGCAGACATCTGATGTACTCGCCGTCTTTGAAAAATGTCCCAACCAAAGGTTTATCTCTAAATCCATGTATTTCCGCATAAAGAAAAGAAATGTCGGAAAAAACTATGTATTTTCAAAATCATCATTTCTCTCTCTCTCTCTCTCTCTCTCTCTCTCTCTCTCTCTCTCTCTCTCTCTCTGTAGACCTTCATAACGTGTTCGTCGCCCAGTTTTAGGTTCCCTAAGTGATTGCTAATTAGAGGTTCAGCAATTCGGAAGGTTTGCAGAAACTCCGCTGGAATCGACAACGTCTTGTGACGGGCCAAGAGTAGGTTGTGATTCAAAAGGCGAGATAAAAGCAACTGATTAACTTTATTACAGAACATCGAGTTTATATACACACCAAGTCCCGGCAAGGTCACAAAATACAACAGTCTATTTCTTGTCCAACCAGCAACCGGTTCTGTTACAGTTAACAATAAGAAAAGCAGACAGGTTGATGCAAGTTGCTGTCAGTGCGAGAGGAGAGCAAAGATACACAGGATAACATATACAAAAAAGAGAAATGTCGGTATTATGTACGATCGTGTGACACACAGGTGGTACACTCTTTTCTACATACCGTATCGCTTAAGTCGCAACTGCAAGTTGAAGTGTTTTATGGTGAGTACGAATTTACCTTATAAAGTCGCATGCAAAAAAATTCTCTCTCTCTCTCTCTCTCTCTCTCTCTCTCTCTCTCTCTCTCTCTCTCTCTCTCTGTGGGTGTGCCCACACCTTGTGTGGAACAGGGCAGGGTACCTTACGTTGGCTGCAAGTAAAAAGAAAGGGGATAGAAAGAATATCTGATAGACGGAAGGAAAATGAATAGTAGTAGTAGTAGTAGCAATAATAATAATAATTGTAATAATAATGGTTCCTGGTTCCTAACTGCTCACTCCGAAAAATAATAGCAGCCACAGTGGTAGTAGTAGTAGTAGTAGTAGTAGTAGTAGTAGTAGTATAGAGAGAGAGAGAGAGAGAGAGAGAGAGAGAGAGAGAGAGAGAGAGAGAGAGAGAGAGAGAATTATTCTATAGCTAAAGGCTTAATAAATTACCAGACCCATTGGCAAATGCAAATAGCAGACGACGAAGCAGACAAGTCTGTTCTTAACCCGATAATATTGCCTCAAAACTTTAGCAACGTCAGCAAGAGAAATTTTGACTAATTTACCACCTGTGCCTCGTCCGACTAATGACTCTACACTGCCGTTAATCGCCAAAAAAAAAGCAAAAAAAATAATGAGGAAATTGTTATTATTAGTAATGAGTTCGTGGTTATGCTCTTGATAATGCCCTGTCTCCCCGTTGCTTGCAATCACTTCAATTTAATCAAGTATTCTTTGTGATTTGTATTTACGCACCGTTTCGATTTTTCTTAACATCTAGACATTAAGTTTTCGTTTTCCTTACTATACCTATAGATACGTATGTGAATAGTTATCTAGAGATATCACAAGCATCATAGTTTTAAAAAAATTACTGGGATTTCAAGATGTCACAAAATACCGTACAGGTGAGGTGAATAACCTGAATCTCGCTGCTAATTTTAAACAATGAATTTCTATACGAAATCTTTTCTCATTTTTATTAAAGACAATTAGCAATATAAAGAATCTGATAACAGATCTCTAAGTGGAGGATCAGTTTTATTTAAAAAAAAATTTAACATAGTATCAGTAAACCTTGAATTCTTTTTATTTGATTTTCATAGAGGAATAGAATAAATCCTGATCATTGTTATTAATAACTGATTTCAAATAATATCTTGCTATATAAAAATAAGTAAAATTAAACTGTATGAGCGAGCAGAAGTGAGAACCAAATTCTAATTACAGTTAAACGACTACTGGAATGGGTAACATACTTCTTTAATTTACCCGAAGATACAAAAATAGAATTTCCGGGGTGTCAGGGGTCACTGACACTAAGAAAAAGAACCAAATGTGGACTTGACCTGAATGAAAGCAAGGTCCAAGATCTTACCATCTTGGCAAGGTCTTTCAAAGGATTCATGTTCACGAAGATTATCTACAATACAATATTTTTTTTACATCAGTATTTTCGATAAAATACTAATGTAAAAAATATTCTTAACATTTAACATTACGTAATGTTTTGACCATGAAATTACTCGTTATATGATCATCTGTAGAAAATGCAGCTTTTCTCATAACGTCTCTTGTTCCAATGTGGTGGTTTTAGTCTCACCATCATTTACTCTCTTATGCAAGACCCAGGCACGACCGTCACCTATAGATCCGATTAGTAAGAGACCCCACACCTAACAAAACTTGACAAATATCGTATGGAGGACAGAGGACCGTGTCTTTTCAGGGTATTACTTAATGCTCCAGGATCTGGAACAACTTTTTGTCAAATCCCTTTTTTTTTTTTTTTTTTTTTTTGGTAGTTTTATAATTGTATTGCAATGGTTAACAAAATATATCTACACTTTCCAACGGAAACGAATAAACTAAGGAAAAAACCGTCCAGCACGTCCTTCAATTCAATGTAGATGGATAAATAGATACATATAGATAGATAGATAGATAAAGACGGCATGGGGAATGCTTACTTGAAATTCGATATTCGAAAAACACGAAGTTTTGTCACAAGAAAGCCGAGACGGACGAATAAGGGAATTGAACAGCTGTTGCGGGTTACAAGCAAGATAATCAAAACAATGCTAATTCAATAGTAAAAGCTAAAATAATATTCGCACCCTAGAAAACAGTTTGTGCAATACTCGTAGTCGAGTATAAGAAAAAATACCTATTCTCTCTTTCTAATATCACTTACGACTAATTATGGCTTTCTATCATATATTTAATAAAATAGACTGCAGTCGGGAAAATGGAAATAAGGTTCGTTATAGAATAAAGAATACAGATTTGAAAAAGTGGCCCAATTAGACACGGGGAAATAGTGGTTTAGTCGGAAACCGCGAGAGCTGGAAATAGAAGTAGGTTGCAATTCGCCCATTTTCATTTAGATTTCGAAATTGTCTTCTCACTGGAAAGAGAGGGGATATTTCTTAGTTCCGCATAGTGATGGGCATCAAATGCATTTACAAATCAGTAACTTCTATTATATATCTGAACTTGTGTAACACAATCATTAAACGGGCAAAGGGTACACGAATTATTATTCTAAAAAAAAATGACACGTACAGTACAGAAGACTTATAAAAAATTGTCAGTAAACATAAACAAGGACAGGAAGCCCTTTAATAACTTAGCAATGGAAATGAATTCTACGCATACTTCAGCAGCTACACATAATGTCAAATCCTTCAAAAACATATAAGCTATAATCTTCAGTTATCATCAAGGTCACGTTTTTCAACAATCACTGTCCTTGAAATATTTTATTTTAACTCTTCATTACTTCTCTTGGAGTTCACGTTTCCTTTCCTCACTGGGCTAATTTTCCCTGTTGGAGACCATGGACTTATAGCATCCTACTTTTCCAACTAAGGTTGTAGCTTAGCTAATAATAATAATAATAATAATAATAATTATTATTATTATTATTATTATTATATTCTCAGTGTAATGAGAACCTCTGATATTTGATATTGACGCCATAAAACAATTCGAGAGTTGTTACGGTGCATGTTGCAGCCACCCTTGTGGCCGAGATCTCAATATAGATTTTCCCTCCCTCTCTCTCTCTCTCTCTCTCTCTCTCTCTCTCTCTCTCTCTCTCTCTCTCTCTCTCTCTCTCTCTCTCTCTCTCTCTCTCCAATTTTCTTCAGCGTTGGAGCTTTTCTCTTGGCCTGAGACATAATCTTTCCCCCCATGTCGTCATGGGTCAAACCATGTTGGGTCATATGTGTCACTGATGTCATCTAAATCACACGTTGAAAAAATCTTTTGCAGTAATGAGTATCAATATTTATTTAACCTAGTATTATTCTAATCCCCTAACAATAAAATCATATGCATAGTGCAATCCAGAGTGCATTATGGATAGCGAGTATTGCTTTGAAAGTAAAGGGTAAAAACAATTCACCGTTCATTCCTCACTGGGGTAAAATACCTTTTTATATATATATATATATATATATATATATATATATATATATGTATATATATACATATATATATGTATATATATACATATATATATATATATATATATATATATATATATATATTATGTATAGATATATATATATATATATATATATAGATATATATATATATATATATATATATATATATATATATATATATATATATATATATATATATATATATATGAGTCCCACTGCTTCAATCGCGTAAAAGGGGATGATATATATGCACACAGTCGCCCTTCACTGATATATAATATATATATATATATATATATATATATATATATACATATATATATATATACAGATATATAATGTATATTATTATTATTATTATTATTATTATTATTATTATTATTATTATTATTATTAGCTAAACTACAACCCTAGTTGGAAAAGCAGGATGCTATAAGCCCAATAAGGAAAGGAAATAAGGAAATAATAGAATAATGTGTCTGAGTGTATCCTCAAGCAAGAGAACACTAACCTAAGACAGTGGAAGACCATAGTATAGAGGCTATGGCACTATCCAAGACTAAAGAACAATAGTTTGATTTTGGAGAGTTCTCCTGGAAAAGCTGCTAACCACGGCCAGAGTCTCTTCTACCTCTATCAAGTGAAAAGTAACCACTGAACAATTACAGTTGCGAAGTTAACCCCTTGGGTGAAAAAGAATTTTTCAATCATCTTAGCGTCGTCATATGTTTGAGGAAAAGAAGAATGTGTAGGTGTACGCAGCAGAGGGAAAATGAGCCACAATCAGAGTGGGATCCAAAGTGGTACCATTTGGCCAAAAGACCCAATAACTTTCTAGGGGTAGTATCTCAACGGGGTTCTAGAAAAAAAACCATCAAACCTTCCATACACCTGTAAACCTTAATATAACGAGTATCAGAAACATTTAATCGTATTCCCAGCCAGCTAATGGAATATCTTTCGATCAGAACGACAAACTTCGTTAATCTCTCTCTCTCTCTCTCTCTCTCTCTCTCTCTCTCTCTCTCTCTCTTTCATATGCATGCAAATTCTGCATACACCGTATATACTGTTCAAAAAGCCCTGATACAAGAAAAAGATATAACCTTTGTTTTTCTAATAGTAACTACATTAAAATGTCTTCAGTAGTGGAATTCTGTTGATCGCAGTTACTGTACATTGTTCAAAATACCGATGACAATCTAATTTACTGAAGAAAAGCAACACCGGAATGCTTATTAATGTAACATACTGTCAGTGGGTAAATGCCTTTTTTTTTTGTGTGTGTGTGTTAGCTTGAATATGGAATTACAAACATCAACTCAGAGGTAATGCTTAAAACAGGATTATAAAAGATTCTAAAACCATCCTTGTACTGGTGCCTATGGCTTCTTTGACATCAAAACACCTTGTTTGCTTACATGCTACGACACGATCGTTAGTTGACACACACGTGGCAAGAGCATAAACAATGGCTTCGTAAGTCTTTTTCCTCTATTCCTCTTGAAAAAAAATAAACTTCTAAACTAGTAAAGGAAACTCATTTTAACCTATGGTTCGATGCCCTCCATATTTAAATGTAAATTAATTTCAGTTTTAATAAGCATTATCTGGAAACACATTCCCTGACACCAAATTATCATTATTACTATCATTTTAAAACAAGGTGCAACCTTACCATATGAGAATGTTACAAGCTAAAGAAGCTCCATTGAAAAAGCCT
>NC_090725.1:100087861-100122861 GCF_036898095.1 Palaemon carinicauda | reverse complement strand
AATAAAAAATGAATCCATTCATCCAATACTGCCAAATTCCAAAGCAGGCAAAGTAGCTTAACTTTCTAGGTCATATGCTGAACACCCGAGTAATACAGATTTGAAAGTGTTATGCACAACTGCGGTTGAGGTACAAGGGTTCATGAGTGTCGTGGGAATATCGTGGTAAACATTACCTAGTTTCCCTGGCGCGAGCACTCGCATAACTAAGCACAACGGTTACATATTCGTTCGCCTATACAAGCGCATATTGTAATGATTTTGGGCTGCCGAATAAACAAACGATTACTCTACTTTTATACACAGCATATACATCAAATACTATAGTAATTCAAATCTATAGTTCTGAAGTGGGGTGTGCGTATCAAAAATTAATTGACACGTAGAATTATCGAAGAAAGGTAGTTAGCATGCATAACATGTAAGCTAACTGCTGAGAATTAAACTAAGTGTAGATAAGTAAACTAAAATCCTACTTAACACAAGTTTAAAAGCGTACAATAAAGAAGGGGGAAGAGCAAAAGCAGAGTGAAGAGAAACGCACATAAAAGGAAGAAAGCTACAACCAATGCCTACAGAAAGCCTATTCTGTAGGTTATGGTTACAACGCACCAACATATTTGTGATATGGAAGATGTAAATATCAGAGATAAAATTATGCCAAACATTTTTATACGAAAATATATTTTGGAGCAGCGAAGAATGATGAATGGAGAACGATATAACAAACTTTTGGAATTCAACAAAGTAAGATGTAGCATTTATGGAATTCACTGTGAGTTAAGATGTATGCAACCTTAATATTATTCATGTAGCATAAAAAAATATTGCAACTGTGTCTGTACAATCTGTCTTGAGCTAATAAATTAAAATAGAGAAAAAAAAACTCAAGAGGTGTACCGTGCTAGTAAAATGACTATGGTTCAGTAGTAAAATTATATCTAATAAAGTTTCTGTGTTTGATTTATAAGGCCATCAACAGAAAAATGGATCCAAATAAGCTATAGATCACACACCCATGTGTTTGTGATAATACATAATGAGAATAGAGTGCCTGAGCAAGAGAACTCTACCCCAAGACAGTGGAAGACCATGGTGCAAAGGCTAGGGCACTACCTAAGACTAGAGAGCAATGGTTTGATTTTGGAGTGTCCAGAAAGAGAAGAAGAGTTGCTTACCATAGCTAAAGAGTCTCTTCTACTCTTACCAAGAGGAAAGTAGCTACTAAATAACGCAGTAGTTATCCCCTTGAGTGAAGAAGAATTGTTTGTTAATCTCAGTGTTGTTTGGAGTATGAGACAGGAGAATGTGTTAGGAATAGGCCTGACTATTCGATGTATATGTAGGCAACGGAAAATGAGCCGTAACCAGAGAGAGGGATCCAACGTAGTACTGCCTGCCCAGTCAGATGAACTAAGAACTTTCTAGCAGTAGTATCTCAACGGGTGGCTGGTGTCCTGGCCAACCTACATCCATTACCTAGCTTTGATTCAAGCAAAGCTTTGGATGCTAAAACCCGATAGGCTACATAAAATGAACGTAATAAAATAGCTGTTATTGGAAATTTCGATTACTTTAACTTAAATGCGATTATATTTCCTTCAAAACATCCAAGAAAATGTCGTTGTTTTAGACCAACACCGAGTAATTATGTGCTTTGAGTGAGACTAATACGTTGATGTGAATGCCCTCCTTACTTCAAAACTAATTTGGTAACAATAATTATGATAATGAGGAGGAAGAGACTGGTGAGGACGGAGAGGAATGTGCAGATGATGAGGAGACGGAGGAAGGAGAGGCATAGAAGGCACAAATGAGGAAAGTCCTTGAAAAGTTGGTCAGAATGTTACAGATAAGCCAGAACGTGGGATCTGCGATATCCAAGAAGTGAGTACGTACTGTTGGACACAGGAATTCCTGACACACCTGGCTCTGAAGAAGTGCACCCTGTCGCACCCTACCTGCGCGGCAAGTTTCTGCGTCTAGCCTCAAACCCCCCCTCCCCCCCCCCCCCCACAATCTCTGCCATCTATCCCTACACAAGCCGTTTGCTTACTCACTGCGCAGCAAGGGTGTGACATAATGCACTTCTTCTCAGCAAGAATTCCTGTGTCCAACTGTGCAATCAGGAGGTCTAAAAATTATGTGATGAGGTTTCTAAATTAGTGGCTAAAGAATGAAGCAGCTGTGATGCCAAGAAAAATTTTTAACCGTTTTTCACATAGAGGGAGACATTAGCTGAAAAAAAAAATAAAAAAAAAAATTACCCTAAGAAAAAATTATGAGAAAGCGGTCACGGTGAACAAAGAACCATTTCCACTGGGAATGGTTTGGTATTATTAATACTTTTGACAACAATTTTATTGTTGCTTTCAAGCATTTCCTGTTAGTTTTCGCGATCTTAATACTAATATTTGCCTCATATTTGAATATAGGAGAACTATTGCATTAATTGAAAAATTATTGTCTTCGGCTCACTCTTTATAACAGGCACTCATCGAAAAGAAATCAACAGATTGCTTTCCAAAATAGATACCACATAGCATAAGCGTTGTTTCACTGGTCGTGTTCGAATTTTGATATAAAACTTAAAATCTTCTTTCTCCGTATACATACATATACCAAAGGCACTTCCCCCAATTTTGGGGGGTAGCCGACAACAACAAGAAACAAAACAAAAAGGGGACCTCTACTTTCTACGTTCCTCCAGCCTAACCAGGGACTCAGCCGAGTTCAGCTGGTACTGCTAGGGTGCCACAGCCCAACCTCCCACATTTCCACCACAGATGAAGCTTCATACTGCTGAGTCCCCTACTGCTGCTACCTCCGCGGTCATCTAAGGCACCGGAGGAAGCAGCAGGGCCTACCGGAACTGCGTCACAATCGCTCGCCATTCATTCCTATTTCTAGCACGCTCTCTTGCCTCTCTCACATCTATCCTCCTATCACCCAGAGCTTTCTTCACACCATCCATCCACCCAAACCTTGGCCTTCCTCTTGTACTTCTCCCATCAACTCTTGCATTCATCACCTTCTTTAGCAGACAGCCATTTTCCATTCTCTCAACATGGCCAAACCACCTCAACACATTCATATCCACTCTAGCCGCTAACTCATTTCTTACACCCGTTCTCACCCTCACCACTTCGTTCCTAACCCTATCTACTCGAGATACACCAGCCATACTCCTCAGACACTTCATCTCAAACACATTCAATTTCTGTCTCTCCATCACTTTCATTCCCCACAACTCCGATCCATACATCACAGTTGGTACAATCACTTTCTCATATAGAACTCTCTTTACATTCATGCCTAATCCTCTATTTTTTACTACTCCCTTAACTGCCCCCAACACTTTGCAACCTTCATTCACTCTCTGACGTACATCTGCTTCCACTCCACCATTTGCTGCAACAACAGACCCCAAGTACTTAAACTGATCCACCTCCTCAAGTAACTCTCCATTCAACATGACATTCAACCTTGCACCACCTTCCCTTCTCGTACATCTCATAACCTTACTCTTACCCACATTAACTCTCAACTTCCTTCTCTCACACACCCTTCCAAATTCTGTCACTAGTCGGTCAAGCTTCTCTTCTGTGTCTGCTACCAGTACAGTATCATCCGCAAACAACAACTGATTTACCTCCCATTCATGATCATTCTCGCCTACCAGTTTTAATCCTCGTCCAAGCACTCTAGCATTCACCTCTCTCACCACTCCATCAACATACAAGTTAAACAACCACGGCGACATCACACATCCCTGTCTCAGCCCCACTCTCACCGGAAACCAATCGCTCACCTCATTTCCTATTCTAACACATGCTTTACTACCTTTGTAGAAACTTTTCACTGCTTGCAACAACCTTCCACCAACTCCATATAACCTCATCACATTCCACATTGCTTCCCTATCAACTCTATCATATGCTTTCTCCAGATCCATAAACGCAACATACACCTCCTTACCTTTTGCTAAATATTTCTCGCATATCTGCCTAACTGTAAAAATCTGATTCATACAACCCCTACCTCTTCTAAAACCACCCTGTACTTCCAAGATTGCATTCTCTGTTTTATCCTTAATCCTATTAATCAGTATTCTACCATACACTTTTCCAACTACACTCAACAAACTAATACCTCTTGAATTACAACACTCATGCACATCTCCCTTACCCTTATATAGTGGTACAATACATGCACAAACCCAATCTACTGGTACCATTGACAACACAAAACACACATTAAACAATCTCACCAACCATTCAAGTACAGTCACACCCCCTTCCTTCAACATCTCAGCTTTCACACCATCCATACCCGATGCTTTTCCTACTCTCGTTTCATCTAGTGCTCTCCTCACTTCCTCTATTGTAATCTCTCTCTCATTCTCATCTCCCATCACTGGCACCTCAACACCTGGAACCGCAATTATATCTGCCTCCCTATCATCCTCAACATTCAGCAAACTTTCAAAATATTCCGCCCACCTTTTCCTTGCCTCCTCTCCTTTTAACAACCTTCCATTTCCATCTTTCACT
Source organism: Palaemon carinicauda (assembly GCF_036898095.1). NCBI lineage: Eukaryota > Metazoa > Arthropoda > Malacostraca > Decapoda > Palaemonidae > Palaemon > Palaemon carinicauda. Next base: position 100,118,308 of record NC_090725.1, on the reverse strand, counting down.
GTCTCTTCAATTCTTGCGCCGGCCTTCCTTACTCTCTTCACTTCTTTCCAAAACTTCTTCTTATTCTCTTCATATATATATATACTGTGTATATATATATATATATATATATATATATATATATGTGTGTGTGTGTGTGTGTGTGTGTAAAATAGAAGAAAAATTAACCCTCAGTTCACTAACCGTATAATTACTGTAACATTAAAAGTTAGTGGAGCATTTGAAGATTATATTTTATGACTGTGGTAAGGAGTTAGCCAATGTGGTTGAAGTGAGAACTCTAGTCGAAATCTTTTCTAAAAGACAGATTAGCGTTTTAAAAAGGTTTGGTCTCACACTAAAATACATTTCACATCTGCCCTTTGATTAGCAATATTGACATGTAAGTACAACGACTTTGCAATATTCAAGTTTCTGTTCATGTTTTCCGATTCGTTATAATCTGGTCAAATATGCAAGCAATGTGTAGAAGTTTTCTGTTAGAATACGACCCTGATTTTTTGAAATACCACTCATGAATGGCAGAGGCAAGGGACGGTGACAATGTCCTTGCAAGACAATGCCCTAAAGACTGACCATATGTACGGTACATGTGATCAGCGCCCAAGCCCCCTCTGCATTCAAGCTAGGACCAGGGAGGGTCAGGCAATGACTGTTGATGACTCAGCAAATAGACCTATAAGCTCTCCCATAGGCACCGTCCTTAGCTCTCAAGGATGGTGAGGATGCAGACACTATAAGAAACTATCGAGAGTCTGGAGAGCTCAATCTCCTCCTTAGTAGAACATCAGGCAGGGATTTTTCCAATAGGCCACCACAACCCCACAAATGGAAAGATGCAGTAAAAATACATCATAAGATTTGCAAGTTTAGCAAGGTCACTGTCGAAGGTTCAACCAATGAGTATGATGTATCTAGGCATAGTGTATCAGCAATAAGCTTTCTAAACTTCCCATGAAGGCAACATGCACTGCATTAAAACAAAATTCTAGAAGGTGAGCTGTAAATAAACCTAACCACCTAATCTTATCAAGAGTAAGTTCAATCGAGTATATTCTTATCAAAGTGGTATATTGTCTAATTTCGTCAAGATTTTTGTTACGCTCACCAATTGCACATACGAGTGCAACAATAACAACAACAACAACAATAATAATAATAATAATAATAATAATAATAATAATAATAATAATGAACGAATAACAATGAAATTCATATATCAATAAGCTCATAAAGATGTTTTGGGTCACGTAATTTTGGAATTTTTCCAGTTATAATTATTACTATCATCCTAATAATACTATTAAAAAAAAACAATAAATAGAAAGTCCAGGGAAACTTGTCTGTTTCCTTATTGCCGGCAGATGTATATAATTGGTGTTGCGCTACATTTAAACCGGTGTCAAGGGGAAAAAGTCAAGAGGCGGATATTTTTAGCATTTCTAATGGGGTTAGAGTGTCAGCCACATGTTTAGGGAGCACAACAGCCCCTAGCTAAATCATAATGCGATGCCCCACTGACTCGCTAACTGGAACACTTTAGATGTATCCTGCATTTTCTAAAATGTTCGCCAGGTTTTAAAAGAATCGTTTTGCAGTATTTTTTTCTTTCCTGTTACGTGGAACTGGTTGAATTCCTTCCTGACATCATTTAAGCTTCTTTTACACATGTTAAGAGTGAATTTCAATTGATTTTATTAGCTCACGTTTATTGAATCTTATTTCAATGATTCATTTCTTTACTGACTTCGTTTAAGCTTTTGATACATATTTTAAGTGTATACCCATTGATTTTATTAACTCATCTTTATCAAATTAAATTGCACATTATCTACATCTGATAATGTTTTACGATTATCAACACTTCGTTTTTTCCCCTATATAGTACTGGATCTCGGGAATGCTTAATATACACGAATCCTTATCTTAATCTACAAGGTATTCAGATTGTGGGTAATAAAAAAAAAAAAAACCTATATTGTAGCAAACATTCCTATGGTTACAACACTGTAACGATGGTTAGTTCGCGTCCTGACTATTCTAGGTTGCAAGACTAACTTACGATGAATATCTGCATGTTTAAAGAAGACATTTTTAGAAAAGAAAAAATGAAAACGATCAAGTCTGATAATACATTCGCTTAAGAAAACCCAATGCATTTTGACTAATTTCCAAAATTTTCCAAAATTAAGTCATGTTAATCTTGAGTGTTCTATCTAATTTTCCCATTCTGAAACGTACAGATCAAGTCTTAAAATGAAGCAAAATTTGAAATTTATAAGACAGAGCGAACTCGTACTATATAATACAATGAATGGCCGTCATAACCATATATGCTGAAAAGACGAATATGTGTAAACTAAAGTAATAAAATTTTGCTGTGTAATTTACAAAAATAGACATATCTTTAAACTTATATATCATTATGGAATCAAAGACCTTGTATGGAACCTTTTTCAGCGTAATGAAAAAGTACGACTTAGTATTAATTTGAACATATTATTTATAGTTTTGCCTTTAAAGAAGCAATACCAAAAGGTAACCAGGTCAGGAAGGGTTACTTGCCGTCGACAACTCGAGAAAATGGGGGAAAGAATCGTTAGTATCTTTTGAAATTTTGTAATGAATGATTGTGGGTGAAGATAATGAGACTTATGGTGACACTGCATGAAAATGCGAAAGAGTTTTGCCGACAGATGGTCAACTAACAACGTTTGACTGTCACAAGATCAAGTGAAATAGTTGATTAATGATAGAACATTGTTTAAGTACCTTATAAAGCTGATGATGAACAGACTCTCAGAATAAAATATAAGATACACACACACACACACACATATATATATATATATATATATTTATATATATACATATATATATGTAGATATATAATGTATATATATGTATATATATAATGTATATATATGTATATATATATAATATATATGTATATATATATGTGTGTGTATATATATATATATATATATACTTACTGATGATTACGTCCAAGAAAAACAGTACTGATTGATTACCTAAATGTAATGATAGATCTAAAGGGTATTTTACAATGTGAATAATCGTAATTTCAATGAATAGAAATAATAAAGGCAAGAAACTTAAACTGGATATCTATGAGAAAAATAAAAACCCTTTGTATGAAAGGAACCTCTATTACTCTCTTGTCTGGGACGTAATTCCGAAACGTGAAAAAAAAAAGAAAAAAAAAAAAGTTTTTATCAAAAGAAGACCTTGACCGCAGAGGGTGGACGTGCGACAAGATGGGCAACGTGAGAACCCTCAGGTTTCAGGTAGGACTGTTAAATACCTTCTTCTTTTATAACTAGTTGCTAAGAGAACGTTTGTACGGTTGTACAGTTTTCCTGTAGAAACACTTACATGAAAAATAGAATCAAAATCGGCAGAAGAACTTAGATAAATTGAAATTGGAGAGGAAATGAGCTTGCTAAATTATGTTAGTACAAAGGGTATGGAAGAGCTAGTTAATGGACGTAATGGTGAATAGAGGAAAGGAAGAAGCAAAAGTTAAATAATGTATGATGTGGATAGGAAAGTGTGAGAATGTAGCTGTAAATGTAATTAAGACAGTTAAGTCTGATAAGGAACTGCGAATAACATATGAAGAGAAAATGGATGAATTGTGGGCCAGGGTTAAGGAAACGGAGGAGGAAAAGGACAATATAGCAACTCTTCAAAATTCTATGATGCAGACATCAGGGTATTGTTTTTTGCTATAACAGGTTGGGAAGATGGAATAAAAATATCAGCCTATTAATTCAGTAAATGAAACGTTTAATAGAGGGAAGTAATACTTGAGGTGTAGTTTCACAAAAAAATATACGAAACAGTAAAGACATACATGAGGATATAGAGGGTAGTCTAGAATAGTTAGAACGAAGAGCTGGTCATTAACAATTTGAATTAAAATCTCAAGAAAAAAAAATTTACAGGGAAGTAATTGTAGAAGGAATGTTAATGAACAAATGTGTCTCAAAACAAAAGATGCAAGTAGAGAGATGCTGCCAGACAAGAATGCGGTCCTGATTTAACGAAGCGAGTATTTTGACGAATTGTTGAATACGGAATATAGAAAAAAGGCTGAGGAAAATGACGAAAAATTAGTGCACGGCTGAGAACGCCATAGGGTGTGATTGTTGATGTTAGAAACGAGATTAAGAGTTTGAAGATTTTAGACAGATTAAAAGGTTGAAAACATGAAGATGTTAGAAATGGGATAAGGAGATTGGAGAGTTTAAACAGGAGATTAAGAGGTTGAAAATGTTATAAAGGAGATTAAGAGGTTGAAGATGTTAGAAAGGATATTAAGAAGTTGAAAATGTCAGAGGGAGATTGAGAAATTGGGGATTTTAGACAGGAGATTAAGAGGTTGAAGATTTTAGACAGGGGATTAAGAGGTTGAAGATTTTAAACAGGGGATTAAGAGGTTAAAAGTTTTAGACAGGGGATTAAGAGGTTGAAGATTTTAGACAAGAGATTCAGAGGTTGGAATTTTTTTAGACAGGAGATTAAAAGGTTGAATATGTTAAAAGGGAAATTAATAAATAAGATTAAGAGATTGGAGATTTTAGATAGGAGATCAAGTTTGAATATACTACAAAGTTGATTAAGGGGTTGAAGATATTACATAGGAGTTTAATAGGTTGAAAATGGGAAAGATATCAGAAGTTGTTGGGATTACAAGTGAGACGCTGCAGTATTGTGGTTCTAGTGTGACTGAGGGGCTGCCTTGGGTATGTAAAGTATGCGTGGCTAAGAGAAAAGGGCCCAGACGAATATTTTTAGTCGTATAAAAAAGGAAGATGATAAAGTAAACTATACTAATTATAGGGCTAAGTTATACTTAGGAAACCAAGGAACAGCCAAAATTACATGTATAAAGAGAATGAATTTTGTACACACTCATACACACACACACACACACACATATATATATATATATATATGAGAGAGAGAGAGAGAGAGAGAGAGAGATATATATATATATATATAGAGAGAGAGAGAGAGAGAGAGAGAGAGAGAATTTACCATGTGTTGAAAAGAAAGAGGAAGCAAGATAATTTTCCTCCTGCTTCTAGTGAAGCATTACCCAATACTTCAATCATGCCATAAAAGGTCAAGAGATGATGGCGGGATTTTCATCGTCCATTGTTCGAAGCTCTTCTCCTAAGTGGGTATTGAGAGCAGAAGCCTTGAGGACTATAGACACCAAATGCTTCGATCTCTCTTCCGTTCCTCCTTGAGACGTTCCTTTCCAGGTCTCATATTCTTTTACCCATACGATATTCTATTTTTAAGTTAAAATGTTTGGTTGGGTTATCATTATTATTATTATTATTATCATTATTATTTTCTAGGTTGCAACCCTAGTTGGAAAAGCAGAATGATACAAGCTCAAGAGCTCCAACAGGGAAAAATAGCCCAGGGAGGAAAGGGAATAAGCAATCTACAAGAGTAGTAGTGAACAATATAGAATATTTTAACAACAGTAACATTAAAATAGATCTTTCATCTATAAACTAGAAAACTTCAAAAAAAAAAGAAAAAAAAAAGAAGAGATAAGATAGAAAAGTGTGCTCGAATGTACTCTCAAGCAAGAGAACTCTACCGCAAGGCAGAGGAAGACCATGAGTAATGGTATAATTATTATACTGTGTACTTTAAAATGTTAAAGATGAATATGGATAATTGCCAAATTGAAGAAATTAATTCCAGTGTAGAGTGGAGTTATCGGGACTATTTCAGCCGCTTTATAACGCTCAATATTTTCTATGAAGAATGTTATTCTCGTTCTTATCCAAGCTTAGACATTAACATCTGCGACAATTTGAACCACAAGGGTAAAGTTACAACACGCACCCTACATCACAACGGTGTTCCTAATACAGTAATAATTATGAAAATTGTCAAACCATTGTGCTATAGTCTTGGATAGTGCTATAGCCTCTGTACTATGGTCTTCTACTGTCTTAGGTTAGAGTTCTCTTGCTTAAAGGTACACTCAGGAACAGTCTTCTGTCTCCTAATTTCATTTCCGCCCTGGGCTATTTTCCCTATTGGGGCCCTTGTTCTTATGGCAGTAGCATCTTACTTACTTAATAATAATAATAATAATAATAATAATACCATCAATGCCGCCTAACGTCCTATACCTCCACATAATTTCGGTTAAATTCATCTAAATCTAATAATCCCGTGAATAATCTAAACGAAAAAAACTAGACAGTAATGTATAATTACCTCCATTAATTTCAAGATTTCTTTAGTCTACTTTACCAAAACGGACTGTTAATTACTTTACAATCTCGAGATGTGGTAATTATCATTCCGTTCGACCACAAACAATTTAGCTATAATCTCTCTAAAACAACTGTCGTCTTGTTTGAATTTTTTCCTCTTTAGTCTTGTTTACTACAGTAAAATGCTCTCTCTCTCTCTCTCTCTCTCTCTCTCTCTCTCTCTCTCTCTCTCTCATTTTTATTTTAACTTGCTCCGTCCTCGCATCTCTGTTACTTTCTATTACCTTCCAATCATATAATCTTAAATGCTTTCAATTTTCACTTTGACTTATTTAATTTTGCAACACCGCTTTGTATTATTCATTCCTTTGTAGTTTATATTTTACTCCACATGTTTTCTTCCACTTCCGGTTTATTTCCTTCAGACTCATTACAATAAACTTTGTGATTCCTAAATTAATATCTTCATTTGTATTTTAAGCATTTACTGTATATGTATACTTATGAGTATACGTCCGAATAAGTATGCAAGAGTGCCACCAACCTCAGCCATTTTATTTACAGAATAAAAATAAGACCGTAGCATGCACGTCATTTGTTTAATTTCCTTTTCAACAACCACTGTCCACTCAATATCCCGTTCAGGAAATTAGCCTTCACCGTTACTCGGGAGATGGAAACGTCAACACCTAGTCTTCAGAATATTACATGAACATTAGACTGTACTTTTCTAGCTGTATCTTGTTACACGTTATGCGATCTAGCAAGGTATTGCTCTCTCTCTCTCTCTCTCTCTCTCTCTCTCTCTCTGGATTCAAAGGTTTAAAGGTAGAGCAATTGTCGACATATGTTGCACCAAATAGTTCCGTTAGCCATCCGGGCCACCCACCACTAAATCACGAAACTGGAGACGGTAAACATACGTTCACCGAAGTTAACAGACCTTTATCCCACTAACTATTCAGTTTCAAGGAAAAAAATATGATAAAACAAGGATCTTATGATATTGCCTGGTAATAGGCCTACGTTCCCTGTTATGCATTGATTTCATATCAAGCTAGGTTACGAACGGTAACATCAGTAGGCTTCTTAGCTAAATCCCTAACAATTAATCCGAATGTAAAAGTGAAGACGACTCGAACCTGTCCACCTTAGTATTGGGGTGTGCGGAAGTTTGGTCATGAGAACCAGACCATAATAAGCAAGCACGTTGCCTATTCAACCACAATAAGAGAGGGTTAAGTTTCAGCCCTCGAATACGTTCTTAATAACCAATAATCTTGAAACACAAGTGACCACAACTTCCCATTTTTATTTAGCTCAAGAGTTATTTGTGAGGAAATTCCTCGTCCGTTCTAACATCCATCACCAGCTACAACTCTGCATGATAATGAATATTTTCAGTGGATAATGAGACATCTTTAGTGGATAGTGGAAGGGTTCCGGAGGGAAACACCCACAAATGAGGCCCAGAAATACTGTACAAAAGGTGAGAGAAGAGAGAAATTTCTACTGGCCTACTTATACACTAACCTGACATATGGCGTTGCCAAGTCGACGGTGACGAAGAAGCAGACAACTGCGGCCAAGGCTGGTCATCGCCTTCGTCTTGTTGTTGTTCTTGTTAATTCCAGATACTGTACTGCACGGGTGATTCGGTTATTCCTTAAACAGTGAATTGTTCTTTGGCTTCTTTTCTCAACGTTGCACACACTTGTTTGTTTTCATTTTTTATTATGAATTTCCATCACTGCCTATTTCTGCACTTTAGCACTGTTAGGCAAACTCAGCACTTAGGACTACCTTCAACGCACTATGCAATCACGGCAGGATCTGTTTCACAAGAAAATTCTCTTCACGATTGATTTGCACGAAAACCTGCTCTGACCAAGATTCGTTTTATGATGAACAGAGTGAAATCTAATTTGAGATAAGTAATGGAAGTTAGAAAAAAAAACCTACACAAGGAATTTACTTAAGGTTATTAGTTTAGTTTGATATCGCAAAAATAGTCGTCTTGGGAAATAGTAGTTTGGCTTTATAACAATGACAACCTTTCTTCACTTACATGTTAATATCTATTTACAAGTCTGTCGTTTTAAGTTTTATATTCTATGCTATGAAAGCCTGTACCATTTGTTATCATATGCATTTCTCCACACAAAATGCTAGTCAATGAAAAGCTGCGGTATCGCAAGATATTGGGTTTTAATTTGGTTCTTTATTGCTCTGTTATGTTGATTCTGAATTTTTGGCTCTGCTACACTAAAAGTCTACGATTGTGATTGTTCCACTGTTTCACACATACATATATATATATATATATATATACACACATAAAATTCACGCAGATAAAGCGTAAAATCTTTGATCGACAGTATATCTAGTCTCAAATGCTCTCTCTCTCTCTCTCTCTCTCTCTCTCTCTCTCTCTCTATGCTTTCCACCTCGAAGAGAAGCCTTATGATAAAAACTCGGCCACATGCAGCTAGTGTATGTCATCCTCTACTTGCTACCTTCTCAGATAGCAATTTTCTTTCTGCAGTTTGCTCAACTGAATAAATGACTGGGTTTCTATCCGGTCTACAAGCGTAAAGGCTTTTTATAACACTCTCTCTGTCTCTCTCTCTCTGTCTCTCTCTCTCTCTCTCTCTCTCTCTCTCTCTCTCTTTCTCTCTCTCTCTCTCTCTCTCTCTCTCTCTGATAATATATATATATATATATATATATAATATTATATATATTATTTTCGAAGTCTATCAATATTTTCGGTTTCCTATTGCAATATTATTTAGTTTTACCAACTAACAAAAAAAATGGTAATACTTTTACAATAATCATGCTTATTGCAACTTAAAAAAACATAGTACCGAACATAACTTGATATCTTCTCTCACGATAACCTTCAGATGTCTAAGATAAGTTATCGAAACCGGTGGATTATACCAATATTATCTTTCATGGCGTACATCGCACAACGAGTTACTCGAAGCGGAAAGTGCTGTTATTCGAGCTCTTGATGTTTCCAGGACAGAACGCATTTCTGATCAGGCTAATTATAGCATATTCAACATCCTATCGGCAGGATAATCTCTCGCAGCAGCCGGAATTTTATTGACGCATGGCCACGTCACTACGCTTGTTACACCATGATATTATTTTTCCTACACAGACGATCTATCGCGAGACATTAGCAGCAGTTATAATGTCTGTGTCAATATCATTTACCTCCAGAAATCTTGGTTATTCTTAACTATCTTTTTTTATTGTTCTTCCAAATGCTATTATAAAACACAACCTCAAAATGGGCAAAACTTGAAAGGGACTTTGGGATGTAGGCAACTAATTAAAATAGTCTTTCGTATTTTCATTGTTCAGTCAGTATATTCATTACCTAAAATAATTATTGCCATGATCTTTTCGAATGTTTTTCTTTTGCTTTCCTTTTGATATATTTACGCTTCGCACGAACATTAATTTTCAGAATCATTATTTTCATCTGATGAATTTAAACACCTTTCAATACAAATTCTTCACTGAATTATATTTCAGAATTTCAAGCCAATTATAGATCAGATCCTTGATACGCCAAGGTCATCGTCACAAAAAGTTTGTTTGCACTAAAACTTGTAATTCATATCCTCCTTAGGCTTCCGAATCCGCTTCCTTAAGGTCAACCTCGATCTCTTCGGGCGATCGGAGATCGATGGCGAACTTTTTAGGTTTCTTGCTGGACTTGTTGTTTTTCACCTGCGAAAGATGGAAAAAAAATACATTTCAGTGAATAGATTGGATTGGATGATAAAATTTAAATTTCAAGCCATCTTCCACTGTCTTAGGTTAGAGTTCTCTTGCTTGAGGGTACACTCGGGCACACTATTCTATCTAATTTCTCTTCCTCATTTTTTGTTAAAGTTTTTATAGTTTACATAGGAGATATTTATTTTATTATACTTAAAATATTTATTTTTTCCTTGTTTCCTTTCCTCACTGGGCTATTTTCCCTGTTGGAGCCCCTAGGCTTATAGCATTCTGCTTTTCCAACGAGGATTGTAGCTTAATAATAATAATAATAATAATAATAATAATAATAATAATAATAATAATAATAATCCAGCAACGAGATAAGAAAATACAGCGCCTTGCATAAAAAGTAAATGTTGCCATAGCCTTCGATTTCGTCATTTTCAAATTCTTTTATCCCAAATGATTGATAAGTCTTTGGTTAAAAATCTCCTGCAACCAAACTCTTATCTGTTTCTTTTTCTTTATAACATAACAAATCTCATCTCTTGAAGGAAATTGTATCGGATTTTATACTTTAGAAAGATTAATGTTGTTCCTTCGGTTAGGGCAAACAAAGCAGATACAATACCTGCCAGTATTTGATGACAGGAGAAGCGAAGGTTATATATAGCTCTAGAGTCTTTTATCAAATACTAATATTATTACACGGAATTGTGCATTCCAAGTTATACTCGAAAATAAGCGCTGTCACAATTGACCATTTAGAAAGTGGTAATCAAAATAGGAATGTTATAACATATTTGAAAAATCTTAATATTATATTTAAAATCTGTATTGTCTTAATAAACGAGAGAGAGAGAGAGAGAGAGAGAGAGAGAGAGAGAGAGAGAGAGAGAGAGAGAGAGATTCAAAAGTTGAAGCTAGCAGCGAATGTGATTAATGTGTTGAACAGGCTGACATAACTCTCCTTTTATAGTTTATTTATGAAATATCTATTTTAATATTGTTACTGTTTTCTCAAATATGTTATTTCAATCGTTCATTACTTCTCTTTTGATTTATTTTCCCTGTTGGAGCCCTGGGGCTTATAGCATCCTGCTTTCCCCATTAGGATTGCAGCTTAGCTAGTAATAATAATAATAATAATAATAATAATAATAATAGTAATAAAGTGGCTGACCTCTTTTGAAAATTGTTGGAAAGCTTGGGCGAGGGCAAAAGTCAATTTGCGGGCGTTGTGCCTGGAGTCGCAGACGAAGGCGTGACACTGGAAGGGGTGCTGACTCTTCAAGCTGGTGGCGTCCTCCTTCACCACGATCATGGCGAACACTCTGGTGTACACCAAGTCTTGAACACCATAGCTGTGGGAATAAGAACGATACGAATGATCGCATGGTTATGAAAATCATATAAAAATCGTCAGCGATCATGTCTAAATTCTTTCATTTTTAATTTCTCACAGGATTGGTCTATAGCTCCCTGGAGGTGTTAATGCTCCCTTTTCTCATTGCTCGTCCAATTTGAGTTTGCACACACATACAAAATAATAATAATAATAATAATAATAATAATAATAATAATAATATCAGGAGTGAGATATCCAGGTTCTTCTATTACTATAGTCGATTCTTTTTAGCGAGGCAGATTTGCACTGACTCTCAGCGATTCCCTGTTACCTCGGAAATGTTTTCTGATCGCTGACTGGTTGGACAAGATAATTCTAACCAATCAGATAGCAGGAAACTTTTCTGAGCTAAAAGGGCATCGCTGCGAGTAAGTGCAAATGCGCCTCATTGAAAAAAATTGAGTATGGTGAAATTAATTGTGCCTTTAGCCAATTAACAATTTTTCATGTATTTCATCTTTGGATTAAACTGACCCCTACGAGCAATCACTATTTCTTAAGTGTATAACTTTTATTTTTAAAGTTTCGGTTATTTCTCCTTCTATCTTTAAAACATCGATTCATATATTTTCTTACGAATTAATCTATTCCTTTATCAACTTTAAATAATTGATTCTTATATTTTTTAATTCCTTTATCTTCTTACTTTAACTTAGTAACTTCATCTTACTTTCCACATCATCTTCAACTTTGTATATAAGCCCTCCTAGCAATCACTATTTCTCGAGTTATAAGTTCAACTTTCAGCTTTACCGGAAAGTTTCGTTTATTTCTCCTAGTATCTTTATATCAACATTTCTTATATCTCTTAATGAATGAATACATTCCTTTATCAACTCATCTTATTTCAGTGAGGCTACTTCATATTTTTTCTTCACCAACCTCTTGGCCTATACTCAAGTTTTTTAATGAGGCGCATTTGCACTGACTTTTAGCTCGGAAAAGTTTCCAGCTATCTGATTGGTTAGAATTATCTTGTCCAACCAATCAACGATCAGGAAACTTCTCCGAGCTAAAAGGGCACCCCTGCGAGTCGGTGAAAATCTGCCTTACTAAAAAGAATTGACTATAGTTTGCAATAGCTCTGGAAGCGATCCATTCCCAACCGACTCACCTGATGACGTCGATATTGTAGAATCCCCCCTCGAAGTTTTTGTTGACGTTCTGGGGCATCTCAGCGATGTTGACGCCCTTTTCGCTCACAGTCATCTTCAGGAAAGGCAACGTTTCGCCTGCCTTCATCTCCTTGGCTTTAGCGACCATTTCGTCGACCGGCTTTCGCGTGTGCTGGAAAAAATAAAACGAAAAAAAGTCATTTCGAGGATTTCTTTTTTTATGGCTTTCTACTTGATGACGAGTTGGGAAAATACTTGCTCTTATTCAAAGTGGATATTCAAATAATAATTTTTCCAGATGATCTTATATCATGTCCTATGGTTATTAAAAATCATCTTATATCAATAAATAAATTAAAAGTTCCCAATAAACATAGATAGTAGCCTAAAGGTACCAATCACTACCTTAAACAGCCAAAATACACAATATCTATAATTGGCTGCTATGTAAATTCAAAAGAGATGAGACTTAGATTTGAAACTGATAAAAATAAATGGAAATTCAAAAGTTATTATAAAAGTATAAGTCTGTAAGACCTTCAGTTAGATCATTATGCATGCAATACAAGCTGGTATGATATGTCCACCAAACATGCATTAGATTGAATTTCGCCAAAACTGTCAGAAACGAGAAAATAAATTAAAACGAAAAAAATGTCGGGTTATTAAGATAACGTTTTGTTTATTGCTAGCACAAAAAAGGTACAAAGGAAAAGAATGAGTGACTACTTGCCCTTCAAATTATACATTAGGATTTACCAAAGTGATGATGAGAGAGAGAGAGAGAGAGAGAGAGAGAGAGAGAGAGAGAGAGAGAGAGAGAGAAATTATATATATATATATATATATATATATACATTTATATATATATATAATTATGTATATATATATGTAAGAGTATGAATATATTTGTGTGCGCGTGTTTGTGTACGTGAAGCCAATTGCGAAATAAGCCAAATAAAAAATAATAAATAATGATATAAATAAACAAAAGTAAAGTCAATTTTCCTTTGGTTTAAAATTAGACAAAAAAAAAAATAGAACACAAGAGACTGAATAATGTACGTTGACTTTTTCCTGACTTACTTTGATTCCCCAAAGGCCTCCGGCATCTCGACGACCCAAGTACTTAACGACGAACTCCTGAGGGAGAGGAAGAGACCCGGAAGGAGGGTCTTGCTGCTGCTGCTGCTGCTGTGGTTGTTGCTGTGATTTTCCATCTGGACATAGGAAAGAAAGGAAGAATAATGAACCTAGAGTCGGTATATACAACCACAACAATCTCTCTCTCTCTCTCTCTCTCTCTCTCTCTCTCTCTCTCTCTCTCTCTCTCTCTCTCTCTCTCTCACTAGTTTCCGATATAAAAATAGTTAAAAATCTATTCTTTCTTCGTAGATCTTTCTTAATCCATGACAAGGATTATTTACAGAGGAATTTCCTTACATGGTCAGGCTGACACGTCTTTGTTGCTGTCATTGTAATTACAAGTGTTATTGTAAAGCGGTAGGTCGATTAAACAGCAATTGAAATATTTCCAAATGCTACCAAACACGATCTAAAAATTATAAATATCAGTAAAAAATACAAATTTCATCAAAAATATAAAAACTGCCTCAAATTAACAAGTCTTTAAATAAGCGACTATTTACATTTCATAAAAAAAAAACCGCTAAGTGAATTAAAACAGTAAGAAATTTATACAAAAAAAAAATTATGCCTTTGATATGATATCCGGGCACACGCAGGTAAAGTGTTGTTGATGACCTTACCTCTGGTATTGTTGCTCCGGCCGTTTTCCTCGAAGCTCAACTTTCTCATGTCCTTCGTGATTTCCTCTGCCGGGGGCGCTGAGGGAGTCTTACTGCTGTTCATCTTGGGCGGGAGCTGCACCGATGCATTCCGAGAAGGGTTCCCGTTGAAAGACAATTCGAGAGTGGAGGGAAATCATTCGTTAATATTGTTGACGACAAGAACAACAACAGTAATAATAATAATAACAATAATATTCTCCCCTATATAATATATAACAAGTGTCTAGCTATAAATACAGTATAAAACTATCTCTCTCTCTCTCTCTCTCTCTCTCTCTCTCTCTCTCTCTCTCTCTCTCTCTCTCTCTCTCTCTATATATATATATATATATATATATATATATATATATACATATATATATATATACATATATGTGTGTGTGTGTATGTGTGTGTGTGCGTGGTCTTTCTGTACACAGAGACCATAAACAGACGCAAGTGGAAGGACATGTCAAAGGCCTTTGTCCTGCAGTGAACTAGCAACGGCTGATGATATATACAGTATATATATATATATATATATATATATATATGTGTGTGTGTGTGTGTGTAAAAACACACACACATATATATATATATATATAAATATATATATATATATATATATATATATATATATATATATATATATATTCGGCTCTCCCCGTCCCTCGAGTAGTGGGGAGAGTAGTCATACCTTTGTATGAGGATGTGTGTGTGTACATAGGCCTAACTACTTTAATATTTACCCGTCAGTTTTTTACGGGTCACGTACACTAACAATAATAATAATATGAAATTAGCATTAAAACTTCGAACAATTCTTTTTGCACTTTTCAAACTTGCCTCATCTATTTCTTTGTCTGCATCTTTTCCCACTCTTGTGTGGGGTCGATGTTTCTCTTGGAGGAAAAATCCTAGATGTTTCTGGCCAGCGTTCTCCATCTACCTCCTGGAGAACGTTGGCCAGAAACATCGACCCCACATAAAAGTGGGAAAAGATGCAGACAAAGAAATAGATGAGGCAAGTTTGAAAAGTGCAAAAAGAACTGTTCGAAGTTTTAATGCTAATTTCATATTATTGTTGTTGTTAGTTGTACGTGACCCGTAAAAAACTGACGGGTAAATATTTAATATGAAATTAGCATTAAAACTTCGAACAATTCTTTTTGCACTTTTCAAACTTGCCTACAACTTGAAATTGACTGCAAAAGTATGAAACATCGCACAATTCCATATAATCAAGATTAAGGAGTGACTCGAGGATTGCTTTGTGTGCATTGTACTAAGACCACCTGGAATATGTAAATTTTTAGTTCATATTTCCCATGTAAAAAAATTTTTACAGGATGCATCACGTTTAATCATTATTGCGGGCTGACATTTAGGGAACTTTCTATGCATCTAACATAATGTTCCCTCTCGGGGATTTACACGTAAAGCAGTAATCTATCTTAATATTTTATAGGTGATAAATCCGTTCTTAAAAGGTGTATTAAATTGCAAGCAATATATTTAATAAAAAAATCAGGGCAGTAAAAAAAATTGGTAAAGTAATTCAGTAAAACATCAGAAGACCGCCAACTTTCATTTTCACATCATTCGTTAATTCCTGATCCACCTCTCAGAATTGACTATTGACAGAAGCCCCATTAAAATTCAATTTGCAATTCTTCCTTTGGCATTTCTATTGACATAAGACAAAACAAATGGCACAATAAAAACGAAATGTCAAATTCTTCGCATGGAACGTCACGTTCGCAAAATTAAAGTGATTAAGACCAGAATTAGCTTTTTACTAACGTCATTTTAATCAAGGCTTATTCATTAAAAAACTTCTATCTTGGGAAATAAAACGTGCCCACCAGCTAATAGAATGACTATTACTTCGGTCTATTAAGATAGATTAATAACCTAGATACTTTAAATCTTTTTCAGGGCAAAAACCTTTTGTTGGATGCAGTCTGAATAAAAAAAAAATTTAATTTTCCGTCAATGTTACACATTCAAATGTTTCATACCTCGACTTCAGTTATGGATTATAAGGTACAGCTTGAATAAAGATTGTCACTCTCTCTCTCGATTCCAGTTTTCATTATTCAAGATTAAGTCGCAATGTTTTCTTTAAATATAAACAATAACGTTTGACAACTGTGCCACATTTTCCCTCATGCCACGTCTTCCAGTCTGGTTTGAAACAACTGCTGTGTTGTCTCGAATGCAAGTTCGAAATTTCTATTACCAAAGTATGCCTTTTAAATCGGAATCTCCAATGCTTTGTCTCCTATCCAGATTAATATATTCCCTTTAATTTCTCATATTTATGTTCACGATCTCACTACCTATATATATATATATATATATATATATATATATATATATATATATATATATATATTTATACATATATATATATATATATATATGTGTGTGTGCGTGTATATATACATATTTATATATAAATGTATGTATATATATGAATATATATATATATACATATATATATATATATATATACATGACTAAATAAAAAAAATTGATGAATTGAGTAGATTTGATAATCTAGATTTGTTACTGTTGTGTAGAGACTGCAGTCTGATGAAGAAGGTAATTATGAAAACATCCGGATATCGATTCATTAAAAAATCACATTTATTTTATATGTGAGATGACATGCCTATCATTCGGAAATATATATATATATATATATATATATATATATATATATATATGTATGTATGTATATATATATATATATATATATATATATATATAGCAATGTGAAATACTGATTTGAATAATTAACTGAAATGTTATCACTTTCGGCCAAATAAATTATGGCTATATCATAATAACTTTTTATCAAGCAATCAGTATTCTAATTCTTTATATTTGCAATTTCTATTTCTTCAAATCAGGTTCAACATTATACTTCTCTTTGATCCGAGTATGTCATCGAAATTTAACTACCTTCTTACAAAACTACTGAAATTTAAGGCAACTCACTCTCAAGTTAACTTAAACATCATCTCCTACATATATCATTCCTGTTCTGAAAGATTTATTACATCATCCTTTCTCGTCACCTTTCATGTTGATATCTTAAATACAATATTTATAATCAACCGCGGATTCAAGTGCAACCATTCTTATTTAACTTTTATATACCAATTGTGACATCTTTTCTGCTTGAAAAAAAAATCGACTGGAATGTACTAAATTCCGATCTCAAATCTCAATAGAATATCTTTTTCATTAGTAATGTCTTCCTCCCGGGCTGAAAAACTCTAATCACGCTATTGTCATTCTTACGTGGAATCCCGATTGTACCGACTCAAATCATTATCTGAAATCTTGATTACAATTGTTCCTACTCTAAAGTTCAGATGTTGAAAGAATTACACAACCTTCAAGGCTACCGACATAGAGGGAAATCGAAGAGAACGGCCATGATATCGGTAAAGATTTTCGATGAATGAAAAAGTTGTGAATAGCCGGATATACACACACTCTAAGAAGAAGAAGAAGAAGAAGAAGAAGAGAGAGAGAGAGAGAGAGAGAGAGAGAGAGAGAGAGAGAGAGAGAGAGAGAGAGAGAGAGAGAGAGAGAGGAAACCACCACTTAAATTGTTTTCCGGTCAGATGCCAGTGTAGTCTATACCCGCAAAGTTTCGGATGATGAGATTTAACCTCTTTGCTGCCTTGATCTTTGATTTTTTTTAACATTTCAGGGGGGAAAGTTCTACATGAATAACTTTTAACATTTCACTGATAATTATGATCTTTCACACTCTAATTCTCAATATCATCCAATATATAGGCCAAAAGTTTCATTTGAAATATGAAGAAATGACGAACTGTCGTGGCTAAAAATTCTAAGCCGTAAAGCAGTGTCACTATCTTCTGTGTACAAATACAACAGGTTATGAATATTTTAATTCATTAAATGAATTATAAAAACAAATAAACAAAAACCTTATTTCGTTAAAAAGAAAATAAATACCTTCGTTACACGCACAATTCGTCATGTACTTAACCTCTTGCGGTATGTTGGTATTCACGAAAAGTCAAAATCATTGACAATAAAATTTGGGTTGAATAAAAAATAATATTTCGACGACTAATTGCAATCTCTCTTTAGACACACGAGGGTCTGGTCATATGTTAACCTTTGGCAGTAGGTATATTTGCAACTTATTTAACAGGACTTCACTTCTTTACAAAGAAATAGACAAAATGTATAGGAAAAATTATTTAAACAAATATACTTAGTTACCTAGCTGTACCTTAAAGCCATCCCATACAACATCTTTTGTGCTCCGTAACCCTCACGTGTCTTTCTCTCTAAGCCATTTGTAGGGTTTCAAGAGATCCGTCCTAAATAACCTCTGTGGAATCATATATTTGTCTATTTTTTCTTCATGTATTTATATATTTTCCTATTAGATAAACCTTTCTTTTCTTTCTTATGTTTATTTTCTTTCACGTTAGCTCCATTAAAACAAGCAGATTAACAACAATAATATCAAATGATATGAGTTTCATTTATATTATGGAATTGGGCTTAACGAAGGCCGAAGTTACCCAATGCCTTATAAACTTTAAGGAAGAGAAGTTCCACTGTGATTCAGTAACAAGAGATTTTGTTTCATTTTGAACATTCTTAGAGTCAGTTTCTAGATCTTAACTTGTTACACACTTTTGTTTCATATCTTTACTGACTTTTCACTTTTATCCTCGGATGGATTACTCAATTAACTAAACATCTCGAGTAGACAATGACAAAGATAAATACTGTAAATTCTTCAAACTCCTGAATGTCTAAGCTTATTCATTAAATCAGTCTAGCATTCTCGCTGAGGAATCTGGCAATACAATGAAAGCGTAACAATTACAATGATTGAAAACAATGACATTTTTTCCTCCATACGATAAAGCATATTAACATAATCCGTTAGATCCACGAAGTCCTATAACTTCCGACAAAATAATCTCTACGTCAATACATATCGTAGCTCATTTGCCGTATGGGAGGAAAGACAAAGGAACAACTTCTATTACTTAAAAATTATTCCTTATATTTAGTTTGTATCATTACACACGCGAGTGAATACTACTAGATTTCCCTCTATATATAAATTTAGAAACATCTTGCCTTTCAATTCAGCTTTGTTTTTTACATGTTTTAATCGACATCAAGCAGTTTTCCCACAGCAAGCAATACATCTGTCATTTCCATATTTATACTTTAACTGCTAACTTGTGGAGGAAACCCTTGTGTGGAAAAATTTCATAGCTTTATCTGTTTTACCAACAGCTCGTCGAAGCTTCCTAAGCATTGGATCATGCACTCTTCGAATTCTCGCACGCTAACATGTGCCAGCCCTTACTTCGAAACACCTCTTCCTCACTGTCTATCCTCTCCAAACATTCTTAAATTTCTTATGGTCTTTGCTCACCTACTGGCCTCCATCCTATACAAGTGAGCGAACTATCTCTAAGGACTCAGCTAGATTCTTTCACTACCATTGGATTTGTTTTACAATTTTTTTACTTATCTCCACAATTCCAACATTTTAATTACTCTTTCGCTCCGTATTCGACAAAAAAAAATTTCATCATACTTCACCCTTGATTTCACTGAAGCCTTTCGCCCTTGGATTTCTTTCATTTCTTCACATCATTTCTTTAAAGGCCATGAAACGACCACATTTCAGTACCATAATTTTAATATATTATCTTTTTGGATTCCATAAAAGCGTCCATGCTCTTCCAAATTTAAATTGTAAACATTAATTCCGTTATCCTTATAATTACCTTTTTTCTCTTTGCATTCACTCTTGACTACCTTACCCATCCTCCTTTATACTTGCACACAAACTATATTCTATACAATCACGTACCTATCAATTGCCAGACCGTGACTTCCTCTTACTATTCCTTTTCCCTACCGTATTGTGTCCGCAAGCAATCCATGCTGTCTACATGACATCATCCATGAAATTTGCTTACTCATATTTTCCATTTCAATGTCTATAACAATTTACCATTTTACATTCCTCCTCTATTTATGTCCTTTTCACGCCTACATCTTATCATCTTACTCGCTAGTCTTATATTTATTTCAAGTTAGGTTTCAAAAATATATATAATCAGATAAATTTCTAGACAATCTTTTTCACCATATCTCCATTCTCCATCAACTTACTAACTATATATATATATATATATATATATATATATATATATATACATATATATATACACATATATATAAACATATATATATATACTGTATACCAAATACTAAATAAACCGTTTTAATCCACTGCAGGACAAAGGCCTCATCATGTCCTTAATCATGACTGAGGTTTGACTAATTTTCATCACCATGCCGGCCAACCTAGTATAGGTGGCCCTGACTAGTACAGCTTTGTTGATCATGGCGATACACATATCCTTTCACCTCGATTATATATTCATATATATATATATATATATATATATATATATATATATATATATATATATATACATATGTGCGTGTGATTTATATAAATATACATACTTTTACAGTATATACTGTATATGTATTTATATTTCTATATATACTTATATATATATATATATATATATATTATAAATATAATATATATATATAAATGTATATATATTTGTGTGTATGTATATATTTCTGCATGTATATATATATATATATATATATATATATATATATATATATATATTTCCACCTCATACTTGGGATCGAACGCTAGCCCCTTCTAATGAAAGGCCAGGTCGAAACCAACCATGCCACGAGAGGCCATAAAAGGAAATCAGAACCTGACGCTAACTACCTGATTTCCTTTAACTACCTGATTTCCTTTTATGGCCTCTCGTGGCATGGTTGGTTTCGACCTGGCCTTTCATTAGAAGGGGCTAGCGTTCGATCCCAAATATGAGGTAGAAATTTATTTCTATTCGAACACGATGTTGTGTTGATATTTATCCATATATATATATATATATATATATATATATATATATATATATATATATATATATATATATATATATAATATCAATAACAAACAAATTTCATACTATCAAATACAGTATTGAGCCACAAAGAGCTTTTTAACAACAAATTCACTCTACTTTGCAAATACTGTTACCCAAAGGGGATTCATATATGATAATAATATTGCATATACTTAATCCACGATTTAAATGGATGAATAAAAAACCTAAACAAGTCGTCTTGACTAGTTTAGTATCGATTAAGAGTTATTGTTTCAAATCATGGTACTGGGAGATACACTTTGGATATAAATCCCTTTTAGATCTGTAATTTGGCTTTCGTAAAGGGCCTGGAGTATGTGATGCGCTTCTTACAATCTCCTATACTGTACAAAAATTCCTTGATTGTGGACAAGAAGTTTGTATGATTGGCCTTGATTTTAGTACTGCTTTTGACCGTGTTAATCATTGAGAGTAGGTGGGTCGTTTCATAGCATCATTATTGAATTCTTAAGTAATAGATCACAGAGAGTTGTTGTTGAGTAAGGAATGTGATATCTGGTATTCCTCAGGGTAGTGTTCTGGGACCATTACTTTTCATCCTATATGCACATATGTGGTCTGGCCTCGAAAACAAGCTTGTTGCATATGCAGATGATGCTACTCTCTTTGCATCAATTATATATATATATATATATATATATATATATATATATATATATATATATATATATATATATATATATATACATATACATACATACATATATATATACATACATACATACATACATACATATATATATATTTATATATATATATGTATATATATATATATATATATATATATATATATATACTATATATATACTATATATACATATCATAGACTCCTTTAAGGAAGGACTGGAACGTCAGGACCTCGGGGTTTTTAACTTGAGTCTGAAAGATTAACTTGAGTCTGGACTAAAATGACTTCTAGAAGGGCTAGAAACACGTTCTCTGGATCAAAATGGGGGTTTTTGAGGATGGTGAGTTCAATAGTAACATTTTCAACACCACCTGGGGTCATCTTCAAGGTCTAAAGGTCATTTATCAAGGTCAAATTTGTGAATTTTGGTCATTTTTTGCTCGTTTTTTTGTGTGTAACTCATAAATGGTGAGAGATAGCTGATTATAATATGAGGCAAGTCTGCAGAGCTGTCCGAATTTAATATATATTGTCATATATCGTCATTCAAGAAAGGACTGGAACGTCCCCTGATCGGGGTTTTTAACTTGAGTCTGAAGGATTAACTTGAGTCCTGGACTAAAATGACTTCTAAGAAGGGCTAGAAACACGTTCTCTGAGTCAAAATGGGGGTTTGTGAGGACGGTGAGTTCAATAGTGACATTTTCAACACCACCTGGGGTCATCTTCATCATCTTCAAGGTCAAAAGGTCCTATTTCAAGGTCAAAATAGTGAATTTTGGTCATTTTTACTCGTTTTTGTGTGTAACTCATAGATGGTGAGGGATGGCTGATTATAATAAGAGGCAAGTCTGTAGTTCTGTCCAAATTTAATATATATTGTCAAATATTGTATTACTCAAAGCTCTCCATCTAGCGATGTTCATCTAATCAAATGTTAATGTCTTTGAGTTTTGTTGTGATGAGAAATACCGTTCTTTATTTCTTTATTTTAGTGTTTCATTGTTTTAGGGCTTGTTTGGAATGTTTGAGTAATACAATATTTGACAATATATATTAAATTTGGACAGAACTACAGACTTGCCTCTTATTATAATCAGCCATCCCTCACCATCTAAGAGTTACACACAAAAACGAGTAAAAATGACCAAAATTCACTATTTTGACCTTGAAATATGACCTTTTGACCTTGAAGATGATGAAGATGACCCCAGGTGGTGTTGAAAATGTCACTATTGAACTCACCGTCCTCAAAAACCCCCATTTCGACTCAGAGAACGTGTTTCTAGCCCTTCTTAGAAGTCATTTTAGTCCAGGACTCAAGTTGATCCTTCAGACTCAAGTTAAAAACCCCGATCAGGGGACGTTCTAATCCTTTCTTGAAGGACGATATATGACAATATATATTAAATTCGGACAGCTCTGTAGACTTGCCTCATATTATAATCAGCTATCTCTCACCATTTATGAGTTACACACAAAAAACGAGCAAAAATGACCAAAATTCACAAATTTGACCTTGATAAATGACCTTTAGACCTTGAAGATGAACCCAGGTGGTGTTGAAAATGTTACTATTGAACTCACCATCCTCAAAAACCCCCATTTTGATACAGAGAACGTGTTTCTAGCCCTTCTAGAAGTCATTTTAGTCCAGACTCAAGTTAATCTTTCAGACTCAAGTTAAAAACCCCGAGCAGGGGACGTTCCAGTCCTTCCTTAAAGGAGTCTATGATACATATATATATAATATATATGCGAGTGTGTTTTCGGTCACACTGTGGTATTGCCAGACGTATAAATACTTGGTCTCTCCTCATCCCTCGGATAAGGGGGAGGGAGTACTCATATCCTGGTGAGAGAGGGTGCGTGGGTGTGCATATAGCCATCATTTTTGACGGTCACGAACACGTTTACATATAATCAAATGTATATATATATATATATTTATACATAGAAATTTATGTAAGTTATCCAGAAATAGATTTATTCTTATACTAACAGTAATCACCATTATTGGGCGAGTGCTGCAATAAACGCCTTAATCGCGAAATCATTCTTCCTTGGGCCGTTAGACGACGTAAAATCAACGAATGACTTGGTCGAAGAGACTTGGACATTGAGCCTTAACCAACTAGTAACATTTCTGCAATATCTAACACGATCTCCCTCCGCCCCGTCGACCACTTCAAGGCGCATCCAACATTGCAATTCACTTGCAGTGCCATCTCTTGGCTAATGAGCTGTGGCCTTTCTCTTCTGATGAGACTATCTACTCGTTCTGGGGCTTGCCTTGACGATGACAGCGACGGGTTTTAAATTATCTTGATCATGTTTATAAGCTGACCTTTAACGGTTCAGTTGTTTATAGAAATACAATGAAGTAACTAATTAACTTATCCTCTCTCACTCTCTGTGTGTCTGTGAATGCATCAACAATAGAATGACAAAGCTGAATTGTGTATAAATTACAAAATTGAAATAGCCACAAACCTGATCTCTCTCTCCCACTATATCTCTTTCACTCAACATCCGTAGACTTTAGTGCTGTGTTAATCACGTGAGTTACCTTAAAACACAGATCTCTTTAGTCTTAACTTTAAAAGATCATAGTTTTTCCTCTTTAATCGCTATTGAATATAACGTCTTATTTACTCGCAAAATGAAGTGAATCTTAAATTTATCAAAAAGATCTTCACTTTAGAATAATAACAATATTGAAGAATTTTCAGCACTTCAATTATTCCTATTTATGAAAGTATTTCCTCAGGGTTATAGTTTAACAATAACCTAGACCTGGGGTCTTAATTAAAGTACCATAATACTTCAACCCTTTGAGCGCCAACCTTCATCACGATATTTTGCACTTAAGCCAGAGGCCTTTTCTTTGGGACATTTTACTTAATTGGCATGAAAACTATATGAAATAAGACTTTACAACTTTTATTTTCGTATCTGAATAAATTCTTTTTCCACTTATATATAATGTTACATATTTTGCAAAATTTTCATATACATAAATCCCCTTATATAATAAAGAGCAAGTGTCTGGCTATACCGTACATATATATATATATATATATATATATATATATATATATATATATATATATATATATATATATATATATATCCTTAAGGTCAGACTCAACTCTATTCGTTCCTCGGGTAAGGGGTAGATGGAGCAGTCATTTTAAAAAGAGGAAAAACTAGTATTTTCTGGATGCAAAATATATCCATGGTGCCGAAGGAGTATGGAAATCGGATGTAAGGGTTAATGTTTCCAGTTAACTACTAATAGTAGCTATCACTGTGTTATATAAACTGAACTGCAATCATTTGTGGGAGCTGTAGTGATTCTGCTACATTTAAAATGAGCCGTAGGGGCTCTTTCAAATTCAAAAGAAGCTGTGGAGACTGTGCCATCTTAATAAGATGCCTTTGTCACATTCAAAAGGAGCCATAAGGACTTTGTCATATTCAAATGGAGCCATAGGGGCTTTGTCACATTCAAAAGAAGCCTTAGGAGTTCTGTCACATTCAAAAGGAGCCATAAGGGCTTTGTCACATTCGAAAGGAGCCATAAAGGCCCGTTCACATTCAAGAGGAGCCATAAGGGCTTTGTCACATTCAAAGGAGCCTTATGAGGTCTGTCACATTCAAAATGAACTACAAGGGCTCTGTCACATTCAAAAGGAGCCTTATAAGCTCTGTCACATTCAAAAACAGCTGTAAGGGCTCTGCTACCTTCACGGGGAGCCTTAAGAGCTCTGTCACATTCAAAATGAGCCATAAGGACTCTTTCACACTCAAAAGCAGATTTAAGGGGACTTGCCACATTCAAAAAGAGCCGTAAGGGCTCTGTCACATTCAAAAGGAGCCTTAGAAGCTCTGTCACATTCAAAAGGAGCCTTAGGAGCTCTGTGACATTCAAAAGGAGCCGTACTGTCACACTCAAATGAAGCAAAAGCTGTAGTAGCTCTGCTATATTAAAAAAGAGCACCAGTGGTTCTGTCACATTTAAAAAGAGTTGGAGTAGCTCTGCCATATTGAAATATGCAATGGATATACCTCATACAAAAGAAACTCTATAGCTATCAGGCACAAAAGGTACAGTAGTAGCTCTCTCCCTCAAATGAAACTGTAGTAGGTATTCTATACATGAACAGAGCATAAGTGGCTGTTACATTTAAAAGAGTTCCAGTAGCTCTGATTTCTTTAAAAAGATATGTATGGTGGGGCTTTGATTCTTGTTAATTCATTAGAAGCTGATAAAAAGGGTTATACTTATGCTAAGGAACTGTTGCTGAAAGCTTATGCCGCTGAAAATACTCAAAAGTTTAATGTTTTGAAATAGTAGCTCTTTAACATTCAAAAAGAGCATTAGTAGCTCTTGCTATATAAAAAAAAGAAGCTTGATTGGCTCTGTCTCATCTAAAAGGAGCCTCAAGGACACTTTATCGCACTAAAAAGGAGCTACTGCCATATTTGAAAATAGCTGAAGTGCCTCTACAACTTTCAAAATAAGATGTATTAGCTCTTCTACGTTCAAAATGAGATCTACTGACACTAAAATACTACTAGCTCTGAAATAACCAGAAAAATCTGCAGTTCCTATCTTGCATTCAAACAGGGCAATAATGGCTGTGAAACATCTTGAATAAGGTTTAGCAGTTCTGCTACTTTCTTTAAAGGGAAAAGTATTTAATCAAGTGGTCCTACCAGTATTAACTTATGCATCAGAAACTTGGAGCCTTACCAAAGCCTAAAAACACAAACTAGTTACAACTCAAAGAGCTATGGAAAGAATAATGATGGGATTAACACTAAAAGACAGAAAAAGGCAATATGGATACGAGAATAAAACTAAAGTAGAGGATATTCTAACATGTAAGAAAAAGAAATGGACGTGGCAGGACATATAATGAGAATGAAAGATAATATATGGACACTAAGAATAACAGAATGGGTCCAAAAGAAGTAGGGGAAGGAAGAGAAGACGATGGATTGATGAAATAAAAAAGTTTGCAGATAGAGACTGACATAGAAAGACCATAAACAGACGTGAGTGGAAGGACATATCTGAGGCCTTTGTTCTGTACTGGACTAATAATGGCTGCTGCTGATGATGATGATAATTAAACAGTATACAGTATATAATTCTTTTGCAGTCACGCTGAGCAGCATTGCCAAACGTATAACTACTCGGTCTCTCCCTGGATCAGTCTAAAATTTAAAATCATCTTATAAGTTTTTGGCCGAGTTAGGCAAACATTTGCCCCGTCGAAATCAAAGCTACAGTCGACTATTACACACATTCAACCAGCAAGAAAGATAAGAGTTGATTACAACGCTGCTAACCATATTCCTGGGGAATTCAGGTTTCATACTGTGATTCTGAAGTACCAGACCTAACTTTGTCGGTAATATGTCTGAGTGTAGAAATTAACTCTTATCTTTTTGTTATATATGAATGGGTATAATAGTCAACTGTTACCTTGATTTTAACTCGGCATAGGTTCTAACCCTTGCTCAGCCAGAAGTTCTTATCATAAAATTAATTACCCCTTGGATCTGTCCATCCAAAGGCCGAGTGGATTTGATATCTAAAGGTATTCATGGTCATACACACACACACACACACACACACATATATATATATATATATATATATATATATATATATGTGTATGTATGTATGTATGTATACATACATATATATATATATATATATATATATATATATATATATATACATATATATATATATATATGTGTGTGTGTGTGTGTGTGTGTAAATATCACCAACAAATGGCATTTGGTACCGAATTCTATCTTAGTAATATATATCCACTTGGAATTCGTTTTATGGTAACAGCTTCTGGCCGGGTAGAGGCTGTTACCATAAAATGAATTCCAAGTGGATATATATTCCCAAGATAGAATTCGGTATCAAATGCCATTTGTGGGTGATATTTACATTGATTGAAATCACGAGTGTTACTGATATTATATATATATATATATATATATATATATATATATATACATACATATATATATATATATAAATATATATATGTATATATATATATATATATATATATATATATATATATATTTAAATATTCTATTTAGAAAAAAAATCTTGAGAAATCAGAAATGCTAGCCAGTTTTTCTAACAATCAGTTAGATTTAAAAAAGAAATC
This sequence comes from Palaemon carinicauda, assembly GCF_036898095.1. Lineage (NCBI taxonomy): Eukaryota > Metazoa > Arthropoda > Malacostraca > Decapoda > Palaemonidae > Palaemon > Palaemon carinicauda. The sequence continues at coordinate 100,090,057 of NC_090725.1, read as the reverse complement.
CCTGTTTCCACTTACTCGTAACTGTGCAAAAAGAGTATCCAACGAACAAACATTTCAAAGGAGAAGAAATAAAGATAAAAATTGTTGGCAATTATTTACAAGTAAATGAGGAGACATCACCAAAGTTCTATGTCTCCCAGAAACTTCTTGGAAATACTTCTGGAAAGTTTGATAAGAATTATTGATGCATCCTCTCTCTCTCTCTCACTCTCTCTCTCTCTCTCTCTCTCTCTCTCTCACACACACACACACACACACACACAAATATTGCCTGGCGCTGGGGCCTGGGAGTTAACTGACAATAAAATCCTGCAGTTGTACTGTAAAGTTAAAGTTATAAGGGGATGGACAGCAAAGAGGAAGAAGGTAATCGGGGATGGAGGTATCTTTCTTTTTAGATAGTCCCAAAATATGTTTGGAACATGGCCTTTTGCGTTGGCACTTCGTAATGGAGGTATTGTTCAATGCTAAAATCTGAGTGCATATAGGGGCTAAATTATATGTTTAGGGTAGTCTAACTGAATGTGTTGGTGAAAATCAGGTATAATAACATTTCATCATCGATTAACTTTTCTCACAAATTCTTCAATATAGTTGATTCAACTAAATAAACAAAGTACATCTTCATACTTATTCCTATGATATAGAAACGTCACCTACCTGGCGGAAAAACAAAATTGGTCGACTAATGATAGCCTATAGGTGCCGCTATAAAAAGTGTTGAAACGAATGAGAAACGTTTCTTTGGGAGTGTGGGTAACACCATCCTTCTACTTCCATGCCCATTATAGCTTTTTATATGGCCAGTAAAACCCGTTGCAAGAACGTTCGCACGCGTCCCTGTATCAAAGTCAGTCAAAGGTATACAATCATTCAAGCAGCTGGATTCTCATAACACAGGGATCCATTTTCTGTCGAATAACCGTCAGAGCATCACCGAGTTACACTGACCCGTAATCCAGGTGTTCATAGCCAACAGAAAATAGAAGAACTCCTCTTCGACAGTGTTATTTGCTCTGCTATTGGCAGTTATGGTTATTCTGGTATTGTAGAATAAATGGATGTAATTACTTTCACGTTGATTTGCTGCACACAGTGTTTGGTTAGGTGGGCGTGGTGTGGCTTGCTTGACATACTGAACTGTCACGTTCTCTTACTTTCCACGTGTTGTCTGATTACGCCACTTCCGGTTGCAGCCGTCATAATTTTAGCCAGAACCGTATCGAGAGGATTCCTACTCCACAATTTATTGCGGAACGACCTACGCTCAATTATACTTTCACTGAATGACCTTGAAAAGTCACCTTTCCTGAAATTTATGACGTATTATAAGTGGTAGGTTCGTTTTTTATGTGTTATTATTATTACTAGCTAAGCTATAACCCTAGGTACAAAAGCAGAATGCTATAACCCCAAGGACTTCAAAGGGGAAAAAACAGTACAGTGAGTAAAGGAAACAAGGAAATAAATTACAAAAGTCAAGTAATAAACAATCAAAATATATCATTTTCAAAACAGTAACAACATTAAATTCCATCTTTCGTATATAAACTATAAAACTTTAAAAAAAAGAAGAAATAAGATAGAACAGCATGAAAAAGTATACCCTCAAGCAAGAGAACTCTAATCCAAGAAGGTGGAAGACCATGTTACAGAGGCTATGGCACTACCCAAGACTATAGAACAATGATTTGATTTTGGAGTGTCCTTCTCCTAGAAGAGGTGCTTACAGTAGCTAAATAATCTCTTCTACCCTTACCAAGAGGAAATTTGCCACTGAACAATTACGTTGCAGTAATTAACCCCTGGAACAAAGAACTGTTTGGCAATCTCAGAGTTGTCAGGTGTATGAGGACAGAGGAGAATGTGGAAAGAATAAGCTAAACTATGCAGTGTATGCGTAGGCAAAGACAAAATTAGCCATAACCAAAGACTGGGATCCAATATAGTACTGTTTTGCCAGTCAAAGGACCCATATATCTTTAATGGTTGTACCTCAACGAGTGGCTGGTGTCCTGGCCAACCTACTATATATATATAAATATATATATATATATATATATATATATATATATATATGATATATATATATAATATATATATACTGTATATATATACACAGTATATATATATATATATATATATATATATATATATATATTATATATACACTATATATATACATATATATATATA
>NC_090725.1:100065361-100080361 GCF_036898095.1 Palaemon carinicauda | reverse complement strand
GAGTTATAGGGTCTTTTGACTGGCCGGATACTACATTGGATCATTCTCTTTGCTTACGTACATTTTCCCTTTGCCTACACACACACACTCACACCGAATAGTCGGGCCTATTCTTTAAATATTCTCGTCTGTCCTCATACACCTGACAACACTGAGGTTACCAAACAATTCTTCTTCACCCAAGGCCGCTGGACAGTTAGAGTGCAGTAACGCACTGTAATTGTTCAGCGGCCACTTTCCTCTTGGTAAGGATAGAAGAGACTCTTTAGCTATAGTAAGCAGCTCTTCTAGAAGGACAATCCAAAATCAAACCATTGTGCTCTAGTCTTGGGTAGTGCCATAGCCTCTGTACCATGGTCTTCCACTGTCTTGGGTTAGAGTTCTCTTGCTTGAGGGTACACTAAGGCACATTATTCTATCTTATTTCTCTTCCTCTTGTTTTGTTGAAGTTATTATAGTTTATATTTATTTTAATGTTACTCTTCTTGAAATATTTTATTTTTTCTTGTTTCCTTTCCTCGCTGGGCTATTTTCCCTGTTGGAGCCCCTAGGCTTATAGCATCCTGCTTTTCCAATTATGGTTGTAGCTTGGGAAGTAATAATAATAATAATAATAATAATACATGTATAAATATGTGTATATGTATATTCATACATATAAAACATAAAGTATATGTAAATAAATACTTATATCTTACGTAATATATATATATATATATATATATATATATATATATATATATATATATATATATATATATATATTTACGTCTATATGTATGTATATACATACATATAAATATATGAAAATGTGTATATACTTATATCTAAATCTATATCTATCTATCTATCTATCTATCTATCTATATATATATATATATATATATATATATATATATATATATATATATATCCATGCATACAGACATATTATACTGTCTACATATGTATATATAGCGAATAAAAAAATATACAGTATATACATAAGCACAAGCAGACATATATATATATATATATATATATATATATATATATATATATATATATATATATATATATATATATATAGTATATAAAATAATGTTTATATTATAAAGAGTGAACGTTCATTACCTATGTTGTTTGTGTGCTTACACATACAAGAACGTTTGTGAGCCTAAGTTAATAGTCGTAGCCTACATGTAGTATTATTTGACCATCGTTAACCCAATTGTGCAGCTAACGGAAACATTTGAAATGTAATCTATTGGAATAACTTTTCCCAAAATGAAGTGAAAATGTTATCCTAATTTTTTATCTTAATTTACGTCATTTAATCTGAATTTGTTCTTTATCGCCACCTGAATTACGTCAACTAATTTCGTCAAATTTGAATTTACATGTAATTGAATCCCATTATGTAATACAGGAAAGTATATTAATAAACTATGCAGAAAAAGTATTGTTTTGCTTTGATTTAATGTAAGAGTGAGAAACGACTTCCTAGCAGAATTAGTCCTATGGACACAATCATGTGGAAAAATAAATTCACCGTTTTGAAACTATATAATATATTGATAGGGGGGGGGGGTGGAAATAAGAGAAGAATTAGTATTGAAATAAAAATTACAAAACGAAAAATTATCACACTATAATCTCTCTTCAAAGCAAGAGCTGTGGAAATTTTCGGAACCCTCACATAACTCATGAGAATGGTTTTGAAGTTTAATGCACCCAAATTCTCTATTTTGATCTAGTATTTTTCCCCTGGAAATAATATACAGTAGACTTCACCTAGACGTATGAATTACATTACATCAACTGAATAATGATGAAGAACTTATAAAACACTTTTATGTACCTGAGGGACTGCATTTTCTTGATGTAGCTGCCTCATGATGAATTACTGTAGTCCAAGGTTGATGTAGTATGAACCGCGGATTATCAGGAGACAACACTTAACAGCACCAGCACCAGGCCAACACTGACTGAGGTAGCTAACTGGTGCAAAGGCAGAGGCCCGAGCCAGAGGCTGGTTGAGAGCGAGCTCTTTGGAAACATGAACAGTCACTCTTCGATGCGCACATTGGCCCCCCCTCCACACCCCCGAAAATTCCCCCCGGAACTCTTAAAAAAGACTCTTCCCTTGCACAGGATTTCGCTCGCTTTCCATGGCTGTCTGTCTATGTAAGCGATGAATTGACAGATGTTTTATATGCAAATACGGGTTTCTTTTGCTGAAGACATAGTTGAGGTTCGTTCCCCACATCTGCTCTACAAATCTGGCAGTGAAAATTTGACGTAGATGGTATTTCGAGGGGGAACAGTAAGACTGCACGAGTGAAAAACTCTCACTACGCCGATAGAACGAGGTCCAGTACTTTGACAACATTAAAAGAAAAAGAAAAAAATATTATTGTCCTTTCACCGGTTTTCCTTAAAGTGAGATAAGTCGGATGAAGACCACACCTACAGCAATGATCTAGTTATTTCAACATGCATTTCAAAATATTCCCAGACGAATATGCTGGACTTTTCCCATCCGCTATTTCATATTTTTTCCCAACACAGATGTTTCGAAACTTAGATCTTGATATATATATATATATATATATATATATAGAGAGAGAGAGAGAGAGAGAGAGAGAGAGAGAGAGAGAGAGAGAGAGAGAGAGAGAGAGAGAGAGAGAGAGAGAGAGAGAGAGAGAGAGAAATTTATATCAACTCCACAGTAAAATTTCTAATGAACTGAGAAAGAGAAAGAAAGATTTTAAAAGAACAACCTCAATATTTTTTTCATCTTAAATATCATTTCTTAGTCAACACGAGGGTAAAAAAAGGTTCTTTGATTTCATTATGCTTATCTTCATGTGGAAATGCATAAAAATTTTAGGTAAGTGAGATTTTGGTATCTGCTACCAATGAATTACCCTTTTCATTTTATCTAATTATCTAATATCATTAGTTTTAGCCAATAATACCATTTTTTTTTTCTGTAAGATTTAGTCACTTCTCAGATTGCATATGCTTACGTACAACTCCAAAAGCCGAATATTATAACATTGGTGCTACAAATAATTCCGTAATTATTCATATTGCATGAACATGGCTGCTTGCTACACGGCTGATAATCATGGGAAAGTGTAGCAACTTGTAGTAACGTTATCGGCTTGCCTTGATCACATTTCAAAATTATGCTACGTTATCGTAACTATCTTGCATTGAATTCTCATACATAATTGGGAACTTAAGCTTTTGTTGATGCTTTTGCGATATACTGTATGTGTTTTGTTTTATTTTGGAAATTATGAAAAAAAAATTTGGAGTACTCATAAATTGAGAGACAGATATATATGTATATATATATATATATATATATATATATATATATATATATATATATATATATATATATGTGTGTGTGTGTGTGTGTGTGTGTGTGTGTGTATGCACACATACATATATACCTGAGTAAGGATATTATATACATACATACATACATATATATATATATATATATATATATATATATGTATATATATATACATATATATATATATATATATATATATATATATATATATATATATAATACCTGAGTGAGGATACCTTAACGTTTGTGTGTCGCCCTGATCAGCAAGGCTGTACTCTTCAGGGACGCCCATCCTATGTTGGTTTGCTGTGAGCGATCACACAAAAGTCTCTCACCATCACCAGTCCGCAGTTGGCCAGCATGGTAATGAAAACTGGCCGAACCCCAGACATGAATAAGAACATCCCTGAGGCCTTTGTCCTGCAGCGGTCTAGAAACGTCTGCATCTTTTGTTGTAATTGTGTGTATATGCATAAGTGTGTGAATATATATATATATATATATATATATATATATATATATATATATATATATATATATATGAATCTTTGAGATACTACCGCTAGAGTTATGGGGTCCTATGACTGGCCAGACAGTACTACATAACACCCTTCTCTCTGGTTACGGTTCATTTTCCTTTTGCCTACACATACACCGAATAGTCTGGCATATTCTTTACATATTCTCCTCTGTCCTTATACATCTGACAACATTGAGATTACCAAACAATTCTTCTTCACCCAAGGGGTTACTGTAGCCTACTATCATTGTTCAGTGGCCACTTTTCTCTAGGTAAAGGTAGAAGAGACTTTTTAGCTATGGTAAGCAGCTCTTCTAGGAGAAGGACACTCCTAAATCAAACCATTGTTCTCTAGTCTTGGGTAGTGCTATAGCCTCTGTACCATGGTGATCCACTATCTTGGGTTAGAGTTCTCTTGCTTGAAGGTACACTCAGGCACACTATCTTATTTCTCTTCCTCTTGTTTTGTTGAAGTTTATATAGTTAATATAGGTGATATTTATTTTAATGTTGTTATTCTTCTTAAAATATTTTATTTTTCCTTGTTTCCTTTCCTCACTGGGCTATTTTCCCTGTTGGAGGCCCTGAGCTTATAGCATCTTCCTTTTCCAACTAGGGTTGTAGCTTATCAAGTAATATATACAGTATATATACATATATATATATATATATATATATATATATATATATATATATATATACACTTGTGTATATGTGTGTGCGCGCACGAGTAGAAATCTTACAAACACATACACATTATGTATATATATAAATATATAAATATATAAATATATATATATATATATATATATATATATATATATATACATATGTATGTATATATATATATATATATATATATATATATATATATACTGTATATATATGCAGACTTGTTTACAGTTATTCAGTCTTGCCAACAATAACCGACATTCCATCGAGGCTGATTAACATTTTGAAAGGTCACTCACCCCATTAGTCATCAAGATGTTGATATGTTACATCTCCAAGATAAAAATACACATTCAACATCTCAATCATATATAGCCTTTAGCTTTACCATTATCATAGCAATAATTAGAATTCTAATAATAGAATTTCTCATTTCTATATTCACTTGATGTTCATATTGCTTCTCCAGAACCCAGGTTTAATTTAATAATTTTCAAATTTTATCGCTTTCTTTCGCTTCAAGAAATACTTGCCCAGTACTTGCCCTTAAAGGAATAGAGTCATCTAGCGGTAAGTGGTAATAACCCCAGCTGCCGCGTTAGGAAGTATAGTTTTATTGTCGAAGTCATTATCCCACCTCTTAATACTATGAGTCAATGGGGAGGAGGGTGGGCATGTATATGAACGTCCGGTGATTATATTCTCTCTAAAGGAAGAGCCCGTGTCTTGCTATTGGCAAGGCGTTCTTAAACGAACGAACGAACGAAGGTTGATTATCGAAATAAAAAATTTTGTTAATAAGATTCTAATTATTTCTATGAATCTCCAATGATGTTATGTATGCTGACTCCCACACTCTGTTGGAAGTAGGGCGCAGGCCGCGCAACAGAGGGAAAGAGAAGGATAAATCTTTGTAAGCAATGCAACGAGGCTAAGGGTTACTAACCTCGTCTAGAGACTCTAGATGTAGATGACCCGGCTTCCTACCACTTACCGCTAGAGGGCTTTATTCCTTCATTAAGAACATACATTTCTTGAAGCGAAAGAAAATGGGAAAATTTTAATTGTTCAAATTTTACTGTTAAAAACAATAATTGTTATTTTTATTTTTAGTATTATTATAATGACTATTCAGTAAATATATGATACTTAATCTATAGCCAAATACACAAACCATATATTTTCCTACTTGTCATCTGGTGCTTTATCCATATTGACCATGAATATTGAGACAAAGTTTTACTACCCCCAATTATGAAAACAATAACGGGGATCGCAGTGGGAAACCTAGGTTTTTGGGTGGGAAAACACTAAAAAAAGAGTGATTTGCAGCCATAGTAATGGTCAGAAATGCATATTAAACACACGATAACCAGTTGGAAAAATATAGAGTTTCTATAAGTGGCTAAAAATTAAAGTATCATAATTACCTATAATTCATAGATATTTTTTTTCCACCATGGCTCGCTTAGTTTGCAAATAAACATAATTCCACTGCTCCTGTCTTCTCACAAGCGGTGCACGGATGTGCTGCATTTCGGTGTGTCACTATTAAACTATCATTAATACCTATGATTTATATCACATTCCTCAAATTATTTCTGATCCGCTGTGGCTCGCTTGGCTTGGAAATAAACTATCTCACTGCTCCTCTGTTATGGCAACCGGTAGCCTACATGGATGAGCTGCTCATGTCTAACACGTGGGTCATTATTTTGGGAATCTTTTTTCCTTTCACGTGAGCAACTATAGCTATATACTAAACGGAGGGAGTTTTCAACATAGTAAATTGCCGAAATACATGAAATTACATTAAATTTCGAAACAGATTGTACTTCCCTTTTGGAGACGTCTTCTTGTGACGGTAGTCATGCTGGAACTAAAGGGGAAGGTGGAAAAAATGGCTGTTGTAGAACAATATCTGGGAACTTATGCATAAATATTAGGAAGCTCTTAATTGGTTAAAAACAGCTGACGAATATGTCATCGCAAAAATATAGAAAGCTCCCCAAAGCGATTAAAAACAATGCATCAGACTGATGGCGAGTTACCACCTAACCAAAAAGAATAATTATTGCTAGATCTCTATAATATATATTCTGTCGTTCTCGACATTGAAAGCCTCATGTATCAGCACCTAAGAGCTCATAGTTGAATAAGACAGAGGACTTACAATGGACTTACGACTCCGAAATATTGTTTCACATTTCAATCGATCGATACGTAAGGTATTAAGTCCCACACTCCACTAATCATAAAGAGAAAAATGCCAAAGTAGCCAGCACACACACATTTTAATAGCGAATACCGGTTTCGCTATAGATTAGTGTATCATATACTAACCAATTGTTCTCAAAACGAGCAAAAAAAAAAATTATAAAATAAAGACTTGCCAAGATAGCTTGAGATTGTCATTTACATTTAGTTAAAAGCTACATGAACATATGTCAATGGGGTATCATCTCGAAGGAAGAAATAGAAACTAATAGCAGAGGTAAATGATCGTCATTTACTTCTGCTTTTAGTTTCATGATTTAAAACTGACGTATTTTGGTTTAGGAATTATGACGTGGATTTCCAACAACTGTCATTATAACCGTGGGATCGCTGCACTTAGGTGCAATATTTAACCCCACCTCATGAAAAATAGTCTATTCTATTTCCAAAAACAGTTGATGTTTATGCGAATCCATTTTATCAGAATAGCCCGTTTTCCAAGTGCTAATCGCATAATGCTCTTTCAATCATAACAGTTGCTATGGCCTACGCCACTAAAGAAAATTGGACTTCCCTTTAAATATGATCTTGTGAGCAAAGCTCTTAACAAAGTACAATTTTCATAAGATTTTTTGAAAACATTTAATTGTAAGCAAAGGTTTAATCGTCTGATAAGAATTTCAATGTATAGACTATCTACTGATTACCAACAACACATGTTCAATCTCAGGGTCAGCATTGAAAATGGTAGAAAACAAATATTTTAGGCATTTCACTTTCGCAGCCACCCACGAATCCCTTTAATAATTTGTTGATATAGTTTGTGTGTGTGTGTGTGTGTGTGTGTGTGTGTGTGTGTGTATATATATATATATATATATATATATATATATATATATATATATATATATATATACATAGTTTAAATTGCAGGAACACGTGATAATTGTTAGGTGTAGGCTAAGGTGCAACGGGGCAAATAAAATTATATATAAATCATAATTGGTGTTTGTTATATTCAATTCCTCTTTAAACTTTTCTTAATATGCACCAGAACGAGCTCATTCAAAATTTAGACCTTGTGTTTAATTTTCCAGTGTGGTAATTTACATACATATCATTCATACACACACACACATACTTACACACACAACAAGAACAACAACAAATGTAGCCGTTGCAAGTCCACTGCGGGAGAAAGGCCTTAGTCAATTCCTGTCTAGAGTTTGGCCAGTTTTCATCACCATGCTGGCCAGTACTGGTTGGTAATAATGTGAGGTTTTCGTCTGATCGCTCGCAGCAAACCAACCTAGTATGGGTGGCCCTGACTGGTACAGCTTTGCTGATCATGGCGATACACAAACTCTTTCACCTTTTCACTGCGTACGTGTACTAAAAGGTATGTTGTAGACAATGAACCCTCCTAACCAGTAATTTTTTGCATTCCAGGAAATGATAAGTATAAGTAACTCCTTCGGTTCACTCAATAGGAAAAGGAGTTACGGAATACTTCCCAGAAGTATAAACATATCAGGAACCTGCAGAAGCATTACAAAATACAACTTTTTCCAACTCTCCTTTAGTGTAACTTCACTTTCAAATCACTGACATAACACAATAACAGATCTTCTCGTGTTAAAAATCAGTAAATGTATGTTGTTGGTTAAGAGGCGATTTTTAATGGACGTTTACCAACTTCATAATACAGATTTCCCTCTCGTTAAGCAACAGAATATGAGCTTTCCAAGGTATGCTACTTATCACCTAACCAAAAAGAATAATTATTGCTAGTTCTCTATAAGAAATTTATGTTCTGGCGTTCTCGAAATTGAAAGCCTAATGCATTAGCACCTAAGAGTTCATAGTTAAATAACAAGTCAGAGGACTTTCAACCTTCAGGTGATCTGTTGTTTACGATGACTAGCTAGAGACATGCGTCTACTTTCGCTGGAGTCAGCTGCAAGGAATTCTTTTGCTAGCAGCTTTCCCTTGGGCTGTCTTCAGCTGTAAATATTAATCTATTCTTGGACTTCAATATTGCATTTTCTTTTTCTAAATATCCAAATCACTTAGTCAATTTCCCATAAAAATGCTTCATAACTGTCACAGCATCTTATTGTCATCCCATTAATCATTATATATAAAATGATGTTTCCACAAACGTACTGTACATTTCACTGTGACGAGCCAAGACTGGAGGCGCCACAAAGAGGAAATCTGGCAATGTCTTACTTTTAGAAAATTGCCGGAAAGGAAACTTTTTACGACCTCCGTCACGTGTGAGTTTCCACTGGCTAACTAATTTAGGTGTCGCTACATAATCGGATTCCTAGATTTCCTGTTCTACTTAAAAATAATTGTATAGCTACATCATCATCTTTTCATTGTCATTTATTTACAGTTTCCCACTGAACGAGACAAAATATTAATTTGCATGGCTCAAAGATTATACATATTTCGAGAGAGAGAGAGAGAGAGAGAGAGAGAGAGAGAGAGAGAGAGAGAGAGAGAGAGAGAGAGAGAGAGAGAGAGAGAGAGAGAGAGCAAATTAAAATAACCGTATTAATGTACAAATAATTCGAGGCTGGGGTATCACGTAGACATCAGATAAGAGCGCCAGCTTGTCTAAGTTCTGCAGATAAAAAATAGTTCAGAATTCCAACTTATTCACATTTACATCACGTGATCAAACAGATCCCGAGATTGTATATTGAAAAAAAATTACCATGCTGTAAACCATCTCTCTCTCTCTCTCTCTCTCTCTCTCTCTCTCTCTCTCTCTCTCTCTCTCTCTCTCTCTCTCTCTCTCTCTCTCTCTCGATAAAAACAGAAAATCACATGTCATGTGTACACAAAAATGAAGGAGGTCGAATATTGAATGGCGCAATCAGCCATTGGGCACCGTAGCAAAGTGGTACAGTGATTAGCCTATGTTTATCACAAGAGTGAATCCACCTCGGTATGCCTCCTACTAATCCAGCTAGCTGTAAATTGGTATCAGCAACGGGGGGGGGGGGGGGGGTTAAGAACACGCGTGGCTGGCATCCTCACTTATTGGCTAAGAAACTGGAGGATGTTGTCCTTCTGGGGCTACCTTGCTTTCCCAACTAGGGTTTTAGCTTGGCTAATGATAATAATAATAATAATAATAATAATAATAATAATAATAATAATAATAATAATAATAATAATAATAATAATACCCTCTTCTATGAAATGTATATATATATAATATATATATATATATATATATATATATATATATATATATATATATATATATATATATATATATATATATATATATATATATATATATATGTGAGTGTGTGTATATATATACATATATAACAAATGCAGCCATTTCTAGTCTACTGCAGGACAAAGACCTCAGACATGTCCTTATTCATCATGTTTGAGTTTTGGGAGACTTGTCTGATCGCTCACAGCAAACCAACCTAGTATGGGTGGTCTTGCCTAGTATAGCTTTGCCCATCATGGTAAGACATATACCCTTTCATCACATTAAGGTATCCCCACTCATAAAAAAGAGCACTGAATTTAAACAAAACCTATAAATAATCCCAGAATCAGACATGCCTAAGATTTACTGTACAGAAAGTCCATAGCTACTGTACGGGACTGGAAAATTCATCAAATATTTTCTAAGGCCGAAACACATTCTTTTCCAACTCGTCCTATTCAGAGGCAAAACTTTTGTCTTCCACGTTCATATGAATGCTCCGCTAATTTATTTTGTGTACTAGTTCCGTACAGATGGAAATTGCATTAACGTTTTTCTCAAAAAATGAAGCAGTCCAGGGTTTTCCTTGAAAGGGGTTCGAAGCATTTCAAATGAATGATATTGGCTACCATCATCATCATCATCTTCTCCTACGCCTATTGACGCTAAGGGCCTCGGTTAGATTTCCCCAGTCGTCTGTATCTTGAGCTTTTAAATCAATAATTCTCAATTCCTCATCTCCTACTACGCGTTTCATAGTCCTCAGCCATGTAGGCCTGAGTCTTCCAACTCTTCTAGTGCCTTGTGGAGCCCAGCTGAAAGTTTGATGAACTAATCTCTCTTGGGGAGTGCGCAGAGCATGTACAAAACATCTTCATATATCTCCTATCATTATCTCATCCACATATGGCACTCAAGAAATCTCTCCTATACTTTTATTTCTAATCCTGTCCTGCCATTTAACTCCCAATATTCTTATGGGGGTTTTGTTCTCAAATCTACAAAATCTGTTGGATATCATTTCATTTTTATACCACTACTCATATTCATACAGCAACACCGATCTCACTGAACTGATATATAGCCTGATTTTTATAAGTAATTTCAGGTGATTTGATTTCCAAATTCTACTTAACCTGGCCGTTGTCTGATTTTTTTTTTCAATCTTTCATTAAACTCCAGTTCCAAAGATCCTGTATTAGAGATCAAAGTTCCTAAATATTTAAAAGATTCCACCTCATTAATCCTTTCTCCTTCCAATGATACTTCATCTCCCATTGCATATTCCCTTCTCATCATCTCTATCTCTCTTCTAATTATCTAGAGCCCAACCTCACGTGGTATTTCAGGCATTCTGGTATACAAGTTTTGCAAGACCTGTGGTGTTCTGCTAATAAGGACAACATCATCAGCATACTCTAGTTCATGTAATTTCCTGTTAGCAATCCAGTCCTATCCTTCTCCACCATCCCCAACTGTTCTATGCACTACAAAATCCATGAAGAGGATAAACAACATAGGTGACAACACATCCCCTTGGAGTACTCCACTGCTCACTGTAAATTCGTATGATAGGACTTCGCTAACATTAACTTAGCACTCGCTATGCTCATGAACAGACCATCAAATTTACATAACTGAGAGGAACTCCATAAAAATGCAGATCTCTCCACAAAATTGGCCGGTGCACACTATCAAAGGCATTTTCATAGTCCACAAATGCCATCAAAAGTGGATTTCTATAATCTACACATTGCTGTACCATATACCTTAAAATTTTGTCAGTACAACTTCTACCTTTTCTAAATCCTGCTTGTTCATCTCTGTTTTATAGCTAGATGCAGATTACCCTTGTTTTCAGTCGTGTAATGAGTGTGAAAACTATTATAAAGAAACGAAGAAAACTATAAGTTTGCAGCTCCAGGATCATCCCATTAATGCAAATAATTCGGAGTAATTCAGATAATGAATAAATCAAAATACGCTGTTATATTATATTTTCCGGATAAAAAGTCTTGCCTAAGTGCCAAAATGGCCGTTGCTAACATTTTCTTATTACTCAGGATGTAAACAGAGGTATTAAGGTGCTGGCGAAAACAGTATTTCAACTTTCTTGGCGCTGTGGCTTACTGGTTATTCTCATAACCGAAATGAGAAATGTCTTATCTAAAGATAGAATAACTTGAATAAGTCTAAAATTACCTTCGATTTTCTTTCAAAATTGCTAGTAGGCTTCCAGCGGATCTTTTCTTACAAGGTGTCTTGTTTATACAAGCTAGTGGAGAACTGATAAGTGTTCGGAAATGAACGTCATCTTGGTATCTTATCCTTATCTTATCATCTGGTATTCATTGGTCAGTTATTTTAATAGTCCTCAACAACAAAGTCAACGCAAGCATTAAGGTTTTTAGTGTATGACATCAATACTTGAGGCTATATAAATCATACAGTAATTTAATTTACAAGAATTGGTTTTGTTGCATAAATGACATTATAATTAACACTTATGCCTGTGTTGATACAGCTACCTACAAATATTCATACTTCCCTTTTCTTTAGCAATAGACAAAGTACGAAAATCTGGTGTTCACCATATGGTACCATCGCTTCTTCCCCGGCCCTAATAAGAAAATTTTTCCATTCTACTGATATTGGCTGCCTTGATATAGTTATTGTAATCTGTAAATATTTTAGCTACACCTACCTTGGCTAAGCTTCCGGTGCCCTATCAGTCAAATTTCTAGTAAAATCTATCATGATTTTAGCAGACTGATCTGCCTTGGGGAGAGTTATGACCGTTCATATTGCACACGCGTGACACGTCCCACCTAATGGCAATTTCCTCTGAATCAATTTCCTGAATTGTTTCTTGTGTGGATCACCCTTGCTACTGAATGTTATCGTAATTCTCTGTGAAGGAGAATTTGAGACTAGTCTATAACTGCTAGTATTTCAACTACATCTCTCGTAAGTGCTCACAGCGTGGGGGGGGGGGGAGAAAAAAAAGAAAAAGAAAATCCTACTGTATAGTCAATAACAATTCCTAGATACATAGATACCTCTCTTTACTTTGGGCAACTTTATGGCTAATGGCTCTCTTGGTGTATTTCATGAGGTTGAAATTGACCTAAGACCTGAATAAATAGGCCCCAACAAAGCAATGATACCTACACAAAAGTACAGTATGGTGTCCATGATGAAGAAAGAAAAGTCTATAAATGAAGACAATTGTCAGAAATTTTTGAGATTTCGAACAAAATCTAGAAATGATAACCCACAAGATAAGTATTGAATTAATTAGCATTAGAACAAGTGTGCTACTAACAAATTTATATTTTCAATCAGTATATTATTCGCTTTAAACTGAAAGAAATGTCTAAAATCCTTATCCCTATATCAAAATGAATAACTTTTCGGCCACCCTCTTTAAGCATGTTGCACTTTGATATCAAAATTAGATTTATAAATAGACAGGCACTATCTATTTATAAATCTAAAATGTGATATAGTGTATTATGTTTCCAAATCGTAAAACATGATTGCGAAGGTGGAAGGAATATACTCAAGGAAATAAGTAAAATCGTTGTTTTGAAAGTGGTAAATTAACTCAGTTTATTTGTTCCACACAAAAACACTATCCAAATCCATATTAACCAAATTATACAAGCTCAAGTGAGACTTGAAATGTATTTCTGATAAAAAGGTATAATGAAAAATGTATCTAGTTGAAATCCTCTTAGTTCACGGATATGCTACGAGAGTTTGAGAGAGAGAGAGAGAGAGAGAGAGAGAGAGAGAGAGAGAGAGAGAGAGAGAGAGAGAGAGAGAGAGAGAGGAAGATTTCCATATTAATAATGAAATGCTATATTTGAGAAAAAGAAAAGTGATTTATCAAATAAAACCTAACGTAGAGATTCGGGTGGGAGATTGTTTTAGAATTAGTGGAGAGAGAGAGAGAGAGAGAGAGAGAGAGAGAGAGAGAGAGAGAGAGAGAGAGAGAGAGAGAGAGAGAGCAATTCATACTCAATATGCTCGCATGTCAGTATCAAGTGTATGGCTAGCTGATTTGTACGCAGTTGGACAGACATCTTGCGAAAATTTCAAAGCTTAGGCTATGACACATCATTTTACTCTCACTCTATTCTCCATAGATTAATGACTGTTAGAGATACGTTGTCATCTCTTTCTATTGTTGGATTGGATAAAAAATCTTAGACCCTAAGTCAGGCACTGGACGCTGTGAGTTCATAGGGCTCCTTCAGTTGGCAACGTCATGGAAACAGTGAATGCCGTCTAAGCATGGCTATCCACGTGAACAGTGAAGAATAAGGCATTACTCTGGGAAAATAAATAACTGGAAAAGATTAGGATGAAGTTTAGACTTTAAGGCTTCCTTGTAACCTTGAACACAATGAGAAGAAACCTCCTTTACCTAATTGGGGAAATGAAATGTAGTGTGCACTTTTCCGTGAAAGGTAGGCAAGGTTACGCAATTCTCTCAAGATGCATTAGTTTGCTTTTTTTTTTATTCTACTCGAATTTACTTTCGCAAACAAATCTCTCATTTAACGTACAAATATTATTCTCCTTTCTTGACGAGCCACAAATATCCGGTTTTTTAGCACGTCATTTTATAAGGGAAAATTATTTCAATTTGTGGGCAAGTTTAAAATAAAAACAACATATCTCGCCTTCTTTGCTAAGTTAGTTCAACATTATCCATTTTCTTAACTTTTATAGAATAGTGAGAAACAAAATTTGTCTAGATCTAAGGGAAGAAAGAGAAAACCCCGTTTTAAGAAAAGGTAAACTCCTGTAATAATTTAGTTTAACAATACAAACTAGGTACTCCCAGCTTCATGATGAAATGGAAGCAAGAAGAAATAAACAATTAACAAAATTTTTATTGGAATCAGCTCAAAAGATTGATGGAAAACTTCCTATATAAGATCAAGGAAAACTTTCAGAAAAGACCAAAAAACCTAATAAAGAAAA
>NC_090725.1:99995361-100060361 GCF_036898095.1 Palaemon carinicauda | reverse complement strand
AAAGCCAAGTTTTCTGTGTAATCTTCTAGCTTTAGTACCAATTTAATTTTTTGCTTTGTTTTCTTTACTTGTTTTTTATGGGACTTCTCACCAATTCCATATAACCTTAACACATTCCACATTGTTTCCCTATCAACTCTATAAGCTTTCTCCAGATCCATAAATGCAACATACACCACCTTACCTTTAGCTAAATATTTATCGCATATCTGCTTAACTAATAATCTGATCCATACATCCTACCTCTTCTAAAACCACCCTGCACTTCTTAGACTGCATCTTGTTTTATCCTTAATTATTATTATTACAGTATTACTTGCTAAGCTACAACCCTAGTTGGAAAAGCAGGATGCTATAAGCCCAGGAGCTCCAACAGGGATAATAGCCCAGTAAGGAAAGGAAACAAGGAAATAAGAGAAGTAATTGACAATTAAAATAACATATTTCAAGAACAGTAACAACATTGAAATAAATATTTCATATATAAAATATAAAAACTTTAACAAAATAAGAAGAGAAACAAGACAGAACAGCATGCCCGAGTGTACCCTCAAGCAGGAGAACTCTAACCCAAGACAGTGGAAGGGCATAATACAGAGGCTATGGCACTACCCAAGACTAGTAAACAGTGGTTTTATTTTGGAATGCCCTTCTCCTAAAAGAGCTATTTATTAACTATTAACACTAACATACACTTTCCCAATCACCCTCGACAAACTAACACCCCTAGAGTTACAACACTTGTGCACACATCCCGTACCTTTGCTTATGCTTCTCAGAAATTACTGGAAAAGATTTAAGGCAGCTCACTAGGTGCTTGAAACTTCATATTCAGTGAAGTAACACTTGCCAGATTAACCAGTAATGTTACCATTTAATTACAAATAGTGGTATAGGTTCAATGAAGAATAGGTAGAATGGCTTGCAGAGGAATTTAGGTGGATATAGGGAGGTACATGGAGGGTCTCTCCAAAATAAGAAATGAAAACATTCAAAAGGCATAGGATAGACCCATACTACCAAACTGCATAGGAGATGGGGATTGTTCAAATAAAATACAGAGAGAGAGAGAGAGAGAGAGAGAGAGAGAGAGAGAGAGAGAGAGAGAGAGAGAGAGAGAGAGAGAGAGAGAGAGAGAGAGAGAATCTACTGTATATTTAACATGAAAAAGAATAAAAAACATCTAAAGTGCATTATACAAAAATGCACATACACTTGCTTTCATTCTCCCGCACCACACACATACATGTACTGTATAGGGGGAAATGACATAGAATGCCAAGCATTGGTAAATTTGTAGTAGTTATCCATTGAACCAGTCTGCTAAACCCAATTCTTGCCACAGCATAGTAGTGTATATACTGCCTAATGTCTATTTATCAATTAACAATTAGTACTAGCTCTAATATGCATTAAATAAAAATGTTTGGTGCTCTGTATAACAATCCACCCTTCACATTTGCAATAAAATCTTATTGGCTGACCATATTTCAACTCTTATTATTGCACAGTGCACATATTTCTCTTTTATTTACTTTAATTACATGTTATGATGGGAGAAGTACAAGGTTTGGGTGGATGGATGGAGTGAAGGAAGCTCTGGGTGATAGGATGATAGATGTGAGAGAGGCAAGAG
This sequence comes from Palaemon carinicauda, assembly GCF_036898095.1. Taxonomy (NCBI): domain Eukaryota; kingdom Metazoa; phylum Arthropoda; class Malacostraca; order Decapoda; family Palaemonidae; genus Palaemon; species Palaemon carinicauda. The sequence goes on along the minus strand of NC_090725.1, from coordinate 100,058,725 downwards.
AGCATGCTAGATATAGGAATGAATGGCGAGCGATTGTGACGCAGTTCCAGTAGGCCCTGCTGCTTCCTCCGGTGCCTTGGATGACCGCGGAGGTAGCAGTATTAGGGGATTCAGCATTATGAAGCTTCATCTGTCTGGGGTGGATAACAGGGGAGGGTGGGCTGTGGTACCCTAGCAGTACCAGCCAAACTCGGTTGAGTCCCTGGTCAGGCTGGGAGGAACGTAGAGAGGATTGGTCCCCTTTTTGTTGTTTCATTTATTTGATGTCAGCTAACCCCCAAAATTGGGGAAGTGCCTTGGTATATATGTATGTACTATCATCATACCAAGTACGTGATTGTTATAACGCTTCAATTCTCGAGAGTTCTCAAGCCGTCTTTAAGATTCTTGAAATTTTCATTTGAAATTCCAAGTCTATTATTGTACAATATACATCTAAACCAGTTTAACATGGGTATTATAGTTTTCTATGCCCCAACAAATGATTCCCCTGAAGAAATCAAAGATGAATACTATGAAGAACTGCTGAGTGTAATAGATGGGATCCTTGAGAGATATGAAAATTGTGATTGGCAACTTCAATGCTACAGTTTGAAGGAATAATCAAGGGATAGAGAATGTGATGGGTGTCGAGGGTCTTGGCAAAGTTGCAAATAAAAATGGAGCACATTTCTTAAGTTTCTGTTCAGCAAACAATCTTGTCATTGGAGGTACTCTTTTTCAACAAAGAACATCCACAAGTATACATGGACTTCACCTATGGCAACTACAAAAATCAAATAGATCACATTGCCATTAATAAAGAGAGGGAGGACTCTGAGAAATGTAAGAAGCTATAGAGGTGCAGATATTGGTAGTGACCACCAGCTCCTCATTGCCCCACAGAAATTAAAACTGAGAGCACCCAACAGAAAGGTAGAATATATAGGTTTGACACAAACTTTTAGAAGAGCACAGAGAAACATTTGCAATTGAATTTAGGAATCGATTTGCAGTCCTAGAGACTTTAAGAGACGAAGAGCAGACAATTAATGAAGAATGGCGTGATATTAAAAAAGTATATCAGTCAGTTGGTAGTGAATTCTTGGGACACACATTTACAAGGAGAAAGCCATGGATATCAAATAATACTTGGGAAACTATAAAAAGGAGATAAAAACAAATTAATTGTTCAAACTTTTCGAGGAAGTAATGAAAATTACAAGGTAGAGCATGCAAGTATTCCAGTATTGATAGTGAGGTCAAAAGAAAAGCTAGGAATGACTGGAGAGAAAATTTTGACAATAAAGCAGATGAGGCTGACAAAGCTATGAATTCAGGAAGTGGCTATGCTGTAAGAATTGCTCATAGAATTTTTAATGAAATCCCTATGGGGCAAAGAAGAAGCATATACCCATCAAAAAGAGAGACAGATCTATTATAACAACAGAAGATGAAGAAAGACAACGTTGTTTGGAACACTTTTGTGAGGTTATGAATAGGCGATATGATGGGAATAATTTGATTGATATACCTGAAGCTGATGAAGACCTTGATGTGCCCATGAATGAATTCAGTGTGTTTAAAGTTGAAGCTATCCTCAAAACACTAAAGAGAAGGAAAGCCCTGGATACGATGGAATAAATGGCGAGATGATACAGGGCAAAAATGAAGTGACTCCCAGACTACTTACAAGATCATATTGTAGAATTGGAATCAAGAGGCCAAACCTGATAAATGGGAGTTGGGAGTGTTGGTGAAATTTGCAAAAAAAAGAGAACTGACTGATTGCAATAATTACAGAGGCATAACACTTGCGTGCATTTTGAAAATATATAGTATGCTTATTCTATAGACGGAGAGATTTAGAAAAGGTAGAAGTTGACCAGACCAAATTTTCATTTTGAGACATGTTGTACAGCATTGCATAGAATATAGAAATCTCCTTTTGATGGCATTTGTGGACCATGAAAAAGCCTTTTATAGTGCGCACCGGCCAATTTTATTGAGAGTCCTGCATTATGGAATTCCTCTTGAATATGTAAATTTTATTAAGTCTGTTCATGAGCATAGCAAGTGCAAAGTTAATGTTAATGGAGTCTTATCAAATGAATTTCCAGTGAACAGCAGAGTACTCCAAGGGAATGTGTTGTCCCCTAAGTTGTTCATCCTCCTAATGGAATTTGTAATGCGTAGAACAGTTGGAGATGGTGGAGAAAGATTGGACTGGATTGGTGATAGGAATTTAGCAGAACTAGAGTATGCAGATGATGCTGTCCTTGTTAGCAGAACACCACAGGATTTGCAATACTTGCTTACCCAAATGCATGAAATATCACACAAAGTTGGGCTGAAAATAAACAAAAGAAAGACGGAGATTATGAGAACGGAGTATGCAATGGCAGATGAAATATCATTGGATGGAGAGAGGATGAATTTAGGAACTATGATCTCCAATACAGGTTCTTTAGAATTAGAGTTTAGTGAAAGATTGAAAAAAGCAAATCAGACAATGGCTAAGTTAAGTAACATTTGGAAAACAAATCACCTGAAATTACACAAGAAAATTAGACTATATATCAGTTTAATAATCGGTTACTCCATGCACATGAGTCATAGTATGACAATGAAAATCTCCAATAGATTTAGTAGATTTGAGAACAAAGCCCACAGAAGGATATTGAGAGTTAAATGGCAGGACAGGATTAGAAATATAAGAGATTAACCCTGGAACGGTACGGTGGGTCGTCCGCGACCCCGAGCGTCAAGAAAAAAAGAGGTTTTTCTCACGTGACTGAATTTGTGGGTGATCGACCTGCAGTAGGTGTCTCGCCTACACGCTCTAGTAGTGTCCAGATGTGTATTGCTGTAGCTGTACTCCTTCCCCGATTTCTGAGACGTGTCGGGGTCGAGCGCGACCGAGTTTACCCTTCTAAGGTAATTTGCATAATTATCAAAGTTATTACGTATTATGAAATTGTCGTAGAATGGTGCAACTTGTATAGGTTATCAGTTGTGGAAAGTCTTGGTGGATTGTTTGGCTACCATGTGCATGATTTTTTTTTTTAGTTAAAATGTCGTTCATCACCACGAGGATCATTTTACCGCGAGTGCCCCTTTTTCATTTTTTTGCCAAGTCATTTTTCCGTAAGATATTGCCAAATAGTGTCGTAAAACTTTTGCTTTTTTAGTGTTGGAAAGTGTGTCTAGATGATCTGGCTACCCATGCGTGACTTTGTTTTTGTTAGATACGACGTAGTTATTGGTATATTGGGTATTTAACTGCGGTTGCCAATTTCTGTTTTTTTTTCAATATTTGTAAAAATTTACTACGTAGTAAGGAATTGCCGTATATTATTGATTTTTTTTTCATGTTTATGTGTTAGAAAGTGTGCCTTGATGGTTGGGCTAACACGTGCATGTCTTTTTTTTTATCTGAGATGCCGTATATTAGAATGTTGGGCATTTTACCGCGAGTGCCCCTTTTCATTTTTTTTTTTTTCATTTTTTTGCCAAGTCATTTTTCCGTAAGATATTGCCAAATAGTGTCGTAAAACTTTTGCTTTTTTAGTGTTGGAAAGTGTGTCTAGATGATCTGGCTACCCATGCGTGACTTTGTTTTTGTCAGATACGACGTAGTTATTGATATATTGGGTATTTAACTTCGGTTGCCAATTTGTTTTTTTTCAATATTTGTAAAAATTTACTACGTAGTAAGGAATTGCCGTATATTATTGATTTTTTTTTTCATGTTTGTGTTAGAAAGTGTGCCTTGATGGTTGGGCTAACACGTGCATGTCTTTTTTTTCATTTTTCCGCGAGTGCCCCTTTTTATTTGTTTTGCATTTTTTTGCTTAGTCATGTTACCGTAAGGAATTGGCAAGTAGTGTCGCAAAACTTATATTTTTATAATGTTGGAAAGTGTTTCTAGATGATCTGGCTACCCATGCCTATTTTTTTTTAGCCAGATATAGCGTATATATAGGTATGTGTTCGATTTTCCTGTGATTGCCATTTTTTCGTTTTTTCCCATTTCTTCCAAAATTACTACGTACTAAGGAACTATCACAGAGTAATGATTCATTTATAGTTTATTTGTCGGAAAATGTGCCTTGATGGTTTGCCTAGCACGTGGCTGAAATTTTTTTTTTCTGAAATGCCGTATATTAGAATGGCCATTTTTCCGCGAATGCCCCTTTTTATTTGTTTTGCATTTTTTTGCTTAGTCATGTTACCGTAAGGAATTGGCAAGTAGTGTCGCAAAACTTATAATTTTATAGTGTTGGAAAGTGTTTCTAGATGATCTGGCTACCCATGCCTATCTTTTTTTTTAGCCAGATATGGCGTATATATAGGTATGTGTTCGATTTTCCTGTGATTGCCATTTTTTCGTTTTTTCCCATTTCTTTCAAAATTACCACGTACTAAGGAACTATCACAGAGTAATGATTCATTTAGATGTTTATTTGTCGGAAAATGTGCCTTGATGGTTTGCCTAGCACGTGGCTGAATTTTTTTTTTCTGAAATGCCGTATATTAGAATGTTAGCCATTTTTCCGCGAGTGCCCCTTTTTATTTGTTTTGCATTTTTTTGCTTAGTCATGTTACCGTAAGGAATTGGCAAGTAGTGTCGCAAAACTTATATTTTTATAGTGTTGGAAACTGTTTCTAGATGATCTGGCTACCCATGCCTATCTTTTTTTTAGCCAGATATGGCGTATATATAGGTATGTGTTCGATTTTCCGGTGATTGCCTTTTTTTCGTTTTTTCCCATTTCTTTCAAAATTACTACGTACTAAGGAACTATCACAGAGTAATGATTCATTTAGATGTTTATTTGTCGGAAAATGTGCCTTGATGGTTTGCCTAGTACGTGGCTGAAATTTTTTTTTTTCTGAAATGCCGTATATTAGAATGTTGGCCATTTTTCCGCGAGTGCCCCTTTTTATTTGTTTTGCATTTTTTTGCTTAGTCATGTTACCGTAAGGAATTGGCAAGTAGTGTCGCAAAACTTGTATTTTTATAGTGTTGGAAAGTGTTTCTAGATGATCTGGCTACCCATGCCTATCTTTATTTTTAGCCAGATATGGCGTATATATAGGTATGTGTTCGATTTTCCTGCGATTGCCACTTTTTAGTTTTTTCCCATTTCTTTCAAAATTACTACGTACTAAGGAACTATCACAGTAATGATTCCTCTAGATGTTTATTTGTCGGAAAATTTTGTTTACTTCTTTTTTGATTGAATATCATCAAATTTTTTTAGCTAAAATATTATATTGTTTTACAATTTTTTTTTTTTTTCGATTTTATTTCTCTTCAAAAAAATTTTTTGGGGTCAGAATTTTAATTTTATAGTCGTAAAATAATCGACAATTATCCAGCAACCCACCATACAATTTTTATGCATATCCAAGAATAATTAGATTAGTAAATAACACCTTGAAATTGACATACCCTTCCTACATTTCAAGTGGCAGATTAGGGAGTCTGAGTCAGTGTGGTTGGCGGCCATTTTGTGGACATATCCGAAGCGTAAGTTGCCCTATCTATATATATTCTTGTTCCCTATAGAATTTGTGATATTTTGGTATATTTTTACCTGCATAAATATCATATTATATATTAAATATATGTATTTTTTTACGAAATTTCTAAGTACTCAAAAAATTACCTTTAGATATGGCCCCTGATATAAATGTAACTTACAAAATAATGAAGATTTTTTTACATATTTCTATTTTAGGATAACATATGTTTATTCCCTAAAAAAATTAGCCACTTCCTATTTCATTTGGGTACCCAAAAAAATTCATGAAATTTGGACAAATTTTTTTGGCCAAAAAAAGTTACCCTTTTTTTCTCATTTCAGATCTTCACCTCCATGGGTCTGACTTCACCCAAAATACATCAAGATGTGTCCTAAACATTCAAGAATCAATTCCTAAAAGGATTTGTGTATATATGTATAAACTTTTTTTTTATGAATTTTTATGTAAGGTCTTTTTTTTCTACTTAATTTTTAAAAATATTTATAATAAATAGTTTTTCTGCAGATGAGTAGTATTTATCTTTACAGTTGTTTTAAGCATTCATTGAAGTTTTTTTTGGCAAAAGAAAAAAGGAGGTTACTGCTAAAACTGATTTTTCAAGAATTTTTTTTGGCGTCGGGGTCGTGCACGTCCGAGTATACCCTTAAAGGGGTGTCCGAGGAGCGTACCTATCCAGGGTTAATCGAGTGCCAAATGTGGATGAGATCATGATGAAGGAAAGATGGAGGAGGTTTGGGAATGCTCTCTGCACTCCCCAAGAGAGAAGTTCACCCAATGTTCAGCTGGACTCCACAAGGTGCTAGAAGAGTTGGAAGACCCAGGCCTACATGGCTGAGGACAATGAAGTGCGAAGTAGATGATGAATGGAGAAGTATTGAATTAAAAGCTCAAGATAGAGATTGGCGAAATCTAACCGAGGCCTTTTGCGTCAATAGGCGTAGGAAATAATGACGATATGTCTATAGTAATATCATAACTTTCTTCTATGATAAGATTATCAAACTGGTCGATCACATTTCTTTAAAATACAAAAAACCTTGACGAGTAGGTTTGACTAAAATATGGTACCCAGAAATATGGTTTTGTATTTGCCATTACAGTAGTAATATTTTAAACTTTTATTATGAAATTTGGCCCACAAGGATAAAAATCACTGTCTACAGCAAAAAGTCAAACTTGCTAGAGGAAGAAAATAAAAATGAAAAAACCCAAAAGAGAAGAGATGACTTACATTTAGTTCAGAAGCAAGACCACTAATTGTTTCATGTATAACGTGATCATAGCACCAGGGGTATCACCTCTCCCTGATGACATGCCAAGGATCTGGGAAGCTACCACCATAATATCCAGGGATATTTTAACCCTCTTAGAAAGAACAGGATTTCCTATACAGTGGGTGATGGTCAAATAACAATAAGAAATTATCCCAATGGCAAAAAGAACTACTTGGCCATCACACACGAGAACCAAGGCTTCAAAGTACATCAATGCCTCTCTATAATATTTCCATTTGACAAATCTCAATTCATATACAAACATATTATACTGTATACTTTACAAGAGCCTTTGCCTAACCTCTTTATCATATAGAAGTTCTTTTGAAATTACTAGTGAAAATAAGGTTTTCCTGTATAATTTTCAAAATATTCTTATTGCAAATCAATGGCTGTTGAAAAAGTAAGAAAAATATATATGGGGTATTTCCACATAACTTTCAAAAACTACTAAGCATACTTTAAATATGTACTGGGTCAGCTATACAAAATGACAAATTCGGAGATAATTTGTATTTTTCCTAACCATACAAACCTTAGCTATTTACATAAGGTTTACTTTCGGCGTAGATGAAATTGAAGAGCCATTAGATTTTAACGAGGGTTTACTACGCCCCCCCCCTCCCCGCTAGTTAGCAGGGGTAGGGGAGGGGTAGCTTGCTACCCCTCCCCCCCTCACACACCGGTGGAATGTCTCACTTCACTTAGAGGTAGGACTTGACTTGGGGGACAGGGCTGGCAGGCAAATATGTGTAAATAGCTAAGGTTTGTATGGTTAGGAAAAATACAAATTATCTCCGAATTTGTTATTTGTTCCGTAACCGAAATACAAACCACGCTATTTACATAGGGTGACTTACCCCTTAGGAAGGGTGGAAAGTCCCCAGCCATACTGGCTTTGGCTTACCCGGGGACTCAGAATCCGAGTGAGTCGCACTCGAGAAAAGGAGTCCCTGCACCTCACAAGTTCCTTGCTCCGCAAGGAAACGTTTGGCCTACATAAGCTTGTGTGTGAAGGAAAAAAGTGTGACCCGTCCTAGGCAGTTGACCTGGAGTTCTAGACGGAACTCTGGGTTAGGATTTTCCCAATACCACCTCGTCAGGGTATGGGGGACGCGACAGTATTGTCTTAATACTTGGAACACAAAGAAGCATGGTTTACCTGCAGAGGTTCGAGGTCAGCTATGCAGAGACCAGGATGCTGCTTTCCCCAGTAGAGGGGAGGATGAAGAATGAAGTAAGGGCCAGACATACTTCTTCCGTTCATGCAGTCTAAAACCTGGTAACAATGCCCTCAACCTTCTGCTACCTGTCCAAAAAGGAGCCTGAGGTTAGACCAGCTATTGTTTAGCCACCACAGAGCCATAGAAACGTATTGATACCCCTGTGGGTCACGTCCTGCAGGAAGTGGGCTGCAAAGGTCGCTAGACGCTTCCAGACTCCAGCTTGTAGCACCTGCGTCACAGAGTAGTTCCATTTGAAGGCGAGGGACGTTGCGATGTATGCGACATCGTGGGCTGTAGGGCGACGTGACGGGGGAGGGTCTGGATTCAGGTCGAGATGAATGCCCTTGAATCCGGGCTGAAAAGGCATACTGGTGGCTCTCCCCTGCGTCCTTCCTGTGCTCCGAAACCGGGCTTACACGTGAGGACAAACTGCAGCTGTTCTCAACGATAACCCCTCGGTTCCTTTGCTGGCAAGAAGGAGAAGGTCTGGGTCATCTGATACCGAACGGAGACTCGAAATCTTGAAGGAGTCGAACCGAAGGTCCGGGACTCCAAGATTCTGAATCTAGAAAACAACTCAGGAGCGAACCTGAATGTTACCTCCCCCTATCCTCTTGAAAGGGCGGAGTCGTACGAGACCATGAAGATTGCTTACACACTGGCCGAGGCCAGAGCGAGTAGGAGCACCGTCTTCCAAGACGGACGACGATCAGAGGCCTGACGTAATGGTTCGCAAGAAGATCTCTTAAGGGACTTAAGAGTCCGAACCATGCTCTATGGAGAAGGTCTCACTCCGACTGGGGGCAGGTACGTTCGTAGCTTCGCATGAGCGAAGAAAGATCCAGCGGGAAGGAAAAAGTCTATTCCTTTCAGCCTGAAGGCCAGGGAAAGGCTGAGCGATAGGCTTCACTGCTGAGAGCGGAAAAGAGTTTCCTCCCGCCGATAAGCAATAACTCCGTTATTGCTGGAGTAGAGGCATCAAAGGAAGAGGAACCTCTCCCACGACACCAACCACACAAGACTCTCCACTTCGCCTGGTAGACCCCTGCGGATGACTATCGCGGATGACTATCGCAGGTGACGCGACCTCCGCTCCGCGACTGTTGCGGGGTGCCTCTTTGTGAGGTGGTGGTGTAGTGTCTCCAGGCGTGAAGCCGAAGCGATGTTACAGCTTGTGAAAGATGTTGCAGTGTGGTTGTTTGAGTAGCCTGTGTCGTGGAAGAAGCTCTCCCGGGAGTTCCGTCAGGGGATGCATTAGGTCCGGAAACCGTTCTGCATCTAGTCGCAGCGGAGCTCTCAGGGCCATCGAAAGGTTGACCGACAACCTGGTCTCGTTGAGACCCCTTCTCAACAGACAACAATGGTAGGAAGACGTAGGCGTCGATGCTGTCCCACCGTCACCGGAAAGCATCTTGCCAAAGAGTCTTGGGGTCTGAGACTGGGGGGAAGAACAGCGGCAGCTTGAAGTTCCAGGCTGTCGTGATCAGGTCCCCCAGGCTAGGACTTGCTGGTTACTAGAGGCCAAAGACCCCAAGGTACTCTCTATCTGTGAGGCTCTGCTCAGATTGTCGGAGAAAACAATCCTCTGCCCGGAATGAGTGAGCCGATAGTTGTATTGAGTGGACTTCGGATCATCTCAGTATCCCTACTGCAAGATGCGAAAGTATGAAAATGTACCTCCCTGCTAGTTGGAATACGCCAGTACCATGGAGTTGTCGCGCACGGAGCGACTCGGTAGGATCTGTAGAAGGGCCAGACTACGGCCTCTAAGCCTACCTGAATGATGTGGAGGTACCCTTCAGGTCCTGACCAAAGACCTGAACCAGAACATGCCCCCCCCCCCCCCCCCCTTTTCTTTGACGAGTCCGAGAACAGCATCAAATGCGGGGAAAGGACAAGAAGATCCACTCTCATGCAAGAGGTTTCCATAGGTCAACCCCCATTGCAGGTCTAACCGTTCCGCTGGTCCCATAAGGGCCAGAAAGTCCGGTTAATCGTTGCTTTGATTCCACCGAAACTTGGGCCGCCTAACAGGGAACTTATCCTGAGGCGACCGTTCGGGACTTAGACGGGTCAATGAGGAAAGGAGACCCAGGAAACGTCCCAAGATAGGGCTGAAAGCTCTCCTTTACTGAGAAAAGGTTCTGCGACTCTCCTCAGCCTTGCCACAGTCAACTGAAGGGAAAGGCTCGGAGAAGGAGTCAATATCATGGCTAGATATTTCAGATGTTGAGGTAGAAGTAGAGAAGGCTCCTTGCGAATTACCATGATCCCTCGATCTTGGTAAAGTCCCGGAAGCTTGTCTCGGTGTCGAAGAAGGTCGAACCCGAGACTACCGGAGTTGGCCAGACCTCCAAAAAGCGAAGGAGGCGGAAGCCTGCTCCTGAGTGGCCATGAGGAAAGCAGGGAGAGTTCTCTGGTGAAAACCTACGATGCTGCGGCGGGATTGCCACACAGCATCTCAAACAGATACATCTGTAGTCTAGGCTGAATTCCAAGTGCCTCCTGGAAGATGGATGGAATGGGATCTGGAAGTACCCGTCCTTCCGATCCAGGGCATAAGGAGTCTTGTGGTCTCGCTACCAGTCTGATCGACTCTGCTGTTTCACGCTGGATGAAGTTTGTTCGACAAACTTGATCAGAGCTGAGAGGTCGATGACGGAACTCCCATCTCAGATGCTTTCCTACAAGAAAGGATCGACTGAAGAGGCAGGGGAAGAAGCCGTCGACGACCCTATGGAGGACATTCTCCTAAAGCACAGCTCCTTCTGCCCAACGGGCAAACCTCTTGCCAACCCCATGGCATAGAGGCTCAGCGACACTGGATTCGCTGTCAGTGGAGGAGAGATGTTAAGAGCGAGGCGCGATATCCTTGGCTGATCACGGAGATCGTGCAGGAATCCTAGAGTTTGTGAACTCGGCCGTTCCCTCTAGGATTATGCCTCCCCGGGAGAACTTCCCGTCCTACCTGTCCTTGACAGGAGGGGACTGCTATTGTACACCTTGTCTTAGCTGCCGTAGCCGGTTCCGATAACCTAGGCTGACGAGGCTGTATGAAGAGGCGTCGGAGGCTTGCAGGGTCTGGAAGTAAGCGCCTTGGAGGAGTGAACACGGGATTCGACTTCCTCCGCACAACAACTGTCCATTTCTCTGTCCTTGGGCTCAAACAAGCTCTTCCCAAGGATGGAAGAGTGTCTGAGCTTGTTGACATCCACGGACGGGACTCCCAAGAGGAAGCCCTCGGTCACTGCGTCAAGATGCTCCAACATCGAGTTTGCCCGCAAGTTCAAAACTTGGCGACGGAACGCAAAGGTGCTTGAGCCTGAGAGAAGGAAAGTACCCATGATCTTCCTGGAGCTTCCTTGTACAAATCCTCGGGTCACAATCGGAGAGGGAAAGGCCTGGTAAGTCCCTTCCCCGAAATGGTTAAGAGGAAGGGCTAAACCAGTCACCCCCTTCCCGGCGGAGAAATCTCTAAGAAAAACTCCCTGGCAAGACCCTTCCTGGGAATGGTGGGGAGGAAGGGCTAAACCAGGTTCTGGAAAGAAGAATGTTGTTCAGACCACCCTGAAGATTCTTCCCGCTCTTGCACGAGCCATGCTCTGCGTTACGGGGTGAAGACCGTGTTCTGGAAGTACGCGCTCCAGAAGACTCACCAGGTTGCCTGTGTTGCGAAACCCCGACGGGAATCGCGGTCGCAATCACCCTGGTGCTCGCGCGATGGTAAATCGATGGTTCGCGCGTGGGCGAACGTGGATGTGCCCGTGCGAGAGCTCGCAGACGAAAGTGTGCGAGGGAGCGCAAAAGGGGGCGAGCGTTGGCGGTCGGCATCTGAAAGTGCGCAAGCGAACGATGGCGCGTAGGCGAGCGACGGCACGTTGGCGAGCGACGGCACGTTGGCGAGCGACGGCACGTTGGCGAGCGATGGCTCACTGGCGGTAATCACGCTGGCGCTCGCGCGATGGAAAACCATTGGTTCGTGCGCGGGCAAACATGGGTGCGCATGTGCCCCGCGAACATGGGTGCGCACGTGCCCCGCGCGCGGTCGATAGGGCGAGCGCAGGCGGCTGGGAGACCGACGGCGCGTAGGCGGGCGATGGCGCGTCTTGGCGAGCGATGGTCCGTAGGCGAGTGAAGGCGCGTTGGCAATCGATGGCGCGAAGGCAAGCGACGGCGTGTCGGCGAGCGGTGGTGCGTTAAAAACGCTAGCGCGCAGGCGAAGAATCGCGCGGGCGCGTAGGAGATCGCTGACGCGTAAGAGACTAGAGAAGGTCGTCGGCGAGAAGGAAAACTTCTTGCCTACGCCCAGATCTGATAGATCGTGGGCGAGAGGGCGAACGTTAGCGCGCATCGCGCTAATCAGAAGGCGCGCAGGTGCATCAGGAAGGGAAGCGCTGATGCGTGCTGGCAAGCAGGCGATCGTGGGCGTTCAGGAAACCGTTGGCGCCCATGGTGCGTAGCAGCAAAGGGCGCGCAGATGTGCGCTGGCGAACTGAAGAGAGCTGGCGCACAGAAGGACAGGCAAGCAGGAAGAAGATCTACGGCGAGACTCGACTACCGGAGATCGTGGTCCACAGCAGGCGAGTGCTACTGCGCGCGGGCGCGCAGGAAAAAACCTGGCACTTAAGGGACTTACCCACACTTTGGAATAAGCCCCTTAGACCCGAAGGTACCGGTGCCCGTTGTAAACGGGGTGTGTTGGCGCCCACTGCGCATCTGCGTCCAGGAACGGAGGTGAAGACTAGAAGGTCTGGCAAGAGTAGCAGCTGCAACGGTCGGTACTCGTCGAGGAGGGTCCTCTGCGGAGAATGTCGAACAAAGATGAAGACGACCTCGGACAGGTGCAACACCCTCCGACCTCCGAAGAGGAGTCTCTGAACGTGACCTCCCCCGAGGGGAAGAGTCACTGGCAGGAGAGACCGTAGGCATTAGCTGTCCCCAAAGGGAAACTGAGCCCTTAGCAACAACAGCAGGAGGAGTCCTCCGAAGAGGAGTCTGTGGCGAACTCCCCCCCAGGGGAGAAGCACTCGCAGGAGAAATCGTAGGCTCAACTGCCCCCCCAAAGGGGACAGAGGCTTCAGCAACAACAGCAGGAGGAGGCCTCCGAAGAGGAGTCTCTGTGGTGCACTCCCCCTCGGGGGAGAAGCACTCGCGGGAGAGACCGTAGGGCTCAGCTGCCCCCCCAAAGGGTTTGAGCCTCCAGCAACAGCAGCAGACTCAGTCCTCCGAAGAGGAGTCTCTGTGGTGAACTCCCCCCCGGGGAAGAAGCACTCGCAGGAGAGACCATAGGGCTCGGAAGCCCCCCCGAAGGGGACTGAGCCTTCAGCAACATCAGTAACAACAGCAGACGGAGTCCTCCGAAGAGGTGTCTCTGTGGTGAACTCCTCCCCGGGGGAGAAGCACTCGCAGGAGAGACCGTAGGGCTCGGAAGCTCCCCGAAGGAGACTGAGCCTTCAGCAACAACAGCAGAAGAGACGGGTCAGCCAGTGACCTAAAAATAGCAATCCTCCGAAGAGGGGCTCCTGCAGCTGCTCAGACCCTTGAGCGTAACTGCAGGTGCAACCGCTGAGCACCAAGAGCATAGTCGCACGAATTCCATGGTCCGAGCTTGCAACCGCTCAGCCCCTTGAGCAAGGTTACCAAAGCGGTCGCTCAGCACCAAGAGCATAACCGCCGGAGGACCAGGCACAAAATAAAGGCAAGAGGAGTTCCCCCCGAAGGGAAAAAACTCAAGCCTGGACGGGAAAACTTCCCTCGGAAGGGAAGTTACCCACCCAAGGAGGCGAGCCTCCTGAGTGTTCTAAAATGAACTGGAGAGCTGTCAGTCGTCACGGGAGCACTTCCAGGAGAAGGAGACAAGCCCCTGACGAAGATCTATACGGGAGGCAGCAACAGCAGACTCGCCAGGCCCCAAAAAGACAGCTCGCTTCGTTGTCACATTACACAAACGAAACTAGATCGTTAATTGTGAAAATAAAAAAACAAAAGTCATTAGTTAACATTCATTCCCCCGGGAAGACTCCGAAGAGGAATCCCGAGGGAAAAGAACACAAGAATTACACAACAGGCACGTGCCCTCAAAACCACTTACACTCACGGAAGGAGATCTGTAACAAACACAGAATTATAACAATTATAATTACGTAATTCAAATATGATTGTTCACTAAATAAAGAACGAAACCCCCGAAAGGAATCGTTCTACAAAAGCTGAAAAGTCAACAAATACAATTAGATTCATAAACTAATTGAGACAAAATGTACGGCGTAGCAACCCCACCCACACGGGAAGGAAGCTATACAGACGTAGTAAAGGTAAAACGTAGAAAAGGGTGAACGACCTCAAGAGAGAGAGAGAGAGAGAGAGAGAGAGAGAGAGAGAGACCGTAGTCAAACTCAATCGCGACCCATGAAATTACACAGGGGTGGCCTAACTGACGAGGGCTCCACGGAGATATTGTACACTACACACACAAGGAAACTTACTGATTTCTATACTCAAATATATACAAACACGAAAATATGTTTACATATATATTGAGTATAAGAAAAGCAAGTGATTAAGTAAAGACAAAACATATAATGGCTGCCAAGCAAGGACGAAGACAGGCATGACTGTACATCGTCCGAGCCAAAAGTGAAGTGAGACATTTCACCGGTGTGTGAGGGGGGGAGGGGTAGCAAGCTACCCCTCCCCTACCCCTGCTAACTAGCGCGGGGGTAGTAAACCCTCGTTAAAATCTAATGGCTCGTCAATTTCAGCAACGCCGAAAGTAAACCCTATGTAAATAGCGTGGTTTGTATTTTGGTTAGGGAACAAATTGGTTTTGCGAGGTGAATTTTTCAAAGTTTCATGAAAACACTTAACTTACTTGAAATAAGATGTACCGTGTTAGGTATACAAAATTGGTCTGGATGTTTTTGAAAATGTGAAATAAATTCTGAAACTTGCCAAGCTTGAGGAATTCAGCAAATACAAAAATACCTAAAAAAAAAAGAACAAAGAAATCTTGGTAAAAGCTACACTCACTACTACATACATGAAAAAAATGTTATAATTTACCTTAAATTCACAAAATGTCTTTTGGAGAAAAATTTAACAGTACAGTTAACAGTGAGAGACTCCAATCACGAAGTGCAAAGGGTTAAAAATACAATGTTCTTAACTCCCTGTTTTAATTTTAACATGGAATGAAAATAAATTACACAGCAGTAATATACAGTATACCAGGACTTGCCATTAATTATATACAAAGTCTTTTGCGAAGGTACACCACATAACTAAAACTGTTTTATAACTTTTAAGACAAGTGATGCTCACCATGTACTCTTATAAATAAAAAAAAAAAAAAAAAAACAAGACTACAAGACAAGACATCTCGGATGATGGATTTTGCTGGTTATTCACACTTCTTTCGGACATAACAATTATTTGCCGATCTTAGGGCCCAGACCAAGCTCAATCAAACCAGAGCCCTTTGCCTGAAACAGAAGAATACAAATCAGTTAAAATAATTAATAGTTTCCATGCGTAAAACTAATTTATGAGATTGCATATAAATATTTGACAAGCCCTATTCTAATATTAAAATCTTTTTAACAAAATGTAGAAACAAAATGACAAATTCGTAGATGATTTGTATTTTTCCTAACTATACAAACCTTAGCTATTTACATGGGGTAATTATTTCGGCGTAGCTGAATGATGAGCCATAAGAATTTTAACGAGGGTTCACTACCCCACTGCTAGTTAGCGGGGGTAGGGAGGGGTAGCTACCTACACCCTCACACACACCGGTGATTGCTTCACTTTGCTTAGAGGTAAGACTTATCCCGGGGGACAGGGCTGGCGGGCAAATATGTGTAAATAGCTAAGGTTTGTATAGTTAGGAAAAATACAAATTATCTACGAATTTGTCATTTGTTCCGTAACTGAAATACAAACCACGCTATTTACATGGGGTGACTCAACCCTTAGGTAGGGAGGTAAGTCCCTGCCATACTGGCTTTGGCTTGCCCGGGGACCCTATATTCGAGTGTGTAAGTACTCAAGAAATAAGGAATCCCTGCTCCTCGCTAGCATGCTGTGAAACTGCTGCGGCCTACATAAGCTGTGTGTGAAGGTGAGGAAGTGACTCTTCCTAGGAAGTTGACCTGGAGTTCTTCAGATGGAAATCTAGACAAGGACTCGACCAATACCACCTCGTCAGGGTATGGGGACATGACAGTATTACACTTAATACTAGGAACACAAGGGAGCATGGTTTACCTGCAGTGGTTCGAGGTCAGCTGTACAGAAAACCCAGGATGCTGCTTTCTCCAAGGGAGGAGAGGATGAAGAAAAGAATAAGGACCAGACAGATCTTTTCATTCACGCAGACTAAAACCGGGGTAACAATGCCCTCAACCTTCTGCTACTTGTCCATTAAGGAGAATGAGGTTAGACCAGCTGTTGTGCAGCCACCACAGGGCCGATAGAGAACGTATTGAGCCTCCTGTGTCTCCCGTCTTGCAGGTAGTGGGCCGTGAAGGTGGTCTGACGCTTCCACACCCCAGCTTGAAGGACCTACGTCACTGAATAATTTTTCTTGAAGGCCAGGGACGTAGCTATGCCCCTGACATCATGCGCTCTAGGGCGACGTGACGGAGAAGGGTCAGGTTTCAAGGCCAGATGTATTACCTTGCGAATCCAGGCCGAGATAGTATTCCTGGTGACCCTCCTCTTTGTTTTCCCGGTGCTCACGAACAGGGCTTGCACCCGGGGACGAACTGCAGCTGTTCTTTTAAGATACAACCTCA
Source organism: Palaemon carinicauda (assembly GCF_036898095.1). Lineage (NCBI taxonomy): Eukaryota > Metazoa > Arthropoda > Malacostraca > Decapoda > Palaemonidae > Palaemon > Palaemon carinicauda. The sequence goes on along the minus strand of NC_090725.1, from coordinate 100,041,895 downwards.
CACTCCTCACTGGGCACAGTAGGAGATGGTCTGGGTCATCTGTTACAGAACGGAGACTCGAAACCTGGAAAGAGTCAAACCTAGGGTCTGGCACTCCCGGATTCTGAGTCTTGGCAACAAACTCAAGGACGAAGCTGAACGTTACCTCCCCCCATCCCCTTGAATGGGCGATGTCATACGAGAGACCATGCAGTTCACTGACTCGCTTGGCCGAGGCAATGCTAGCAGGAAAACCGTCTTCCAGGTAAGGGCGACGTGAAGGAGAAGAGTCAGGATTCAAGGCCAGATGTATTACCTTGCGAATCCAGGCCGAGATAGTATTCCTGGTGACCCTCCTCTTCGTTTTCCCGGTGCTCACAAAAAGGGCTTGCACCCGGGGACGAACTGCAGCTGTTCTTGTAAGATACAACCTCAGACTCCTCACTGGGCACAGTAGGAGATGGTCTGGGTCATCTGTTACAGAACGGAGACTCGAAACCTGGAAAGAGTCGAACCTAGGGTCCGGCACTCCCGGATTCTGAGTCTTGGCAACAAACTCAGGGACGAAGCTGAACGTTACCTCCCCCCATTCCCTTGAATGGGCGATGTCGTACGAGAGACCATGCAGTTCACCGACTCGCTTGGCCGAGGCAATGCTAGCAGGAAAACGGTCTTCCAGGTAAGGTGGCGATCTGAAGCCTGGCGTAATGGTTCGTAGGGAGGTCTCTTCAGAGATCCGAGAACTCGAACCACGTTCCATGGAGGAGGTCTCACTTCCGACTGAGGGCAGGTAAGTAGTTCATAACTCCGTATGAGAAGGGAAAGTTCAAACGAGGAAGAAATGTCCATTCCTTTAAGCCTGAAGGCAAGACTTAAGGCTGAGCGATAGCCTTTCACTGCTGAGACTGAAAGGCGCATTTCCTCCCGCAAATACACGAGGAACTCCGCTATTGCTGGAATAGTGGCATCAAGTGGAGAGATACCCCTTCCACGACACCAACCACAGAAGACTCGCCACTTCGCCTGGTAGACCCCTACGGATGACTTGTGCAGGTGACAAAACATCCTGTCTGCAACTTGTTTCGAAAATCCTCTCTCCGTGAGGAGATGTTGGATAGTCTCCACGCGTGAAGTCGAAGCGAAGCTACGGCTTTGTGGAAGATGTTGGCGTGTGGTTGTTTGACTAGCTCGTGACGTGGAGGGAGCGTGAAGTCGAAGCGAAGCTACGGCTTTGTGGAAGATGTTGGCGTGTGGTTGTTTGACTAGCTCGTGACGTGGAGGGAGCGTGAAGTCGAAGCGAAGCTACGGCTTTGTGGAAGATGTTGGCGTGTGGTTGTTTGACTAGCTCGTGACGTGGAGGGAGTTCTCTTGGAACCTCCGTGAGGAGTTGCAGAAGGCCCGGGAACCATTCTGCCTGATGCCATAGCGGAGCTATCAGGGTCATTGAAAGATTGACCGATATTCTGGTCTTGTTGAGCACACTCATCAGACAGAACGGGGGAAAGGCTTACAAATCAACGTTGTCCCACCGTTGTTAGAAGGCATCCTGCCAGAGAGCATTGGGGTCCGGGGAGCAGTACAGAGGGAGCTTGAAGTTCAGCGCTGTAGTGAACAGATCCACCGTCGGGGAACCCCACAAAGTCAGGACTTTGTTGGCTACTTGAGGATCCAAAGACCACTCGGTACTCACTATCTGCGTCGCTCTGCTCAGACTGGAATGAAGCGATCCGCTAGTGCGATCGAGTGGACTTCGGACCATCTCAGAATCTCTACTGCAAGATGGGATAGCTGTTCTGAAAAGGTACCTCCCTGCTCGTTGATATAAGCCACCACTATGGTGTTGTCGCTCATCACCACCACAGAGAGGCCCGCCAGGACTTGGTGGAACTTCTGAAGTGCCAGGAACATGACCTTCATTTCTAGCAGGTTTACGTGAAGGTACTTTTCTGATTCTGACCACAGGCCTGAGGTCCTGTGGTTCAGAACGTGGACCCCCCACCCTTTCCTTGATGCGTCCGAGAACAACATCAAATTCGGGGGAAGGACGAGAAGATCCACTCCCTTTCGTAGGTTCTCGTCCGCCACCCACCACTGGAGGTCTGTCCGTTCCGCAGAACCCACAGGGACCAAAGTGTCAGGGGAATCGTAACCTTGATTCCACCGGGACTTGAGTCGCCACAGGAGAGATGATATTCTGAGGCGACCGTTGGGAACGAGACGGGCCAGGGAGGAGAGGTGGCCGAGGAGACGCAGCCACGTTTGGGCTGGGAGTTCTTCTCGATTGAGGAAAGGCGTCGCAACCTTCCTCAGCCTTGCTATCCTGTCGTCTGATGGGAAGGCTTTGTGGAGATTGGTGTCCATGACCATGCCTAGATATAACAGTTTCTGAGAGGGCTGCAGAGAGGACTTCTCGAGATTTACCATGATCCCTAGATCCTGGCAAATTTCGAGGAGCTTGTCTCGGTGGCGAAGAAGGGTTGCCTCCGAGTCTGCTAGGATCAGCCAGTCGTCCAGATAACAAAGGAGACTGATGCCAATCCTGTGAGCCCACGATGATATCAGGGTGAACACACTGGTGAACACCTGAGGGGCTGTGGAGAGACCAAAACACAGCACCTTGAACTGGTAGATCTTGTTGTCTAGGCAAAATCTTAGCTACTTCCTTGAAGACGGATGGACTGGGATCTGGAAGTAATCACCGGTGTGTGTGAGGGGGGGGGGTAGCTAGGTACCCCTCCCTACCCCCCACTAACTAGCGGTGGGGTAGTAAACCCCCATTAAAATTCTTATGGCTAGTCATTCAGCTACGCCGAAGTAATTACCCCATGTAAATAGCGTGGTTTGTATTTCAGTTACGGAACAAACCAATTTTTTATCTTTCCATGTGCACTGTTCTTATTAATCATTCAAATAGCAGCTAGTTCATAGATCTAAATATGTTAATTTTTCTATTTATAGTACCATATTGACAAAAAAATGTGAGAAGCCAAAAGAAAAAAAATATAATATAACATGATACATCTAGTAGCCAATATGATATATTCCTGAACATGGCACCAAACAACCATTGAAAACAAAATAAGATGATCTAGGGAAGGTATTGGCAGCGCACTCATAGGTGTCGAGCTACTACTTTCCCAGTCTCAGGACTGAAGGTAATCTCACAAATTCAGAAGGAAACAAATATCTTACTTCTTGCTCCAGCATAACTTTTCTAAACTTGCTGGTGTTAAAACTTGATGGAAAGGCCCTTGCCAATTATTTATATTGGATTGGATTTATGAATACAAGCCAAATAGACCTGTGCTGGGCCTTATGATGTCATTCAGCACTAAAATGAAATTGGGGGGGAGGGTTAAAAGGTTACCAATGAATGGCAGAGGCAAGGGACAGCGACACTGCCCTAGAGTGACCATATACATATCATCAGTGCTCAAGTCTACTCTTCATCAATCTAAGACATGGGAGAGCAAGGCAATGGCTACCGATGACTCAGCAGGTAGAAATGGGAGAGCAAGGCAAGGGCTGCCAATGACTCAGCATGTATGTACTGGTGTCATTTATCCTGTCCAGACACCAGAAGGTATCGAGTTAAGGGGAATTCCAGTGAGGCTGCTGTTACCTAGCCACCAGGCGAGATCATCATACACCTCTGATCCTATTACATGAATTGGCCAGTACCTACAGACAAAATTTTCAAGTTACTGTATCTTTATCGTCAGTGACTTCAATATATTAGTAATACTGTGGGACGGATCAAGCCCTTGATCAAAAAAATATTGAAACCTAAAATCTTCAATCTGAGCTTCAGACAAAGATTCTCACATAGTACTGAACTAAATTGTAACGTCCAACTGCCCGTATGGGATACATCTTGAGATAGGATCTACTTTCTCCAATAAAACCCTGTCCACCATAACTTGCTCATAAATAATTGTTCAAAATAATTTGGGAGACACGAATGAATATTTCTAACAATAGGAAGTACAGTACATACAAATATGTGAGAAAAGAAAACACATCACAAAGAACAAGCACCAAGCTTCTTGGTAGGAGCTTGGCTTTAAAGAAATGAAGTAGAGTATTCAAATTGGCAGTTGATGTAGTAAAACATAGGAAAACTATCATTACAGGGTGATCCGCCTATCTCGGTTGGGTAGGTAAGCATAACTATGGGCGAGTTGCCAAACAGACCTAGGTAGAAATATGCTTGGGAGAAGCATCAAACACAGCTTATACAAAAAATGCATTCTGTAATACAGTTTAACACAGCTTACCTATGCTTTACGTTCACCTTCTATTATCAGAAAGTGGTGACAGTGCGATTGTACACAGTTTAGTATCATGATAATAATCCAAAAAGTTAGAGTAAAAATAATGCATCCTACAGTACCAATAAGGATTTAATCTTTTATCTGTGTATACAGGGTGTTATTTACACAATAGGTAAAACCCATAAAACCTGTATGGGAGAAGCAAATGCTTGATTTCATCAACCACAACACTGTAAAAATGACAAATTCGAAGATAATTTGTATTTTTCCTAACCATATAAACCTTAGCTATTTACATTGGGTTTACCATTTAGCCCCCTCTGATGGTCCAGCACTTTGCTGCAGTAGAGGGGCTTGAGTGTCTCAATAATGGGCTGGGCAATGGCGGTGGGGTAGTTTATCCACCCTGGCAGGCTCAACCATACCACTAAGGCCAGTTCTGAGAGACCAGACCAAGACTGGACCCCCCTATAGGCCTTCTCCTTTATTTAAGATAGGCAAAGGCTAGGAGAAGGAAAACTCCAAAATCAAACCAAACAAGACCCCAACGGCGGAGCTTCCCAGCGCCGGCGGAAGAGGGCAACGCCTGTCGGGCAGGCAACAAGGCGGGCCTTGACATAACAAGAACCCGGCAGCCCGATGCAACCAACATCGTAGAAGCCGCCTGTCTCATATGTCTTGAACCGCGGTGAAAACGGTGTGGGCCAAGTGTGTGTGCGTGGCTGTTGCAAAGCCACGACCACCCAAAACAATATATCCAGCTACTGGCATTCTGTCGTTTCCTCCACCCCTCTTCATCTCTAGATAGGAGGCTGATGGCTAACGACAGAACCCAATACTCGGACACGAGTGGGCGCCGACGACGACGACCTTTTAGCGCAGCTGAAATGACGAGCCAATAGTTTTAACGAGAGTTAATTACCCCCGCGCTAGTTAGCGGGGGTAGGGGAAGGGTGGCTTGCTACCCCCCCCCCACACACACACACCGGTGACTTGCTTCACTTCACTTAGAGGTAGGACTTGACTTGGGGGTCAGGGATGGCAGCCACATATGTGTAAATAGCTAAGGTTTGTATGGTTAGGAAAAATACAAATTGTCTTCGAATTTGTCATTTGTTCCGTAACCGAAATACAAACCACGCTATTTACATTGGGTGACTTACCCCTTAGGAAAGGTGGAAAGTCCCAAGCCTTACTGACTTCGGCTTGCCCGGGGGCTCAATTCCGCAGTGAGCAGCACTAGAGAAAAGGAGCCCCTGTACCTCACAAGTTCCTAGCATTGCTAGGAACGAGTGGCCTACATAAGCAGTGTGTGGAGGAGAGTGTGACTCGTCCTATGAAGTGACCTTGAGACCTTCAGATAGGAATTCTAGGATAGGACGTTCCCAATACCACCTCGTCAGGGTATGGGAGACGCAACAGTATTAAGCTTAATACTAGGAGCACAAAGAAGCATGGGTTACCTGCAGAGGTCGAGGTCAGCTATGCGAGGACCAGGATGCTGCTCCCCAAGAGAGGGGAGAATGAAGAAAGAAGTAAGGGTCAGACATACTCTTTCATTCACGCAGACTAAGACCGGGTAACAACGCCCTCAACCTACTGCTACTTGTCCAAAAAGGAGCCTGAGGTTAGACCAGCTGTTGTGCAGCCACCACAGGGCCGATAGAAAACGTATCGAGGCTCCTGTGGGTCACGTCTTGCAGGTAGTGGGCTGTGAAGGTCGTCTGACGCTTCCAGACCCCAGCTTGAAGTACCTGCGTCACAGAGAAGTTTCTCTTGAAGGCCCGAGGGCGACGTGACGGAGGGGGGTCCGGATTCAAGGCATGGTGGATAACCCTTCGAATCCAGGCTGAGATGGTGTTCCTGGTGACCCTCCTCTTAGTCCTGCCTGTGCTCACAAACAAAGTTCGCACATGAGGACGGACTGCAGCCATTCTCTTCAAGTAGTGCCTCAGACACCTCACTGGACATAGTAGCAGCTGGTCTGGGTCGCTTGTTACAGAACGGAGACTCGTGATCCTGAAAGAGTCGAAGCGAGGATCCGGCACTCCAGGATTCTGAGTCTTGGCAACAAACTCAGGGACGAACCTGAACGTTACCTCCCCCCATCCCCTTGAATGGGCGATGTCGTACGAGAGACCATGAAGTTCACTAACTAGCTTGGCCGAAGCCAAAGCGAGTAGGAAAGCCATCTTCCAAAACAGGTGGCGATCGGAGGCCTGGCGTAATGGTTCAAAGGGAGGTCTCTTAAGAGACCTGAGGATTCGAACCACGTTCCAAGGAGGAGGTCTCACTTCCGACTGGGGGCAGGTAAATTCATAGCTACGTATGAGTAAAGAGAGTTCTAGCGACGAAGAAATATCCAAACCCTTCAGCCTGAAGGCCAAGCTTAAGGCTGAGCGATAGCCTTTCACTGCCGAGACAGAAAGGCGCATTTCTTCCCGCAGATAAACGAGGAAGTCCGCTATTGCTGGAATAGTGGCATCGAGTGGAGAGATACCCCTCCCACGACACCAACCACAAAAGACTCTCCACTTCGCTTGGTAGACTCCCTCAGACCTTCGCAGGTGCAGAGACATTCTCTCCGCAACCTGTTGCAAAAAGCCTCTCTCCGCGAGGAGACACTGGATAATCTCCAGGCGTGAAGCCGAAGCGAGGCTACAGCCCTGTGAGAGACGCCGGAGTGGGGTTGTCTGAGAAGCTTGTGTCGTGGAGGAAGTTCCCTCAGGAGCTGCAGAAGGTCCGGGAACCATTCCGCGTGATGCCATAGCGTTGCTACCAGTCATCGAACAGTTGACCGACAGTCTGGTCCTGTTGAGCACCCTTCTCATCAGACAGAACGGTGGGAAGGCGTACACGTCGATGTTGTCCCACCGTTGCTGGAAAGCATCTTGCCAGAGTGCCTTGGGGTCTGGGACTGGGGAGCAGTACAGGGGCAGCTTGAAGTTCAATGCTGTCGCGAACAAGTCCACAGTCGGGGAACCCCACAAAGTTAGGACTTTGTTGGCTATCTGAGGATCCAAAGACCACTCGGTACTCACTATCTGCGAGGCCCTGCTCAGACTGTCGGCGAGCACATTCCTCTTGCCAGGAATGAAGCGAGCTGATAGTGTTATCGAGTGGATTTCGGTCCACCTCTGAGTCTCTACTGCAAGATGGGATAGCTGCTGCGAAAAAGTGCCTCCCTGCTTGTTGATATAAGCCACTACCGTGGTGTTGTCGCTCATCACCACCACGGAGTGACCCGCCAGGGACCGTTGGAACTGCTGAAGAGCCAGAAAGACGGCCTTTAATTCTAGCAGGTTGATGTGTAGGCACTTTTCTGATTCTGACCAAAGGCCTGAGGCCCTCTGGTTCAGAACGTGCGCCCCCCACCCTTCTTTTGACGCGTCCGAAAACAGAGTCAATTCCAGGGGGAGGACGAGAAGACTCACTCCCTTCCGCAGGTTCTCGTCGGCCAGCCACCATCGCAAGTCCGTCTGTTCCAAAGACCCAATTGGGATCAGAATGTCCGGAGAATCGGATCCTTGATTCCACCGGGACTTAAGCCGCCACTGTAGGGATCTCATCCTGAGGCGGCTGTTTGGGACCAGACGAGCCAGGGAGGATAGGCGACCTAAGAGACGCAACCACGACTGGGCGGGGAGCTCTTCTCGCCTGAGGAAGAAGTTCCGCCACCTTCCTCAGCCTTGCTATCCGGTCGTCTGATGGAAAGGCTTTGTGGAGATTGGTGTCTATTAGCATGCCTAGATAAACCAGTCGTTGGGACGGCTGCAGAGAGGACTTCTCGAGGTTTACCACGATCCCCAGATCCTGGCAAAGATCCAGAAGCCTGTCTCGGTGCCGAAGAAGGGTCGACTCCGAGTCTGCTAGGACCAGCCAATCGTCCAGATAACGAAGGAGACGAATGCCGTTCCTGTGCGCCCAAGATGAAATCAGGGTGAACACTCTGGTGAACACCTGAGGAGCTGTGGAGAGACCGAAACACAGCACCTTGAACTGGTAGATCTTGTCGTCTAGGCAGAATCTCAGGTACTTCCTGGAAGACGGATGGATTGGGATCTGGAAGTACGCGTCCTTTAGATCCAGTGTGCACATGAAGTCTTCTGGTCTCACCGCAAGTCTGACCGTGTCTGCTGTCTCCATGCTGAACCGGGTTTGCTTGACAAACCCGTTCAGAGCTGAGAGGTCGATGACAGGTCTCCAGCCTCCAGTAGCCTTCTTTACAAGAAAGAGTCAACTGAAGAAGCCTGGGGAGCCGTCGACGACCTCCCGGAGAGCACCCTTCTCGAGCATGGTCTCGACTTCGGCTTGAAGGGCCAGCCCCTTTGCCGATCCCGTGGCATAGGAGCTCAACGACACTGGATTCGCTGTCAGGGGAGGTTGAGATGTTGTGAACGGGACGCGATAGCCTTGGCCGATCACTGAGACCGTCCAAGCATCGGCCCCGTGTTGCTGCCACCTGCGGACGCAACGCTGAAGGCATCCCCCCACAGGTGGACTGCCACCCCTAGGGCTTGCGGCCGCGGCCGCCACCCCTAGGAGTCTTGCCTCCCCTGGAGGACTTACCGCCCCTCTTACCCTTGGCTGGAAAGGGCTGGGGCTTAGACACCACCTTCTTAACTGCCGGTTGCAGCGGAACTGGAGGCTTATAGGGCCAAGCTGTAAGGGCCCTATGAAGGAGGGAGTCCGTGCTGGATTTCCTCCACCTCTCAGCCTTTCGCTCCATGTCCTGAGGCTCAAACAGGTTCTCCCCCAGAAGGGAAGCATGTCGGAGCCTACACACATCCACGGCGGGGACCTTCGGATGGAATCTCTCGGTCACAGCATCGCCGCTTCAACACCGAGTTGGCCCACAGGGTGGTAACCTGGTGCGCCAAAAACTCGATGGAGCGGGTGCCCGAGAGTAAGGTCTCCAGGGCCTTCCTATTGGTCTCCTTGGACAAGTCCTCCGAGCGCAATAGGATGCCCAGAGTTCCTAGCCAAAAGTCCAGCCACGAAGTGGCCTGCATGGCACACTTAGCGACCTTCTCATGGCTAAGAATCTCTGCCGCCGAGAATGACACCTGCCGGGCAGAGAGCTTCTCAAAGAGAACTCCCTTCGCCAGCTCCTCCACGGAGTGATGGAGAGGAAGAGCAAGGCTGGCCTCACCCAAGATCTCGAAATACCTCCTCTGCTGAAGACGAGGAGGAGGGATGAGCTTGTTCCCGGCAGAGGAACGACTGGAGGAGGCAAGAATCGCGAGCTGAGCGTTGGCCCTAGCTCTGGCACTCTTCAGACCCCGAAACCAGGGCAGAGCCGCACTGGACTTAGGGGCCTTCCGAACGTCAAACACCTCATCTAAGATAGTGTCTTTGCCTTCACAGGGGGCGATCACGGGGTCCATAAGCCCGTTAAGTTGCCTTATCAGGATCAGGACCTGCCAGAATGCATGTTCGGATTCCTGCTGATCTCCTTGCGGGCTGGCAGCTAAGTCTCCTGTCCCAGGAATCTCTTCCTGGGGTGAAGCGTGGACGTTCCCCCGGGGAGCAGCGGGTTCCTGGCGAATCCTCGAAGATGATTTCGGGACGGTCTTGGAGTCCTTGGATTCCCTCCCAGGAGGGATATAGGATCCCAACAAAGAGGATCGAGGAGCCCCTTCCTCACGAGACGATTCTCCTCCATGAAACGAAGTCTCCCCCCTTGGTGCCGAGGGGAAGACTACCGCTTCACTGGACTCACCCGAGGACGGAAACGCCTCGTCCACGGGAGAAGGAGAAAGCACTCAAGCAAGAGAAGGGGGCTTCACGACAGACCTCTTGGGAACCAACTTCGCCCAGGGGGAAGTCACCACGAAGTCCACTCCTCTCTTTCTCTTCAGCGTAGGAGAGGCAGCCGTTGGTTTGTTGCCCTGATCGGCGAGTGCTGGTTTCATAACCCTCACTAACGCCCGCATCAGGGGACCAAACCAAGTCTGTTGCTCCACGGACACAGAGTCCGAAATCCTCGCTGGAGGGAAAGGGATCGGGCGATCCTTTGGAGTGGACACCACAGTACCTGCCTGAAAAGAAGGGGGGGAAGAATGATGCACTAACCTCTCCGCAGTTTCTTCCTTGTCCTGCACTACAGTCCTGCGTTTGGGAGGAGGCGATCCCAAGCGCTGTCTAGGAACACGCGTTCCTGCTGCTACCACTGGCTGAGAAATCCGCCGCGAACGATTGTCGCGCGGGCACGAGGGTGTACAGGTGAACGAGCGCGTGTCCGAGTCGGCGAACGAATGCGTTGGCGCGATGGCGAGGGAACGCATTGCCGCGTGGGTGAGGAAGGTCGCTGGCGGCGTAGATCAGCAGGCGATCGGTGGAGAGCTGGCGAACGCTGACGCGCAGGTGAGCGATGGCGCGTTGTCGCATGGTGATGCGTTGGCGAGCGATAGCGCGCAAGACGCGCAGGTGAATGATCGCGCGACGGCGAGCTAGTAGATGGCGAACCATGTCCTTCAAGAACCTCTAGTCAATGAAGCGTTGGAGAACGCGTGGGCGCAGGTTGTAAATCACGCAGGCGATCCGGAGATCGCCGATAAACAGGTGATCGTTGACGCGTAGGAGAACGCTGACGAACAGGCGATACTAGAATCGCCTGTGAACGCTGGCGAGCAAGGGGGCGACGCGTGAGATCCTGTGAAGGAACAGGTGGCGCAGCGTGTTCACGAACAGGAACAGGAAGATCGTAGGCGCGTGGGCGAACATGTGCTTTTGAAACGCGCTGGAGAACGCGGACGATGTTGTGTAGACACAGGGTGAGGATCGCGAGAGAGCTCAGGAGACTGATGGCGCGCAGGGCGATCAACAGGGACTGCAGGATGGTCAGAGACCACAGGAGAGCGCTGGCGAGCAGGAGGGCGATGATCCTCAAAAGAGCGCTGACGAGCAGGAGAGCGCCTGTGCGCTAACACTGCAGTAGGGCGAGCAGAAGAATGCTGGCGTGCTAAGCGCTCTTAAGGAACCACAGGATGTAGGATGTCCTCAGGAGAGCACTGACGAGGAGGGCGAACATCAGGAGAGCGCCGGCGAACAGGTGAGCGCTGACGAGCAGGAGAGCATTGACGAGCAGGAGAGCGCTGACGAGCAGGAGAGCGCTGACGAGCAGGAGAGCGCCTGTGCGCTAACACTGCACGTGAAAGGGAAGAATCCCTTTGCCCCGAAGGGACCGTTGCCCGTCAGGTGACGAGTTCCCCAGAAGGTGAAGTTCTAGTAGGAGTTGGAGAACGGTCTGCAGAGAGGTCCAAAGGAGCAGGAGCTGTAGGCTGAGTACGACGAGGAGAGTCCCCTTCGGAGGAAGTTCCAAAAAGGCGCCTCTTAACCACCTTATAAGGGGAAGGGAGGCCCTTGCGACACAGCGGACGGTGAGCCTTACGGCGAAAGCGGCCACAGGGAAGATCATCAGTCCTCCGAAGGGGAGTCTCAGTCAAGGCACTACCCTTAGAGGGAAGCTGAACAGCAGAAGAGCCCGTAGGACTCACTTCCCCCTTCGAAGGATGTACGGAAGGGGGAGGAGAGCCGTCAGCACCGACATCCTCAACTGCACCTGCAGAGGATTGCCCAGCCCCGTCGTAGGCCTCTGCCACCACGACGTCGACGATAGACAGAGGGTCTACCTCTGCTACCGCCGGCGACTGCTTAACGGCGGCCCCCAACGAGACAAGGTCAATCAAGGCGACCCTGGAGGGCAAGCCCTTAAGCCCCAGGGAAGCCCAAATCTGTAAGAGATCATCATTATTCAATGAATTATCAACAACCTCCCCCGGAAGAGGAGGGGGAACCGCCCCGCTATGGGAGGCGACGCCCTCTCCCCCCACCCAAGGTCGGGAAACAGAACTAGGGGCTGCGCTACCACTCGGCCGACTCTCCTTAGGAGCCGGACGAGGGGGAGCTTCGGAGGAGGTTTGGGCGGCGAAAGAAGTCTCCCGAGAACCCTCCTCCTTCAAGGCAATCCCCGAAGGAGAACGGTCTCTCTTGGACTTCTTCTTACGCCGGCGGCCAAACCTCTCCCACTGGGAGGCAGACCACTCCCTACACGTTTTCCTGGTCACACCGTCGGCCCCGACACTGAGGGCAAAGGGTGTGAGGATCCGTCTCTAAGGCCGACATAAAGGTCCCACAAGGGCGGCCGGCAACACCAGGACACGTACGCATAGTAAAGATAATAATAATAAACGGTAGTCAACTTCAAACAAACACACAAGCTGTAGTAAAGAAAAAGCAGAAAAAAGATTAAAGGCTGTCAACGAGGACTATGGACAGACACGTCTGTTCATCGCCGAGCCAAAAGTGAAGTGGAGCAAGTCACCGGTGTGTGGGGGGGGAGGGGTAGCAAGCTACCCTTCCCCTACCCCCCGCTAACTAGCGCGGGGGTAATTAACCCTCGTTAAAACTATTGGCTCGTCATTTCAGCTGCGCTAAAGGTAAACCCAATGTAAATAGCGTGGTTTGTATTTCGGTTACGGAACAATTAGTATATTACAAAACTTATCTAATGACCTGTTTGACTAGGGTTTTACTTTTGTCCAATACAGTGTTACATGCAGATGCAAGAAACACTCACAGGGATGTCAAAGAGACGAATCCATTACCAAAGTCCTTCATTAGTGGTTCATTCTGTATCTCAAAGAATGTGTAACTACTGTATAATCTTTTGGTGTGTACAACCTAATCCTTATGCCGAATCTCCCTATTGCTAGGAAAGGTAGAGGAAATTTTTTGCATTTTTCAACTACTTGTCAAATAATTTCCTTTGAAAAAATAGCTAATGAAATACTTTGATTACTTTTCAAGTTAGTAAAACAGAGCTCAATTATCTAATGGAAATTTGACTACATTTACAGATTTATACTTAGTCCAATTAACACTCACAAGAAATTTGCATAAAATTTAATTACTCTTTACTATAAAATATGTTGCTTTCCAGTACACCAAAGTTTAAAGCCACAATGAATTAATACAATAATGTACTTACAACAGCAAAGGTAACAGCTGAAAAGGCAATACCAGCCAGTAACCGAAGATTATGCTTGGTCTGTTTCTTGGAATGAGCCTCAGCCCATGAGCCACTTGGAACTGGCAAATCTGACATGGTTGGTGGAGTGTATTCAGATACGTATCCCATCCTCCTGGCTAGTGCTGAAGAAAAAAAAAAATTACCAGTCAATAAAATACTAAACAGTACTACTGAATACATACATACATATACCAAAGGCACTTCCCCCAATTTTGGGGGGTAGCCGACATCAACAATGAAACAAAACAAAAAAGGGGACCTCTACTCTCTACGTTCCTCCCAGCCTAACCAGGGACTCAGCCGAGTTCAGCTGGTACTGCCAGGGTGCCACAGCCCACCCTACCACATTATCCACCACAGATGAAGCTTCATAATGCTGAATCCCCTACTGCTGCTACCTCCGCGGTCATCTAAGGCACCGGAGGAAGCAGCAGGGCCTACCGGAACTGTGTCACAATCGCTCGCCATTCATTCCTATTTCTAGCACACTCTTTTGCCTCTCTCACATCTATCCTCCTATCACCCAAAGCTTTCTTCACACCATCCATCCACCCAAACCTTGGCCTTCCTCTTGTACTTCTCCCATCAACTCTTGCATTCATCACCTTCTTTAGCAGACAGCCATTTTCCATTCTCTCAACATGGCCAAACCACCTCAACACATTCATATCCACTCTAGCCGCTAACTCATTTTTTACATCCGTTCTCACCCTCACCACTTCGTTCCTAACCCTATCTACTCGAGATACACCAGCCATACTCCTTAGACACTTCATCTCAAACACATTCAATTTCTGTCTCTCCATCACTTTCATTCCCCACAACTCCGATCCATACATCACAGTTGGTACAATCACTTTCTCATATAGAACTCTCTTTACATTCATGCCCAACCCTCTATTTTTTACTACTCCCTTAACTGACCCCAACACTTTGCAACCTTCATTCACTCTCTGACGTACATCTGCTTCCACTCCACCATTTGCTGCAACAACAGACCCCAAGTACTTAAACTGATCCACCTTCTCAAGTAACTCTCCATTCAACATGACATTCAATCTTGCACCATCTTCCCTTCTCGTACATCTCATAACCTTACTCTTACCCACAATAACTCTCAACTTCCTTCTCTCACACACCCTTCCAAATTCTGTCACTAGTCGGTCAAGCTTCTCTTCTGTGTCTGCTACCAGTTTTAATCCTCGTCCAAGCACTCGAGCATTCACCTCTCTCACCACTCCATCAACATACAAGTTAAACAACCACGGCGACATCACACATCCCTGTCTCAGCCCCACTCTCACCGGAAACCCATCGCTCACTTCATCTCCTATTCTAACACATGCTTTACTACCTTTGTAGAAACTTTTCACTGCTTGCAACAACCTTCCACCAACTCCATATAACCTCATCACATTCCACATTGCTTCCCTATCAACTCTATCATACGCTTTCTCCAGATCCATAAACGCAACATACACCTCCTTACCTTTTGCTAAATATTTCTCGCATATCTGCCTAACTGTAAAAATCTGATTCATACAACCCCTACCTCTTCTAAAACCACCCTGTACTTCCAAGATTGCATTCTCTGTTTTATCCTTAATCCTATTAATCATTACTCTATCATACACTTTTCCAACTACACTCAACAAACTAATACCTCTTGAATTACAACACTCATGCACATCTCCCTTACCCTTATATAGTGGTACAATACATGCACAAACCCAATCTACTGGTACCATTGACAACACAAAACACATATTAAACAATCTCACCAACATATATCACCTCACTCAAAAAAATAAAGAAATTATTACAAGACAAAGACTTTCAACTCTATTTCATACTACCCTACCCACAGTGATGCACCCTTTACTGACTGTTGTCTTGCTAATTACCATTTGTAGAGAACCCTCTCTCAATTTTGCTTGTGAAAAAGTGGGTGGGTCTACTGTACAGGATTATTGGGTAACCATATTTTCATATTAAATTTCCTTTATTTCATTGAATCTTTCCAGAATGCGTACATTTAGTAAGACGGAGGGATAGTTAAACTTTCCTAAACATAGAATAATAAAAGAATCTTATATCTTCTGTTTATTTTAATACAGTAATTCTACCTCTAAGGATGATACTTTTGGGGACTTCTCAATGTAATTGTCAAGAAAAAAAAAAAAAAAACACTACAGTAGGAAAGAGTAAAGGTAAGTGTCGTGTCCAGGAACTGTTGTTAAGTATGAAGCAAGTCGTTAACCAGTCTTGGTGATTTTCGTTCAAAACTCACTAACTGGTAACTATTACCTTCACATTTCTAATGACACTAGAATCCAACAACAAAACATTTTGCAACTTTGCTCAATTATATTTTTTCTAACTATACAAACCTGAGTCATTTATTTGGGGTAAGCTCTTGCACTCATTGCTATGATAATTTAGAATTCTTGCTGGTATGGCAACATTATATGGTTGTCTCATGTACCCACCAGCAATTCAGTGAGACTATGGTAGCATATAAGCTGACACTAGTCTTTTGGTTGGGACTTGTGGGGTGGTAAAGGAGGGTAATATAGCCTAGGTAAAAGACTTGGGTCTGTATAGCTAGAAAAAATTAATATTTCTAAAATTTGTATTTTGTTACAAAGTCTCCTCATTTATTTGGGGAGTCGTCCTTATGTGGGAGGAAGACCCCATGCAACAAAATAAGTGTGTCTGTCTGATCCTTGACCCACAAAAAGTCATGACCGGCTCTGATAGGAGGCAAGGGCAAGCCTAAAATGTCTCAGGGGGAAGTGAAAGCATCACTGCCTGATAACTGATGAAATTCATGTTGAAACATTCAAGTACATATAAATATTATTAAAGGATACATTTCATGAATATAACCCATAAAAATGTGCTTACCTACTGGAGTGCCCATCACTGTTGTTACTTCCAAAGTAGGGAGAGTCAGGAGAGAGGAAGATTCCATTCATTCAGCTCTTACACCAGACACTTTAGAAGTAACTGATGATGAGACAATGCTAAGGAGCATAAAATTTACACCAACTGTTGGGTGGCCATGACAGGACCTAGAGAATGTATCTAGCGATCTGTGGGAAAAATCCTTCAAATCGTGGGCAGTAGAGGTAATCTCTCTTCCAGACATGACAAATTCGTAGATAATTTGTATCATTCCTCAACTAATACAAACCTAGAATTATTTATTTATGGATACATATTTTGGCAAAGCTGGAACACAGTAGTTAAATTTTGGGACTTTGCTATGAATTCAGGTACAAAGGAGATTGACAGGTCTCTCCACCCCTTGGAGTGAGAAAAGATAAGAGACCAGACCATGAAGCTCACCCACCCACTTTAATTATGCTAAGGTGTGAAGGAATATTGGTTTTAGTGTCGGGGCTCTGTCCGTGGCTTTATAGAGGAGTTCACAAGGTTTTATTTTCAAGCCCTTGGAGCCTTTATCATTCCATGTCAGGGGTCCCGAGATGGACAACACTGCTCAAGACTTTTGACCAAAGCTGAAAGTTCCTATGAGGAGGAAAGGTTAATTCCATTCAGTTTTAAACACCTAGTTTAAGGCTGAACAATATCCCTTTCACCACAGTACCTGACAGAAGTTTCTCCTTCTGCAGAAAAACTAAAAATCCGCACCCAGGTGAATAGTGGCCTTGAGTGGAGCAATATTCCTTCCACAACACAACTTTGTCTTTTAGGCCGATGCAGAAGACTTGCGGAGAAATCCTGACAACTGCATTGGAACCAACTATTGTCTCTAGTTAGCTCAGGTTATCTGCTATCACATTCCTTTTCCCTGGGATGAAACTGGCTGAGAGTTGAACAGCATTCTCCTGAGCCCAATGTTGCATCCCTACTGCCAACTGGCAATGGAGGAGAGGCACAGAGCCTCCTTGCTTTTTGATGTATGCCACTAAAGTCATATTGTCTGTCACTCATGAACACAACCAAGTGACCTTTGACGGTATCCATGAAGTGGAGTAGCAGTAGGTACAATTCTTTCCTTTTCTAGTCGTTTATTTGGAACGGCTTGTCTTCCTGTGCCCATATTCCCGTCACTTTTTCCTGACGAAGATGGGCTCCCCACCCTTGGCGAGAAGCACCCAACAACAAGAAGAAATCTGAAGGAAGGGCATGTAGAGATGCTACGGCCAACTGGTTCTCCTATTTGATCCACCACGGGTCTTATTAGATATCCTGCAGTATTCTCATGCGAGCAGATGGAAAATAAGATGATTGGAACCAATAGCTTATTAATGCCCATTGCACTAAACAGATGCATTCTCCCAAAGGGCACTAACTGTACTAGAGAAGCTAATGTCTGAGGAGCTTCTGTCAAAGGCAAGCTTGAAGGAAATTCTTTTTGAGGAAGGGGGCTGCAATTTCCTTGAGTCTCAGGATAGAAGCACCCTGCCTTGAACAGAGTACGCCCATGCCCAGGGTTCCAAAAACAACATTGGTTCGCTATTTGACTTCTCATAATTTAACCAAATCCCCAGATAGCAGCAACAAAAGTAGTTCCCTGTGGAGGATCAGCGAGCCTTTGAGTTTGCCATAACAGCCCAGAGTCTGATATACCATGGCGTGCGCCCATGAGTAGACTAGAGTGAAGCGACGTATGCAGACCTGGGAGCTTTCAACAGGCTGAAGCACAGCACTTTGAACTGGTAATTAGATACTTCCTTGATCCTGGGTGGACAGGAACCTAGAAGTATGCGTCCTGGAGGTCTATGGACAACATGAAGTTCTTTATGACACAAATGCAATGATCGCAGGTGGAGGCAACCGTGAGGAACGAGCTTTCCCAGAGAGGTTAGGTGGCCTAAAAGCTGATATCACTGTTCTGCTGATACCTGTGCCTGACGAAGGAAGAGGTGAGCTGCTTCCCTGGGCCGGGTTAACCTGTCTTGGGACGAATACTTTTCCTTCTACGTGTCTATATCCATACCCAGGAATATGACTTCTTTGCTTGTGTGAAAGCTTGGACTTTTCCAGATTTGCAACAGCCCCCAGATCTCAGCAAAATGAGAGGAGCCTATCCTGAAGATGCCAAAGTTGGGACCAAGTCAGCCAGTATCAGCTGGTCATCAAGTATAGATCAGACGAATTCCGCCGGCATGGGCCCATACCAACACCAACATGAACACCTTTGTGAATACTGTAGCAAAGGGGGTTGGCAACCAGAAGCAAAGCACTTTGAATTGAAACACTTTACTCAAAAGGACAAAACATAGATACTTTCTTGAAGAAAAATTCACGAGGATCTGGAAATATGCGTCCCTGAGACCTAGTGAAACCATAAAATCGTTCTTGTTTAGGGTGTTCCATCCTGATTGAGTATGGCTGAACTTGTTTAGGGCCGAGATCTATTACTGGTCTCCAGTACCCTGAGGCCTTTATGATCAAAAGGAGAGGGCTGAAAAAGCCTGAAGACTTGTCTCCGACTAGCACTGTAATCTGCACCTCTAACTCAAGGGTAAAGTCTTTCTGGTCAATAGCAAGACCATATCATTGGAGCTGGAATGAGGAGAATTGATGAATAAAAGTGTATATCTGAAATGAAACACATCCACTGACCTTGCGCAGCCGTGTGAAATTGCTACCAAATCCACTTCTCTGCCAGGTATCTTGCCACTGGTGTTTAATGGGGAAATTTCCGGCACTAGAGTGATTAAGGAACCCGCCTACCTTTTCCTCCGAGAATCTGGTTCCAAGCTCTTCACTGGTGAATGGCTGACCAGAATCAAAGTGCTTTCGAAGACTACCATGGTGCGGTTCTGGGGTAATGTTGACGTGTCTCTGGCTTAAGGGATTATTTGAAAGCTTGCATAGACAGATGGCCTAGTACAGTAAGATTATTGGAGGTGGAAGGCAGAGCACTTCTAAAAGAAGCTAATCCTGATTGAATTTGTGAGATTTGTGAAGTGCCTCTTCTCCTCTGCATCAGAGAGGTGCTCAAGTATCCCATAGTCCAACCAGAAAGCAGCAGCTTTCGTGTCACGAGCCTCCAAAACCGTGAACGTTGTTTTCATTGGAAAACAATTCAGATACCAAATCCCCTTGTGTTCAGAGACAAAATACTGCTCCCAAGTACACACATCAAACATAGACAGACTAGTCTTTCCTTCAGAATGAAAACTTTTTCCTCCTGATACCATCTTTCCAAACTTGTAGGGGGTTGAACTAATAAGGGAAGTCCGACTCGATGACAGAATATTAGCCGTCTGCTCAAGTTGACCCGAGGACAATGTCATAGGACGAAGTTTATTCCCCTTTCAAGGGATTAAGTCCAAAAGATTAGCATAGTGTCGTCAATGGAAAGTGTCCAAGAAATGAAAAAATTTTAAAGCCATTTTACGAGACCCTGATAGCACCTTGTGTTATTCAGCAGCAAGAATCAAAGTAACTGTTCAATGTACCAGTAGAAGGGGAGGGGCTTCCCACCTTCTGAAACCCAAGCTGTAAGTTTTTTTACTGCCAAGTTCCAGTTACACTTGAATCAATATGAAAAATTTGGAAGAAATTTGTATTTTTTCTAATGACACAAACCTGTAGCTATTTATGGTGATTATCTTCCAGCTTCGCCAAAAGATAATCCCTATAAATAGCAAAGGCTTTGTATTTAGTTTCAGAACAATCTCTTATTAAAGGACGATGATTTGTATTAGTGTAGGAACAAACCAGAATTATAGGTATCTGCAGGCCCAACTTCCAATCAAGAGAAGGTTACTGTAGATTCCTTCAAGAAATACTTCTTTACTAGTGATTATGTAACTCAAAGGGCATAAGACATATCTAATAATGAATAAATATGAAGAAAAAAATTTACACAAAGCATTAAACCAAGATCTCTTAATTTCTAACTGCCATCAGGTAACAAGTGCTGTCAAGAAAACAACACAAAAGCTAAAATGAGAGTACAGTAGGTTGACAACAATTTTAATTAGTAACGACACCTGGCTGTAAAAAGGTATACCACTCTTGGCGGACTAATGTGAAATCCAGTTCATATGCACAGTTTAGTATCTCCTGCCATCAAGCCTGCATTTTAAAGCATACAATAAAACATGATTATTGGGAACAATTTATAGAATTAAGTGTTTACATCTAAGCCTAGGTACTGTAGATGAAAAAAGTGCTTGCTCATATCTAAGGAAGACTAACATTATAGTACTGAAATTCTGTAACAGTGATTAAACTAGAAGTTTAAAACTACTTTGGTGACATAGCTAGAATTTTGTTTTACCAGTAATGCAGTAGTAGGCTGAACAACGGGCCAGTAGTCATACTTCAAATTTTTAGACAAATTTTATCATTTCAAACATATACACCTAGATGTTCATGTTGACTTTGAAATACCTCCGTTTAATTAACACATGCCCAAGTTTAAAAACCTAAAAGTTTTCCCCATTTTCTTTGCTGTAACAAATACAATCCCTTAAAGGAATACAGTAGAACACTCTAGCAATAAGTGGCAGGGAGCCAGAGTTGCTGCGTTACGTACAGTAGGCTACAATAGTCCTTCGTTACCTCTATTGAATGGCAGCGATTGCACACTCCTAGATTGTTTACATATGGCGTTGGAGGTCTCCCTTTGGTTTATTTAACTGTTATTGCCTGGAATTACTTCTGGGAGATCGTGTATCATTGTGTAGAGTGCATTTCATTCTCGGTACCACTAATGGGAAAGTATAAGTATGTTTCAATGGTGGCCAATCAAGTTGCCAGTTCAAGCGCAAAAAGAAACTTCTTGTTAGTTCAGGGAAGAAGCCGGGGAAGACTATGCTAGCTTATTATAGCAGAACGACGATATAAACAAGCCGCCACCTTCAAACAAGTTGTAATCTTTCAATAATAATAAGCTTGGCGAGCTCTTCGACATTACTTGTTCCCTTTGTCTAAACTAAAGAAGTCCAGTGAACTACCCTCCCCCCTTTTAGTCTTGTTAATTCTGATCAATATAAGCCCATTGCCAAACCTAACCTTATCCTCCTCAGTCATTCTTATTTTAATAGCAATTCAGTCGGTATGGGTTCTGAAAGTACGTGGCCTTCCACAAATTCAAAAACTTCATACAGAGCCTCAAAATCTTTATAATAGTTTCCTCCGCTGCTAAACCCTAGCAATTCCACAATTTCATTCGCTCTAAAAGGTTAAACTAAATTATGAATCAGTACACTGAATGGGTTGTCTAGAAATTAAACCATATATCTAACAAAAGGACTTCCACTCTTTGCTATAAGAGTTAAAAATCTGAAGTATTTTCAACAACAGTTCTGATAGTGTAGTCATTGCACATACCGATAACCAAGCTTTTGTATAACAACGGACAGGACCCCCTGCATGCCAAGAACGCCACCTATCATAAATTTCCACACCTAACCTACCTACCTTACAGGTTGTGTCCTTAATTACTTACCTAATGAGGAGGGGGGGGACATCCCTAGAAAACCCTTCAATAGACTGCCATATATATGAATAGGGTTTAAAATAGGGGAGTTAAGGGGGCATGGATGTCATCATACATACAACCCCCCCCCACCAAATACAAAAAAAAACATTCATTAATCACTAATTATTTGGTATTATTGGACTTGCATGACAGTAGAAGGACTTTCCTAAAAACTAACCTACCGGGCTTCTTTCCTACCAAGACCGGCTGACCTACTTAACCTACGCATATCCATACACCATTAGCCTATAATACATTTAGGAATAATTATGACAGCGACGTGTGACCTATAAGGATAGATTAAGGTTATCTAGGAACAGTCACGTAGGGTATACCTGACGTACCCCACAAGCTATTTATAGCTCGCAAGTTCCATTAGGCAATACATACTTGGCGTGTAAAACTTAAAACTCAAATACATTCTTTGATAAAATGGGAACTCTCTGGAAGCATAAAACAAGTCAATTCACGACAACATAAAAAGAGAAGTAGAATTCCTCAGAAAATTGACTTGAACACTGATAACTTTTAGCTAGTTGCAACAATGACGAAATCGACTTTCGGCTCCGTCGCCTGAAAAAAATCTCATCTACTCGGTTTCTGCCTTCGTTTCACCAATATAAACAAAAATCATTCTAAATATTTATACTCACGCCTAGAAATAGCAGGATTTCGAACAACGAGGGCAGTCCTGGCAAACATTTTCCTTTCACTTGTCTTAATAGTTTTATCCGTGAAGTGACTGAATCGAATCCGGTGGGGTGTAAGTAGTCTGCAGATGTCGCAATCACATCACACCAGGCCCTCTATCGAGAAGACTAGAAAGGCTAAAATATCGACATTGTAATTGCAAAAACAAATAGGTCTTGAAATGTGTTACTATTTTGATATATTTTTATTCTTTATAATATAAATAAATATTCTAAAAAATCTATTTTACTCTATTAACTAACATTTTATAAATTTTATTAGGTAATATTGACATTCTTGGATGAACTAATTTTGAATGTCTAAATCTCCTTTGCATTAAAATACTTTCTAACTTTATTTAGACATTTGTCTCAGTCATCAACTTAAATAAGTAATATATATACCCTTTCATTATTTTGTACAACTATGTTTTGTTTTATACCTAGCCCCAAACCATGGAAATTTAAATCCGGAATTCCATGTGTTGAAGTTGAAGAAGTTAAAAATGTATGTAATAAAATTGACTTGCTTATAGATTTTGATATATGTATAAACATATATGTAGTATTTATAGGCTGAAAACAGATAATGACGATAGATTTTCGTTTGACGCCAGTTCCTCCTATATTGCGGGAGTGGTCGAGTTGTTGGGGGGGGTTTGTGAGGGTTCATCCGCTTTGTTTACTTCAGTTCGTGATGAGAATGTGTTCCCGTAGGTTGTATGTTGGCCGTTCATGAGTGAGTGATGTGAGTGCTCGAAGTGACGTTTTGTTAAATTTTAATGATGTTCGCTATAGTGTTTCCTTGGTGAGGTATGTGGTAGCGGGCATCGTCATGAGTGTATTTAGCGAGTTCCATAAGGCATGGCGTGCCAGATTCCCAGGGAATGATCTGCCGGCAGCATGGGAAGAGGATGTTAGGGCAAACTTAACGAAGCATCGCGCCCGGGTTGCGCTGCTGAAGGAGGAACTGGAGAAGGAACAGTTTTATGTGGAGTACTTAGAGTGTCTATTGAGCGATGTCCAACGGCAAAAAAGAGACGGGGTAGTTTCAGAATACGAAACAGAGACTGTGCAAGGGGAAGAACGGGGACAAGGCGAGGGTAGTGAAGGGGCAGGGTGTGCTGCAAGTGGTAATGTAGACTCTGCTGTTACCCAAGCAATAAACACAATGATGGTACAGCGTCATCAGCATCCTAGTCGTGGCAACGCTTCTCCCGGCGAAGCTCTGGAAACATCACCTAAAGATGACAATGAAAAGTCAGAAGGAATGAAATCTCTATCTCTTTCTGATGAAGATGACGCCCCTCAGGTACCCATAACTCCGTTAGCTGCCCCGCCCCCTTCTGGCGGCAGTTCCGTAAAGGATCTGGCTCGTCGTTTTACTGCTTCTGAAGGAAAAGCAGGCTCTGGACGTCCTCCTGCTTACTCTCGGTCGACGTCCGTACCTGCCACATCAGGGGGAGGCTCTCCTACTTCAAAGGAGTCGCAATTTGTTACTGTCATTTCTGTCAATGGCGCTGGACAAGGAGAAGATGCCCGAGGCAGGAAGGTGCCACCTGCTCCTCCCCCTAAGACGTTCAGGCGATCCACAGGTAATGACGGTGAGGTTGATAGTAAACCTCAAACTGCTGCTGCTGTGCCATCCTCTCCTAGTGCTTCCCGCCCTCCACATGCTACACCCAAGTCACCACAACGTCCACGTCATCCTTCACCTGTCAGGGACAATCCCAGTTCAGCATCGGCAAAAATGCCCTTACAGAAGACGTTGTCTGCGTCAAGTGACACTCGTCCGTCAGGCACAGATCGCAAGTCTTCTCAAAGTGGGAAGGATATCCAGAAATCCCCCTCCAGTTCCAAGGAACTACAGAAGTCGCCCTCTAGCGCCTCGTCCTCCACCGGTAGCCTTGGTAAAAAATGCATCTCCAAGTCGTCCTCCAGCGCATCGTCTAGTGCCGGAAGTGGGGCGCCATCCCGACGAGTTGGTTTGAGCAAGACGTCATCTGTGTCCTCCTCTCGTTGTGGAGAAGACGAAGATGAAGTAGGGGGAGGGTCTGCCTCTGGGGCGTCCCTTGAAAACCTCACAGACGATGAACCACTGTACGACACAGTTGCTCCTGACGAAGATGAGGATACGGGCGAGTATGTACTACTGTCGGACAAGAGTTCCGAATACAATGGAACAGATACTCTCAAGTCTGCCGCTTCTGGCGCATCAAGTGAGGGCGGCCTAAGTAAATCAGGTGGCTGTGCGTCTTCAGGGGCCACACCTTCTGGGGGTTCTCCAGCTCCTGATCATCCTCCAGATTCTCCTAAATACTCAAACTATGTCAACATCGACTTCTTCCTGAAAAAGTAAGTCTTTTCGTTATGTGCACATTGCATGATTAATTTCTATTAGTAAAGGGATGGTTTATTAATAAGTAACTTAAGACCACAATTTTAAATGTTAGTATGATTTTTAGTTTTTCGTCTGATCTGTTGCATGTGGTGTTTGTATTTCTATGGTGTTGGTTATCGGATTTGTGTAATTAATGTTACGAGCCCGATTTTGAAGGTTAAAACTATTTTGTTTGCTTTTGTCAATTTGATTAGAAAAATCGTCATTTTATATAAAAGTTGCAGGTATCCAAAAATAGTAAAACCACATAGAGACGAAAGGAGTAAAGTTTGTCAGCTTACATGGCTGGTTTTGTTGTTCAATAGAAAATTAAATATTATTTTCTCCATTGTAGTATATTTTATTTTTCAGTCATGTTATTGGCACAAAGTGCTCTTTCGTTAATATGCCTACTGTTCTTTGTTAATAAAATGCACCTGCTTTGCATTGGGGGCCCGGTATCTGTATTTATACTTCAGGTCTCTCTGAAGTACTTCGAAGGCATTTTTTTTCATCTTTTTTTGCGGATGGCCATTTTATTAATGACTTTGAGGACACGAGTAAGAAATTAGATAATGTGTAACAATGTATGATATTTTTAAAAGCTATTGCAACTAGATTTATGGCGGTAGGAAAGAAAGATAAGCGAGTAATAATGACGATCAACTAAAGCTCAACATTGAAACAACCACAAATGCAGCCTACTGCAGGACAAAGGCTTCAGATATGTTTAGGTCATGTCTGGGGTGTGGCTATTTTCATCATTTCGTTTGCCACTGCGCTTTGATGATGGTGGGAAACTTTGATTTGATATCTCACAGCAAACCAAATGGGTGGGTCTGACTAGTACAACTTTACTGATCTTTCTTATTCTTTGAGTGGTTTGTTAGTGTAACGATTAAACTATAGTGCGCCTTTAAGTCTTAAGGGTCCTGCAGAATTTTTGTGTGTGCAATGGTGCTTAATAAGCCGACTGTCTTTAATTAAATTAACGGTATTCGGTCGTTCCTTATACACGTATGATCATTCATCTACTCTCAACCGTCATCTACTATACCTGCTTCCTATCGACCGCGAGAGTGTTGACGTTTTCCATCCTTGCCTCAATCTATGCTAAATTAAATCACCAGTGGAAGTCGCTGGTATGCATCTTGACCCAACTTATAACCCTGGGACAATGTTGAGTAGGCTGTACTTCTGGAATAGGTAGTGATAGTTGACAGTGGTAGTTTTCAAGTTTTTAAGTTCATCTGCAGGGTCATTTGGTGTAAAATACATGGTATGTGCACATAGTGTCGGTTTTTTTTTTTTTTTTGAGAGAGAGGGAGCTCAACTGTCCTTGGCTTTCGGTCATAGTTAAGATTATAGTTTGTATAGAGTAATTTGAGATAATTAATTAATTCTGCCAATTTTTAAGTAATTCAACTGAATTCATTCTTTCTTTGCCAATTTTAGGTGCGATGGGGGTTTGGTTATGCTTAGCCTACTTACATTGATGGAGGGGGTTAAAGGCTTGTCTTATTTCCCAAGGTGGATACTCACAAAGCTCAATATGTGTGGTGTGTCTGTGGTTGGCGTTCGGTCGCCTTCTGACACTCGAGTTTTGATTCCTTTCTCTACTTTTTTTCAGGAATGGGATCGTAATGTGGGTTAATAACAGTTGTTTTTAATATTTTTTTTCTTTTGTGGCGTTAAATCATTGAGAAAAAAAATGTCAATTTTGCCCATTATTGATTTTTTTCAACTTTGGACAGTTTATTACAATTTTACGTCTGCGTGATTTACAACAATACCCAACATTGAACTTCTGGTGGAGAGCTCTATAATGCCCTTTATGTATCTAGTATATATATATATATATATATATATATATATATATATATATATATGTATATATATATATATATATATATATATATATATATACAGACGAGTGGAAGATCATATCTGAGGTCTTTGTTCTGCAGTGGACTAGTAACGGCTGATTTTATATATATATATATATATATATATATATATATATATATATATATATGTATATATATATATATATATATATATATATATATATATATATATATATACTGTATACATATATATTAGGTCTCTATTTTAGGTGGGAATACCTTAACATGATGAAATGGTTTGTATATTGTTTTGATCAGCAGAGCTGTATTAGTCAAAGCCACCCATACTAGGTTGGTTTGCTATGAGTGAGCAGACAAAAATCTCCCACCATCACCAATCGGCACTGGCCAGCGTGGTAATAATAACTAACCTAACCACAGACATGAATATTGTTGTTACTTGCTAAGCTGAACTCCTAGTTGGAAAAGCAGGATGATATAAGCCTAGAGGCTCCAACAGGGAAAATAGCCCAGTGAAGAAAGGAAACAAGGAAAAATGAAATATTTTAAGGACAATAACAATATTAGAATAAATATTTCCTATTTAACTATAAAAACGATAACAGAAGGAAGAGAAATGAGAGAAAACCATAGCTAAAGAATAAGGACATGTCTGAGGCCCTTGTACTGCAGCGGACTATGAACGGCTGCATTTGTTGCTGTAATATACTAGTGATATGCATACACACGGATTCAACTCTCGCACCCCCACCCCCCCATTTCCTAACTACAACACGACTGTTTTGCCAATCTGTGGGGTATTGTCACCAGGGTATGCCTAATCCACCCCCTACCGGAGGGACGGGGAGAGACCAAGTAGTTAGTCACACGTTTGGCATTGCCGTTCAGCGTGGCAGTAAAAAAATGTATACAGTATATAGGCTAGATATATGTACTTGGTAGTTTTATTTCTTTATATCTTTATATTTTTTCTTTCTTGTATAACAATAATTGTGGGGGCCGATGTGGTAACGTCCCTGACAGGTGAACGCCAGATTGGGATTTAGTCCTACTCCAATTCATTAGTTCCTTGAATGCCATCCTTGTGAGCTAAGGATGGGGGTTCTGGGGAGCCTATAGGTACTACTGAGTCATCAGCAGCCATTGCCTGGCCCCCCCTGGGATGGAGAGCGGTCTTGGGCGCTGATCGTATGTATAGGCCTATATGGTCAGTCTCTCGGGCATTGTCCTGCTCGATAGGGTAACGTCACTGTCCCTTGTCCCTGCCTTTCATGAGTGGCCTTTAAACCACGCTTGTCCCCTGCGCCCGTTTCACCATTTATTATTAGTATTACTAGCCAAGCTACAACCCTAGTTGGAAAAGTAAGATGCTATAAGCCCAAGGGCTCCAATAGGGAAAAACAGCCCAGTGAGGAAAGGAAATAAGGAAATAAATAAATGATGAGAATAAATTAACAATAAATCATTCTAAAAACAGTAACAATGTCAAAACAGATATGTCCTTTATAAACTATTAACGACGTCAAAAACAGATATGTCATATATAAACTATAAAAAGACTCATGTCAGTCTGGTCAACATAAAAACATTTGCTCCAAATTTGAACATTTGAAGTTCTACTGATTCAACTACCCGATTAGGAAGATCATTCCACAACTTGGTAACAACTGGAATAAAACTTCTAGAATACTGTGTAGTATTGAGCCTCATGATGGAGAAGGCCTGGCTATTAGAATTAACTGCCTGCCTAGTATTACGAACCGAATAGTATTGTCCAGGTAGATCTGAATGTAAAGGATGGTCATAGTTATGAAAAATTTTATGCAACGACGGTGCCAAAGATTGATATCTAGATCAGGAATAAGAAATTTAATAGACCGTAAGTTTCTGTCCAACAAATTAAGATGAGAATCAGCAGCTGAACACCAGACAGGAGAACAATACTCAAAACAAGGTAGAATGAAAGAATTAAAACTCTTCTTCAGAATAGATTGATCACCGAAAATCTTGTAAGATTCTCAATAAGCCAATTTTTTGTGCAATTGAAGAAGACACCGACCTAATGTTTCTCTAAAGTAAATTTGATGTCGAGAATCACACCTAAAATTTTAAAAGTCATACAAATTTAAAGAAACATTATCAATACTGAGATCCGGATGTTGAGGAGCCACCGTCCTTGACCTACTTACAATCATACTTTGAGTTTTATTAGGATTCAACTTCATACCCCATGATTTGCACCATGCACTAATTTTAGCTAAATCTCTATTAAGGGATTCACCAACACCAGATCTACATTCAGGGGACGGAATTGATGCAAAGAGAGTAGCATCATCTGCATATGCAACAAGCTTGTTTTCTAGGCCAAACCACATGTTATGTGTCTATAGTATGAAAAGTATTGGGCCAAGAACACTACCCTGTAGAACATCGGATATCACATTACTATACTCACTATGGTACCCATCAACAACAACTCTTTGAGATCTATTACTTAAAAAATCAATAATAATGCTAAGAAACAACCCACCCACTCCCAACTGTTTGAGTTTGAAAACAAGGGCCTCAGAATGTCATTCTCCCTCCTTTCCAAGATTCTGTTCCAAAAAGTGAATTCCAAATAATATACATATCCCAAAATCATTTTATTTTTTATTTTCCATATTAGTACATATATACATTTACAATTTTTCATGGGATATTTTATAGTGGTGTTTTACCAGTTAAATGCAAAATTAAAATATTGATGTATTTTTTAAATTTGAATAAAAGTAAAATAATTGTAAGAATTTGCATTGAATTACTTGAGACCACACTAAGACTAATGCAATAAACAAAAAGTTGAATATGATACAGAGATATTGTAAATTTTTAATTAGTTTTATCCAGAAAAGTATTAGTCTATGAGAAACCTTGAAAGTGCTTGAAATGACACTACGGTGATAATTTTGTACCTCTTAAGGTACTACGTTGTTTCATTTTAACCTGCAACAGTTGAAAATACTGCCGCACGAAGATGTGTCGATACGAACGGGAAGGTATGCGCGAATAGCACTTACTGCTCCTTTTATGTAGGAATCGCACTTTAAAGGCCAGGATTCTTTACTTGATTTCTCATAGAACATATCTCTTACTCATAAATCAGTTACAATCTCAAGAAATTCGTCCTGACAGTCATCAGGAACTTTTTTGGACAAACAATTTAAGTAGATATCTATCTCAGTCTGTAGTCCCAATTTCCCCATCCCCTGGAAACCGGAAATTACCCCCTGGTTGAGAACTCCCGCTCTTAAATAAGGCTATGAAAGGCAACGACTCAATCTATCATGCTCTCTAGGACTATCGTTATCACCACCCTGCTTTCGTGAGCTGCGATCGGCTACCTACCATATTTGTCCATACTACCGACACATAAAAGGTCTTTCACTTTATCAAATCTTGTTGAATCATGCGTTTTGCCATTGCTTAAAGTCTGTTTTATAATTGTTCGGTGTATTCTGTGGATTTTGGTTCGAATCTCGTGTCCCTTCCCTTTTTATCTTTCTGACTTTGTGACAAACTGAGACGTGTTTGTGGGTAAAATAAGATCCCTGTTTGTCCATTTGTATTTTTCATTATCTACATTTACTCCCATTTGGCATTTATGGATAAGGAAATTATTGCACTTATCAATACTTTGTGTGAATAATCATCATTGCAGATCTGATTACAAGGTTGTTGTGCCGACCTGAGAGTGAGCTACTCTTTTCGGAGGCCATTCAAGGCGCTGTTATTGAGATTGTTATATACTTTGATTATATGTAAATGTGCTTTCCAGGTCCCACATTTGTTTCGTTTGTATCACCCGATTTACGATGTTTTTATCATCGTATTATATGAACGTTGAATAGCTTTAGTTGGGTCTTTTAATGACTCACTCATCTAAAGTTCACTTTCGAATTCGATGACTTTGTATGCATGTTTACGTTGTACTATTTTTATTCAGATACAAAGCGCTCTGTCGAAGTGGGCTACATCAAAGAATCTGTCGTTCTCTCCATCCTCCCGTGTCATCAACCAGTCCCTCATTCCCCTTCTGATGGAATCGATTTTGGTACTAGTGGTACAGGTCGATACGTTATTTGCTGCGAAAATTTCCTGTTATTCTCGCCATTTGAAAGATCAACAGCTTACCTTCCTCTCGGGGTGAAGTTATGACTTAGACTTACAACAGTTGCATGTGTGTTTTTAAGTAATGGCCAAGTTAGTATGAGTGTATGGGATTGTGATAGTTTGTATATTTATATCTATATATATTATATATATATATATATATATATATATATATATATATATATATATATATATATATATATATATATATATATATATATTAAGAGAGAGAGAGAGAGTGTGTTTTATGGGTGGCCGCCTAGAAATACCAAATGCCATCGGTTCACAATTCCTGTACAACCCATGAGTTGAGACGCAAAATCATTCCAAAATACTTGTTAGAAACATTTACTATCTGAAGACGTTTCTGATCATGTTGTGTTTGATAATTTTTTTTTTCATTTTTTTTTTAGTTGCCTCTAAAAATGAATGCTCGTATTGCTTGGTTCGGTGACACTTTCCAGGAAATATGCCTTTGATGCTTGTATTTTCCCAGTTTTGGTGTCTCCGAGTCTGGTTCGGGCATGTTTCCCGGTGTAGACCATACCATTCATTGGCCTCCTCTTGTAGTTGTGGGGCACATGGTTTGTATGTGTGTCAGGACCAGGGAAACAACCCTAGAGTACCCCAAGTAAAGTGGGTCTTAGGTCTATCGATTATTGTTGGTAGTGTTAGCGCATATGGTTGTGAAGCTCGATGAATTTCTACTGATATATATATATATATATATATATATATATATATATATATATACAGAGAGAGAGAGAGAGAGAGAGAGAGAGAGAGAGAGAGAGAGAGAGAGAGATGTATAGGGTTGTTATCATTAATTTTATTGTTATTGATTGGTACTAGGGCAGGCAATAGTAATTATTGCCTTGGGTTTTACAAACATGCTTCTTAAACCGCCCACATTATCCATAAGGCTTATGGGCTCACCAAGAACAGAGGCCTATGCAGTTTCTTTCTCTTTTGATGTTAAATGTGAAAACTATGGATTATTTACTTCAGTTGTAATATTATTGTAATAAAATCTACGAAAAGAGAGTGTGAAATATGTCGGATGTAGAGGGCGTTGGGCGATGAAGGGCCCAAAGAAGTTTGAAGCCTTAGGTTCCATCATGTTCATTAAGTTTCCTTGGATAGACAAAGTTACTGTGTGTGATTCGTTCATCTTCTACGATTTTTCTTATCTTTATTATTTGTCTGACCATTGTTTTATGGGTTTCATTACCAATCCACTTATGAAGTAATGTCTTATGGTTTTAGAAATTCAGTTTGGCATCTTAATTGTCTGGTAATTCCATGCCCCTGTTCAACATTTATTTCTTTTCACACGGAGTGTATACTGCACTGTAATTGATCAGTGGCTGCTTTCCGCTTGGTAAGGGTAGAAGAAACTCAAGAAACTCTTTTGCTATGGTAAGCAGCTCTTCCAAGAGAAGTACTCTCCAAAATCAAACCGTTGTTCTCTAGTCTTGGGTAGTGTCACAGCCTCTTGCTTGAGGGCACACTTGGACATACGAGTACTAATCTGTTTCCATATTTCCTTTCCTCGCTGGGTTGTTTTTCCTTGTTGGAGCCCTTTGCCTTAAAGCATACTGCTTTTCCAGTTATGGTTGTAGCTTACCTAGTCGTAGTAATAATACTGTAGTCTGATTAGTCTCTAATTATAATTTTCGTGTGAATGACGTCATTCATATGACGTCTGTCTCTTAAGTGGAACGGAAACATGATCAGAAATATCCTTGCATTTGTGATAAACGAACCCCTTGGCGCGTACAGTTTTTGTCGGTTGCCTCATCGTTTACACGGGAAATGATCATGGTTTGCCTTATCTCGTGTGGCTGTTTTCGTGTGAAGTCGGTGTTTGACAAATCCAACGTCAGTCTCGTTCTTTCTCTCGCAATGTGCGTGTGACTTTCGTGTTTCAAGCAGCGTTTTTAGGTTTAACTACTGGAGAATTTTCTTATCAAAATATTTATTTGAACTACATTGCCATGGTGTTTCCTTATCTCATGAGAAGTGAAGCTTTCAGTGATCTAGTTCTTATCTGTTCCGAAAATGGTGTTATATTCCCGGTGACTAGTTATGGATTTGTTTATCTAATCAGCTGTGATAACACATCATCGGATTTGCCTCTTGGTCTTACATATTACTATCCGGCCATGGCTGGGAAGATCTTAAATTGTGTGAAATAAGAGAAAACGTGATTGTTCCTAATCCCACCCTCACGTTTAAGAATAGGCTCTATTAAACTGCATTAGGCTTATGTTGGATATTTCATGGTGCCGAACCACATATTTATTGTATGTGTAGGCCTACTCATGCTGAGTATGCTTTGCGCCATCACTTTCGTTAATGTGAATTTTACTTACAAGTCGCATGGGAAATAAATAACGGATGCAAATAATGTTTTATATTGTGTTCTATTTTGTTGTACTCACGTTTATATTGTTGTAGACATGTGAACAATATCATTTATGCTGGCCGTCAACTTGATGCCAATTTTAACTCGTTGAGTCGTAGGTAGGATAGTCATCTTCAATGTAGTTTGTATTTGTAATTATTAGAAGCAAATGCGTAGAGGAAATTTAAAACATAAACTCCTTAGTCAAAAAAAAATTTAAGAGTCGAACAAATTTCAGGTGAGGGACCTATGGCATTTAAGTTTTAATAGTTTAACGTAGGCCTACAAGCAGATTTCCAGACAACTAGATCATATCAGATGATGGTGCTACTTTGCATTGACCTAATCTCTTCAATGTAGACCTATGGTCGATAAATCGACCTCATGGTACAAGTTATGGGAAATGAAGTTTTAACCTGAACTCAAAATTCGATTTTTAAGTAGATCAATGACATTGGATCAATCTCACTTAGGGGATTTAAATGTTTGATTTTTTCAACTAGTTGTAGTTTATTTTTGAAAATTAATTTGATTCTTGATAGCATATCCTATTTACTTTTGATAAACCTAACCGATCTGTCTCTGTAACGGTTTTAGCAAATCTAAATAAAGAATTTTTGTAAGTTTCGATGCTCTGTGAAATTACTGAATATTGTAAAGCAAAATTATTTTCGGGAAGATATATTTAGAAGAAATCTTAGAAGAATTTTTAAATTGGCTAAATTATCCTAAGAAGCGAGCCGCATTGATTTCTCCTTGAATATGAAAACCAGTCTCGTCTGTTTCTTGGAAACTAGATTTTCATAGGTCTCTAATGCCTGAATAC
The DNA here is from genome assembly GCF_036898095.1 of Palaemon carinicauda. Classification (NCBI taxonomy): domain Eukaryota; kingdom Metazoa; phylum Arthropoda; class Malacostraca; order Decapoda; family Palaemonidae; genus Palaemon; species Palaemon carinicauda. The sequence continues at coordinate 100,007,813 of NC_090725.1, read as the reverse complement.
ACGCAATCGTCACGTACTAATTCAGGCAAGCTTGATTTTGACTATGGAATCCCAAGCATCTAGACGAAGAACCTGACAGAGAGAGCGAAAAGAAAAGTTTTTCCCACATGCATTCATATGTAGCTGCATTGCTACTCAAATTTTGGGGAAATGTGTTACTGTACCAATATATATACCTATCCTAGTCGCATGTAGCTTTTCATTTAACGCTATGAGGCTTTCCTTATGACCAGTATTTAAGACTGGTGACGGCCATTTTTGTATTTACAGTAAGGTTTTTTTTAAGGAACTTATAGGAATTAGGAAAACTGTTACTCGTCACGTAGATTGTTTTTAAGAGAATGCCACTTCAATGTATTGAAAGTTAAATCACCATAAAGGTCTGGTGGGCAGCATGGGTAAGGACAGCTCGTTTCAATTGTCGCACAATGTCCTAGTTTTTGTCAAACCTTCAGGAGTAATGAGCGCCATTCAAAAGCAAAGAATAGTTGAATCTTATGCTAGAAAACTTGAAGATATCTATGCAGGAAACTCAGCTACCATAAACTACGTATAGTGAGAACATTCCGATTGAGAAAGGAGTTGGAGAATGAGACCCCATCTTTCCTAAATTACTCACAGCATGCTTAGAAGTTTTTCAAAATTTAGAATTGGAAAATATAGGAATCGATATTAATGGGGAATACCATAACAACTTAAGATGTACAGATGACATAGCTCTATTTAGGGAATCATGGGATGAATGGCAAAAGATGATAGAATATGTGAATAGAGTAAGCAGAAATGTGCAGGACTGAAAATGAATACGAGTCAAATAAGACTTCAATGAAAAGGCAGAGAAAACAAATAAGATTTATTGACGAATATCTAGAGAATGTCAATGAATAAACGTAAATGAGACAGACAGTAAGTGTTTCCCCAGGGCATTTAAAGAAGGATAAGCATGGGATGGAGAGCTTTTGATGAAAAAAATGAGATTATGGAACGTAAAATGTCACTTTCTCTAAAAAGAAAAGTATTTAATCAGATCATCCAACCAACATTAACTTATACACCAGAAACTTGGAGACTTACAAACACCTTTTAACATAAGCTAGTTGCAGTTCAAAGAGCTATGGAAAGAATAATGACGAAATTAACACTAAGATAGAGAAAAAGAGCAACATGGATACTGTAAGGTAAAGGAATTCTAGCCATAAGTAAGGAAAAGAAATGGACGTGGTCAGATCATATAATTGAAAAGACAGCTAATAGATGGACAAAAAGAATAATAGAATGGGTCCCTAGCGATTGCAAACGAAGCATAGGAAGGAAGAGCTCGTCAGAGCTAAGAAAATTTGCGTGCATAGACTAGCATAAAAATATCATAATTAGGCGGGATTGGAAGGGCATGTTTGAGGCCTTTGCCCTACAGTGGACTCAACGATATATATATATATATATATATATATATATATATATATATATATAATGTGTGTGTGTGTGTGTGTGTGTGTGTGTCATCAGCCGTTATTAGTCCACTGCAGAACAAAGGCCTCAGACATGTCCTTGAGTCTGTTTATGGTCTTTCTGTGCCAGTCCATGCCCGCAAACTTTCTTAGTTCGTCGATCCATCGTCTTCTATTCCTTCATCTGCTTCTTATGCAATCTCTAGGGATTCATGCTGTTATTCTTAATGTCCATCTATTGTCAGTCATTCTCAATTATGTCCTACCCATGTCCATTTCTTTTTCTTACAAGTTGTTAGAATAACCTCTGCTTTACTTTGTTCTCGTGTCCATGTTTTTTTTCTGTCTAAATGTTATTCCCATCATTATTCTTTCCATAGCATTTTTAGTTGTAACTATTTTATGTTCTATATATACAGTTACCAAGTCCCCTTTAACCAAAGTTAGGGTCAGGCTAACCCTACCTACCAAGGATGGATAAGGGCATGAAAATATCGGGCTGTGATTCGGTCTCAAACTTCCTAGCCTACCCACGTTCATTGCTAAATATCCTTGTTGTTGAAGCGAGACTAAATCACAAATGGACACTTGCGTCATCATATAATTTTCTTATACGAGTTGCTGCGGATGCCAACCAAGACTTTCCTGTAATGACCCACTCTCTCTGTCTTCGTATCCTGTTGTTGAAGACTTCCAAATTGGGCAGTTTTGTGATAAGGAAGGGAAACCAACTTCTCTTGAAGCAGTCTCATGAATAGTGCCAGAGACGTTTCTTTGTACTCCTTCCATTTCCTCTAGAATGCGGTGTGAAATTTTGAATGCCTTGAAATGAATGTGAAGATCCTGTAGGGACTAGGGTTCCCCTTGCAATATAGGACTGGAAAAGCAGCCTTAAAATTTTAATGGAATAAAAACCGGCAATAGTATTTATGATTATGATTATTATTATTATTATTATTATCATTATCATTATTATTATTATTATTAATATTATAGTGGGTGAGTTTCATAGCTGTGCTATTGGGCAAACTGATTTTTGTCACTCCTGGAAATTGCGTAATTCGTTGTGGGAATACCATATGTCTACTTATCTTGGCTGTTATGTGTACTGATAGACTACAAGCTACATGAAACAAATTGTACCAATGGTGTTAGGATTTTATTTTTTCCCGTTTTATGATAAAATTACTATTAGTGTTATATTTGTTAACAGATTGTTAACATTGCATCTATTAGTGACTGAAGCTTTGCAGATTGTTAATATTATACCTGATAGTGCCTGAAGACAATCTATTTCATGGCCAATATGACTGACGGCAATTGTAAAGACGTGAAAAGTGGTGTGCTCGTTATTGCAGATGCACTGGTGGCGGGGATAAGATCCTCTAGCTCGGAAGACTTCTTCTCGGAGGACAGTAAGAACGATCTCTCTGAACTAATGCTAGACGACAAACAAAACCTTGACCGGGGTCTTGTTTTGAAGAGCCTTGGTGATTCTGGAATTGCGTTAGCGAAAATGCCTTTTAACGTTGGTGACATAGACAGTCCCTGTTCCCATTCCCAGCGGATTCCTACCGGAAGTGCTGGAGGGGGCGATGAAGGATTTGCCAGCTGTTCTGATTGTAGCGTGGGAGTGACAGGAAGCTCTCTTGGCGGGGGGGATGAAGGTGCCATTTCCTCTGCCGTCAATGATTTCGAGAACGAAGTATTTGAAAGTTTATATAAATCTGAAATGTTTGCGAGCCCCGACTTCGAACTTCTTAAAACGGAAGCTGCCGACGGAGATGAGATGAGCAAGACCATCGAAGGCATCGACAACAGTGGTGATGAGCTGAATCATACTTCTGAATATGATGGCCGAGAGTACTTTTACGAGTACTACGACACTGACGACTGTCTAGATGACATGGCAGGGGAAGTCAGTTACAGGCGTGATTCTACAGAAAGAGCGGCGAAGAAGAATGCAGATCAGGCCTGCTTGGCAGAAGGAATCGGCAGGATCTTTGTGAAACGGACCGATGCCTTCAAGGGAGTACGCCCACACCGGCCTATTAAGTATGAAAATATCATACGGATCTTAAGGGCGTCTAGGTGAGACAGAGCTTTATATCATTGTAATGTTTGCTGTCATCGTTGCTTTTTTATGTAAACCAAATGTTTTGATTACCTCCGCCAACGATGTTGGGATGTTATGTTTTCGGCCGTTTGTCTGTTTGTTTGTGAAAAACTTCCTGGCAACAATTTTACTCAGATTAGTGACCCTTCCAGGGATTGATTGTTGAGACATGGAAGCGATTCAATTTTGAAAGTGTTAGGTCAAAGGTCAAGGTCGACCGAAATAACCCAAACCTTAACCCCAACTTCGCACTTGGTTGTCACACAGACTTAAAATACGCTTGTTTCGAGAAATTTAGCTGCCGTGGCGGAGGTCTGCATTTTCAGAGTGCTTTTCTAGTTTAAATGGAGTATCCCCATTTACTGAACACCCTTCAAATACCTTCATTCCCGGCTCTTGCAAAGCTTACATACGCGTGCCTTTCATACATGAACTTCGTGGAGAAATTAGATCCTTTCATCCTTTTCTCCACTTTTTCCCCCTTTTCATTCTTACCTGGAACAGTCTTGACATATTATGTTCTGATTATATTAGAAGTGTTGCTTTTGCTCTGGTGACTTTATTCCAATTTTTTTGTCATGGCTTGCATCTTTGGCACTGTGGCTCAAATGTTTTTTATGCTAATTATTACCATGGAAATAACATAGTCCCATGCTCTCTCTCTCTCTCTCTCTCTCTCTCTCTCTCTCTCTCTCTCTCTCTCTCTCTCTCTCTCACACACACACACATTTTGATGCTAACAGCGATCTTCATAGCTTTATACTGTTATTTTAATTAGGCTATGCCATGCAAAGCTTATTGTTCCTCATTTTTACATGATTATTTTTTTCTTCATTGCTTGGTAGCTTACCATGAGGAGTGTGATGTTTCGATATATATATATATATATATATATATATATATATATATATATATATATATATATATATATATATATACTATATTTCATGTAATACATATAGTTTATTTATATATGTGTATTGATACCCAGTCTAACTTCTATATGACATATATATATATATATATATATATATATATATATATATATAAATACAAATACATATCAAGTCTAACATGAGATTCGAATAGGCTGGCAGTCAAATTCGAGCTGAAGAAAACGAATTGTGTAATAGGTCTAAATGAAAAATTATAAGCACGGTAGGCCTGTAGGCCTAACCCTTATTTTTCCATCTATGAATTGGAAAGAGGTTCGAGATTTAGTAAGGTAGATGAAATACGAAGAAGAGGGAGGTTCTCCCAAGGGATGGGGGTTTGTAAAGCCCTTTGGAAGAATCATTATATAGACAAAAGGAATGGCGAGATTTGAATGTATGTTGGAGGGGCTGTTGTTGTGGCCTGATTGGTGACGTCTCTGTCTGGTGTTTGCCGGACGGGGGTTCGAGTCCCGCTCAGACTCGTTAGTGCTATTAGTGTCTGTAACCTTACCATCCTTGTGAGCTAAGGTTGGGGGGTTTGGGGGAGCCTATAGGTCTATCTGCTGAGTCATTAGCAGCCACTGCCTGGCCCTCCCTGGTTCTTGTTTGGGTGGAGAAGAGGCTAGGGCGCTGATCATATAATATAATCTCTAGGGCATTGTGCTGATTCCTAGGGCGATGTCACTGTCCCTTGCCTCTGCAATTCATGACCGACCTTTAAAACTTTTAAACTTTACGAAAGATGTTTCCTGGATATTTATTTGGTCATAGGTTTCAATACCGCACTCGTACACCGTAACGGTATTTTCTTCTTTATTGTTATCTTGCTCTACACCTCACTGTTAACAGAACCTGTTTAAGCCTGTCTTTTCATGCATTATTTTGTTTGAATTTTTGTGAGCCTCCTGTCATGAAACTGTTGTATATAAGCTCGCTATATTTTGAAATAAAGTCAGTTGCATTCACCTCTCCTCGCTCGCACAATGTTTAATCGTCTGTATACCGATTAATAGCTGTGCATGTAACAGCTTTATATCCATTAATGTTGGCAGCAGGCCATTGTTCCCTTATGGCGCTTGCAGTGAGTGATGTACTAGGTCTATAGAGGTGTTTGTCTCTCGCGTGAATCCCATTTCTATACTTACAGTATTATTATTATTATTATTATTATTATTATTATTATTATTATTGACTAAACTACATCAAGAACTAACTGAACGGTGGTGCCAGAGATTAATATCAAGACCAGGAATAAAAATTGTTATAGACTTTCTCAATAAGCCATTTTTTTGTGCTTTAATCAAAAGTAAATTTGCCAGCAAGAATCACACCGTCCTATTTAAATACCAGAGTGAGTGTAAGCATGGTTCTTGATTATATAAATTGTTTATCTGCATTTACAATCATCATCATCATCATTTCCTATTGACGCAAAGGGCATCGGTTAGATTTCGTCAGTCGTCTCTATCGTGAGCTTTTAAATCAATACTTCTCCATTCATCACCTCTTACTTCACGCTTCATAGTCCTCAGCCACATAGGCCTGGGCGTTTCAACTCTTCTTGTGCCTTGTGGAGCCCAGTTGAAAGTTTGGTGAACTAATCCCTCTTGGGGAGTGCGAAGAGCATGCCCAAACCATCTCCATCTACCCATCAACATGAGCTCATCCACATATGGCACTCGTGTAATCTCTTAAAGTTTCGTTTCTAATCCTGTCCTGCCCTTTAACTCCCAATATTCTTCTGAGGGCTTTGTTCTCAAATCTACAAAATCTGTTGGATATTGTTTCATTGTCATGCCATGACAATAAGGAATGTAATAATGTTAAAAAGAACATTTAAGAAACTAGGTCTACTGTAGAAAGGAAGAGAGTAAGATAGATAAAATCATTTGTTTTTCTTTCATGAGGCAGTAGGCCTCTAGATATCAGAAACGCTATGCGTGCAGCTTGATTGAAATCTAATGAAGTCTTTTATTGCCTTAATACGTTACCATTACATCTCTTGACGCCCAGTTCCTCTCCTTACATATTTCGTTTCCATCGCAGTGTTACACCTTGGTTACACTCCCTGGACCTTGCTTCCCTCGCTCTCTTATCTAACTTCGTTACTGGTTTCCCAGTTGCCTCATTTTTGCCTCGAGTGGGGATGTACTCCATACTTGATGTTTTGAGAGCGATCCTCGAGGTGATATGAATGGGATGGGTTCTTGCTTTTACCGCAGGCCTAACGATATCAGTGGTGGCTGTCTCAATACCAGGTCTTGGCTGTGACTAAATCATTATATTTCTTTTTATGGCATTAAATTAATTATGGTTTTATTTTCTGTCAGTGAAGATTATATTGTTTTATATTACGTATGTAGGCCCACTCAAGTTTTTTTCATGTTTATATATTTAGGCGTTTTCATTATTTGTTTGGAATATTATTATTATTATTATTATTATTATTATTATTATTATTATTACTTGCCAAGCTACAACCCTAGTTGGAAAAGCAATAGGCCATTTGAATATCAATAGAATTTAGTCGTTAATATTAATTTTTCCCTTCATGGTTAGGTATTATGTAGTAAAAGATCTAAAAATCAAATTTACTATGAAAGCATGGAGAGTTAGGTATATAAATTTGACAGTTGAGGGGCATTAGATGTTTTCGACCAAAATGATGCTCATATTCAGGAAATACCAGAGTATATTCGACGTGGAAGGGTGCAGTGTGTATGTTGGTGTTGTTGATATTATTATTATTATTATTATTATTATTATTATTATTATTATTATTATTCGTAATGTATAGACATTCATAAGGAGAAAGCACATAAGGCCTCTGAATATTTAATTGAGCTTCCAATTAATAAAATAATTTGTGTGGAAATACAGGAAAATGGTGTGAAGAACCAGTATATATATAATAGTCAGTGGTACGTTTGCATTTCTGAGTCTGATGCTTATTGACCTCAATAATACAGCCAAAAGGAGATAAATCTCCACTGAAAAGAAAAGAAAGAAAATTGAAGATTTCAGTATTGCGACAGCTTGGCCTCTCAAAGAATAAAAAAAAACATGTTAATGGTTCTCAAAGTATGTTTCGCACAGTGACTCTGCACCAGATGAACTAATGTAAGTTCCTTCTTGAGGTGCAGTACATAAAAGATGGGCAACCAGGATAGTATATTTCTCGACGATGACCCAAAGCGTGATTGGAGTTTTTGACAAAAATGAATGTGTCAAGTATTGAAAATAATAAAATTCGTTTTTACCTATACGACATGAATCTGTGATCAGTAGTTCTGCATGAAATTGGCTTATCAGCAAGATCTAATAATTTCTGGAATATAGTTTCGTTCTTCATGGACCATTATACATAGATATATACCACTGATCTTTTTCCGACATCTTTTATAGCTAACAACAATTTCATTTTGCATTCTGGGGAAAAACACACAACTGTTACAAGAGTTGTATGATTTGCAATGCTACTGTATCGAATACCAAGCCTGATTGGGCCAGATTCACTAACGACACCATTAAAATATCCCGTATATGATAAAGAGCAAGTGTGGCTATATAATGTATATATTTCTGTGGTGTCAAGATCAGGTGGGACAGGGAGCAGTCACACCCGGGTGAAAAGGGGTAACCCTGAGAGGTACACCGTAAAACCACACTCACCAGCGGAGAGAGAGGGGGGGGGGGAGTCGAAAGGTGAACTCTGTGTGTGTATGTTTAACTAAATATTTAGACTCATTTTTGAAGGTTATGATACAGTATTTACTAAATAAAACTATCTTGGTGCGTTCTAGTGCATAACACCGGTCACCAAGTTGTTAAGTTAAAATTAACTTTAAAAAGTATAAGAACATATATTGTAAAGATTTTCCTGTAGTTTGATTAAGATTATTTGTTTTATGAATTTACTTATCGTAAATATACGAACTATCAGGAATTAAGTATCCGTATTGAAGGGGATTAGAACTTTTAAGTAAAATTAATTTCTGGCAATTTTACATACTAACGAAATACTGGGAGTGACACGTATTTTTTTTCTGCGTCATTTTAATTTTTGATTGTTTTAAGTATAGATTATGGTCATTCAGTGAATATTTGGATTCTCTCTCTCTCTCTCTCTCTCTCTCTCTCTCTCTCTCTCTCTCATATAGAAATTTATATACCTTGATATAATTTTCATTTAAATGTGACTTAACCTGACTGCAGAAAAAGTTTTTTTTTCACTATTTTTGTGAAGAAGTGGAAGCTGGATTTTTTTATTCTTTTATTTTCCTTTACTCTCTGACATTATTAGGATTTATTTGCGTAGTGTATGGTTTAATGATATGGATTTTATATCTCAGGAAGGCGTTCCAAGAGAATAAAGAGCACTCGCATGATTATTTCTTATAATATACAGTTGTAGTAGAGTAAGGATATTTTCCAGATTAATCAAAGTCGTATTTCTTTGTGTTGATTTTTTTTTTTTGACATTATTAACATATATATATGTGTAATGCAGTGATTAATGAAATTAATGGCAATATTTTATATCTTAAGAAGGATTTCCAAGAGAATAGAGGCCATCCATATAATTATTTCTTATGATATTATAGTACAGTTATATTGGAATAAGGAAGGATGTTCTTTTTTTAGACATTATTAATCAGTATATTATTTCCGTGTGTCTGCAGGAAGAAGGCGCGAGGTCGGGCCCTACAAAGGAGCGAGAGCGTGGAGTCGGACGAGGATGAGGTGCACAATCTGCTTCGATCCATTTCCTCGGATCACGAGGACGAGTGCAGGGACGAGATCCTCGACATTGACTCAGGTACGGATCATCCTCTTTCGGTTCTCTTCCTGGCATCTCTCAGGAAGGGTATTTTGCCTTTGAAATTATTTCTTTCTCGTCTCGAATCCCAGATGGACAAGAAGGTCGTTTGATGTTTGTTGCCTTCGCCAAAATCTTCTATTCACCCCTGTATGTTATGTTAGTGAGCAACTTTATTTAGATAACTACTTTACATCTTTTGACTAAGCTTCGTAGTCATGTTGGGTATGACCCAAGGATAAATCTGTAACATTTTGGATAAAATACATCAAAGTACAAGTACGCAGCATTGCTTTTTAAAAAATAACAGCAATGTTAAGTAAATTGCAAATATTTTGTTAGTTGATATTTTGTTTGTGAACATTACGAAAAAAACAAATTAGCAAATTTCAACGAATTTGTGCAGACATGTTGGGTTTGAACCCAAGGGTAAATCCCTTGGATTTAAAAAAAAAATACATTGAAGTACAAGTACGCAGTGGATTTAAGAGCAAAGATACTGCTTTGCGTGGCGGAGGTATGCGCTCTAGTTCTTGTTTGTGCTGACAGTATGGAACACATAACTGGTTCATTTGGATGAAAATATGCTTCTTTTTTAAAAGTAAGGTAGAGACATAAATAAGGTGTAGATAAATGACCGGGTTTTCTCATATACCGTGTACACAATAAACTTTAATTGTAGATCCTATAGTGCTTGTAGATCCCCTGCGTGATGGGAGCAGGAAAGCAGCCCTTAAAGTAAATTAAGTGAAGTAGATGTCCACCTAAGGAAGGGAAGGCTTGAATGATAAATTGCTTTTATTTGATCTGAACTGGATTATAGCATTTGAATGTTTGCTCTCTTTGAATTTCAGTAGCATTAAAACATTATTTGGAACAGACAAACTAATATTCTACTTTCAGAATGTCAAAACTACTATATCCGTTTCCTTTTCATGGTAGATAAAAGTCTTTGTAGTTGCTTAATCATATCCTGTAACAATGAGTTTACCAAACGGGACAATCGTTTTGCCTTTGTATATAATCATAGGTTTTTGCTATTGTCTTGGGACTGGGGTTAATTATCGAGGTAATTCCATACACATGACGCGTTAACTTGTTGGTGGAGAAGAAAGACCCGGATAGCAGCAACTCTCTCTCTCTCTCTCTCTCTCTCTCTCTCTCTCTCTCTCTCCAAGAATTCCTTGTGTCTGCTGCCATTCCTTCCCCTGACAGGAGAAAGGTTTCCCCAGGTATTCTTTTAGGGTTTCGTTGTGTTTGACAGCCGGGCATCTGGCATGTAAATTCCGGTAGCATATGTCGAAGGTTGGAGGAGGCCCGGTCATATATAGATTTAGTTGGACATCAGTGGAAAATGAGGTTTGAATTTCCAACATACATTCACCTTTCATGTAGTTCTAGAAATAAATTTGATTGAGTATTCCACCAAAGGTACTTTGAAGTTTATGCAAATAAAATGTCTGATGTTCATGGACAGTAGCCTTTTGTTCTCTTGAAAATGGTGTGGCGAAAATATTCTAGTTTATAATCGAAAAATAATGAAAAAACGCCGAAAAACAATGCAAAACGTCCGAAAACGCCGAAAAAAACAATGAAAACACGTCGAAAACGTCGATAAACAATGATAAACGTCCGAAAACGCCGAAAAATATGAAAAAACGTCATAAAAACGCCGAAAACAATGAAAAACGTGGATTTTAAAGATTAACATGGTAGTATAGATTTAAAATTCTATTAAGATCAGGAATCCAGCAAAAAAATATGTAAGATGTTTATGGACAGTAGCCTTTTGTTCTCTTAAAAAATCTCAAGTGAAAATATTCTAGTTTATAATCGATGGATTTTAAAGGTTTTAAAGTTGTGTAAAATATAGATTGAAAATTCTACTAAGATCAGGAACCCAGCAAAAGTAAAATACAAGATGTTTATGGACAGTAGCCTTTTGTTCTCTTAAAGATTGGCATGTGAAAATATTCTATTTTACAATCGATGAACTTTAAAGATTAACATGCAAAATATATATTGAAAAAATCTATTAAAAAGGCAATCCATTTGCTTTGGCGTAGTCGCACTGAAAATTGTCTATCGCAGTCGAATAATTATTATATTCTTTGTGTTTACATTATTTAGTTTTTAATAACATTTTGGAAGTAACTACATGTTGTCAGCTCTTTGATACGCCATAAGAGGGTTGCCAGGTCTCCTTAATTACCTTTGTTCTAGGAAGAAAGTGTCGAAGCAAAACGATTTAATGGAGTGCTCAGGGTTGTAGTGGGGCCTATCAGAGTTCATTCCTTTACATCTACATCCTCTCTCTCTCTCTCTCTCTCTCTCTCTCTCTCTCTCTACATCCGCTTGTCTTATCTCCCCCCTTGCAACCCAGCTCCCTTCACTAGTACCCCCTTCTTTCCTCCACTTGGCTTTACTTCCTCTGATCTAGCCCCAGGGGCGGTCCCCCCTTAAATTTAATCCCCCTCCCCACCTCTTATCGCTCTCTCCCTATTCCCATGGTCCTCCCTTCCCTTTCCTTCGCAGAGGACGGAGGAAGCTGTACATTACACCCCCTGGTCAGCACGAAATTCTCCCCCAGCAATTGGGATCTCTCTCTCTCTCTCTCTCTCTCTCTCTCTCTTATATATATATATACATATATATATATATATATATATGTATGATATATATATATAAATATATATATATGTATATATATATATGATATATATATATATATATATATATGTAAGTCATTGGAACCCCAGTTTCCCTGGTCTGAGTTCGAATCCACTACCAACAGAAGCTATTATCATAAAGTCAATTCCCCCTTGGGTCTCTGATACCGAGGCAGAGTGAATTCGATATTAAGAGGATTTATGGCTAATATGAATATATGAATAAACATGTATAAATGTTGAAAATTTTTGCACATACATATATATATATGTATATATATTATAGTGTATATATTATATATATATTTATATATATATATTGTGTTGTGTGTGTATGTGTAAAGTAATATCGGCCTATTTTCACTCATCCCATTTACTCTCTCTCTCTCTCTCTCTCTCTCTCTCTCTCCTCTCTCTCTCTCTCTCTCTTTATGCTATGTGAAAATGTTTTTGCGGAAGGAAGAG
>NC_090725.1:99947861-99990361 GCF_036898095.1 Palaemon carinicauda | reverse complement strand
TCCACCGCTCTCTTCACCACGGTCTAGGTATATTCCCGTGCTCTTCACCTCCTGTTTATCCTATTAGACAACGCCATTAGAAAATGTATGTTTGATGCACCCTAATCGGTAAGGGACAAAGGAATAAGGGAAGCCGTGGAGCTATGATCCAGAAGTGCTGGCGTCAGCTGTATTGAGAAGGATTCCAATAGACTATTCAAGGATCCTAATTAGGGAACTAGAATAGGTGTTTATGACAGTATCTTGTTAGCGAAGGATAATACACTGGCTACCAACACGTTGTATCATTGTTGTTACCATTTTAACTTTTTGTTTAGCGTTTCGTTTCTAATATATAAAGATGTCCTGTTAATTGTTTACCCATACGCGACATATAAACATTATTGATTCTTTTTTCAACATTACCATTGGAATCTGCTTTTTATTGAAGATGTGTGATAATTACGAGTGTTTTAGAATTAATTGAGTGAGAGAAAATACTGGATGTTTTAAGAGTTTTCTTCATAGTTAGGCCTCCCCAGAGGAATTGAATGTACAGATAAAAGATCAGATTTTTGAATGTGGTTAACCAGAAATTACTTCCGGTTAAGAATAGAGAAGCATGAATTCTCGTGGAAATGCGATGGCTTGTCTTATCCTCAAATTCAAAAGTCCAAAGTAGCAGCGAATGTTTTTTTATGTTGAACATGCTGACACAAGTCTATGAGTACGTTATATATGAAAGATCTATTTAATGCTGTTACTGTTCTTAAAATATTTTGTATTAATTGTTCATTGCTCCTCTTGTAATGTATTCATTTCTTTGTTTCCTTTTCCCTGTTAGAGCCCTTGGACTTAAAGCATCTTGCTTTTCCAACTAGGGCTGTAGCTTGGCTAGTAATAATTTCTCTTTTTGAATATTTGGTGTGGCATTATTTAATTTTATATGTTTCCCTCCTTTTCTGGTGAAACCTTCAACCATTTCCATGTTTTATTTTATGCCACCGTCACTGTAAGGACATCAGATCTACTTAACATTATTATGCATACAATATCAGCTGGTTTCTTTTCTTTGGAGATGTTTCCAACCCCTCTATGGATTTTATTTTCTTTCTGTGAAATGGATTTGTACTCCCAAGGCGTTGTGTCGGTGGCACAGATTGGGTCGACCTGTCAGGGTTTGCCGACAATAAGAGCCATTTCGTGAGCCTCCTAAAGGCTGTGTCAGCGGTTAGCAATTGTCTCTGTCGGATTGCCATTCCGCCCTGAATCTCATTCTGCGCCGGAATGTCCAATCCAGAGTGAGGGGACACGTGGCAATTTATGTTCAGTCCGATTAACCATCTTTATCAAATAAGAATCTCGTGTCTTCTTTCATATGCTATGCTTGGTGTAAGCGACCCGTCAAAAGTGACTGCTAAATCTTCAGATATGCAGGCACGCAACCCCCTCTCACCAGGGTATGACTACCCCCTCGCCCCCTACTCGAGGACAGAGAGAGCTGGACCTGACCGGAAATTATATATATATATATATATATATATATATATATATATATATATATATATATATATATATATGTGTGTGTGTGTGTGTGTGTGTGTGTGTACACACTCTCGTTATTATATATGCCATTTTTATTATAATTCGCTCTTGCTAATGTACTGAATTTATAAAGTTTTGATTTTAACAATTTCGGGAATTTTTTCTGGGAGTGTTTTGTGAGCAAAATCTTGTTCGGGAAAACATTGATGCAAATTTCACAGAATCGTATGAGTATGCTATTTACCTATTCTAATGCAGGAAGATTAACGTTCCTTCTTGGCTTAGCAAAACGGCCCTGTTTTGATTGCTCGAATGATAATGGGAAACCCCTCTTGTTACTCTGCTAAATCATCCAGAAGCATCCATCCCTGCGACAATTGAGATCAGCTGCAATTGTGTTCACGAAAGTTTTTTTTTTTTTTTTTTTTTTTTTTTTTTTGTATTTTTGTGCTCAGTTTGTACTGCTGCTAATGCTGTTGCTGATGCTGTTATTGCGAGTCCCCCGAAGACAAAGTCTAGCGAACTAAAGAATTTTCATCTTTTTGTCCGTCCGATTGTGTTATTCCATCAGGCATTGTTTTTATGCCCGTCGTTGTGTCTGTTGATTTAGCTGATTCTTTCTGACTATGAGTGTTTCTCTGTCCATCTGCCCTTTTTGTTATTCTGTCCATCAGTTTATCTAGGTGTGAGTTCATCCGTGAATGTGTATCTCTGTCGAACGGATCTTGGTTAAACTCAATACAAATTTGACCATCGTGTATATCTAGATATACACTGACAAAAGAAATATCTTCAGAAAAGGGACATGGCATACTGACATTTGCAGTCTTTACCTTCATTATATCCAATCTTTTCAATTATGCTTCTTTATTTCGAATAACATCATTTAACATTATTGTATTTTAAATAATTTAACTTCTGTTGTATTCAAAATCATTTAACTTCTTGTTAAGTAAATATTACTGATTTCTGTATATTTCAGATTTTACCCTTCTAGTATTATATTCATAATTATCACGGTAATAAAATTACACAGAACAAAGCGCAATTATGTGAAGAATTCGAAGCATTGAATTTTCTCTCAAGTAAATGTGAGGGGAAATAACAAACATGGGATAACAAGTTAGGAAATTTAGTGGACGCTAAACCGATTAATTAGCCTGAATAGAATAACATATCCTTGTTTAAACTATTGGATGTATATATATATATATATATATATATATATATATATATATATATATATATATATATATATATATATAAAGAGACAGATAGATATAGTTATTTGTATCTGTATACGGTATGTATGAATATCAGTGTGTGTGTGTATATATATATATATATATATATATATATATATATATGAATTTTATATAGGCTACATGAAATATATGATATAAATGCAAATACTAGCTTTTTTAACTCTTGGAGGGAATGTGGTTTCTGTATGTGAATCTAGTTCTCCCCAATCCTTTCTGGATGAGATTATTAACTTTCCTTCCCAGCTACACATTGGCAGGAACCCATTCTAAGCCGATACGACACCAGGTATTAAAATCAGTGATCTGATATCAGAGACTACCTTTTTTTGCGTCCTCTCTTGTAGGATTAATCCCGTGACTTGCTGGTGAATCAAAAAAAAAAAAAAAATTAACCAGTATGCTGTATATGTACTCATTATTATTATTATTATTATTATTATTATTATTATTATTATTATTATTATTATTATTATTACTATCCAAGCTACAACCCTAGTTGGAAAAGCATGATGCTATAAGCCCAAGGATTCCAATAAGGAAAACTAGACCAGTGAGGAAAGGAAACAATAAAATAAATAAACTACAAGAGAAGTGATAATAATCAAATTAAAATATTTTAAGATCATTAACAACATCAACTAATTTATAAAAACTTCATAAAAACAAGCGGAAGAGAAACAAAATAGAACAGCGTTCCCGAGTGTACATTCAAGCAAGAGAACTCTAACCCCAGGCAGTGAAAGCATAAGATGATTTTGGGTTATAGATTTTGTTAGAACAAATACAATGTATATTTGCTTCGGTGATGGGAAGAAGGAATTCGACTGACCTCTGCGGGCCATATTCGCCTCCTTCGGGTCATGTTGATGTATCAAAATGTTCGTGCATCTTCCCTTTGACCAAGGTGAGTGACGGGAAGGTTACATCGGTTAGATTTATTGCCCAGACTTGGGTAAAGTAAACACGTTAACGTTAAATGGAGTGAGATTACTTTATCACATCAAGATGAATTGGTAACTTGGTACTTTATTTTCTTTAATGCTGAAGATGGTGAAGTCGTTGAGAGGATCATATCTCATATTGATAGTTTATTGGAGAGAGAGAGAGAGAGAGAGAGAGAGAGAGAGAGAGAGAGAGAGAGAGAGAGAGAGAGAGAGAGTGTGTGTGTGTGTTTCGATATCCTTTCAAAACTTTTATCAAATCGCTGAAAACTAATAGATTTTACTTTCTATTTATACAACTGTAACTGCAAATCCAATGGGAAGCTTTATCCAACGATATAGGTTCATTTAATAAAGGGAGAGACCGTAAAATTCATTTTCATTTTACATTGCGAAAATCCTTTCCATCTGCCTTCCCCTTCCTTCCCCCTCCCTTTCCCCCTTCCCCAACAACAATTGCCCCCCCCCCCTTGGTTGTATCCCGATGACAGAAATAATTTTGCCGACTTTCATTAAATACTTGGCAAGTCGGAATCCAGCACTGGCAACTTCCTATCCCCCACACTCGAGTAATCACGATCTCCGGACTTTTACTTCAAGTAATTTTTTTGGCATTTTTTTTTATTAATTGGCATTTTTAACGTCATGACAGAAGCTTGTTAATATCGTAGATTTATTATATAAGCTTAAGTTTTGGGTTTAATATCGTAGATTTATTATATAAGCTTAAGTTTTTGGGTTTAGGATCTACTCTTTTATTTCTAAAATTTTAGGCTTGGGATGCTTAAATGTTTATTTATAGTTCTTTTCGGCTACTTTTAAATAAATTCATTATTAGTTGGCCTGTGGATTTCTGTCATCATTACTAATGTACACGACCCGTTGAAAATATATTTAGATAGATATGCACACACGCGCACAGATTCAACCATTCCCACTCCCCCCCCCCCCCACCCGAGGGACAGGGAGTATAAGTCTTGCAGCGCTGATAGCGTGACTGGAATAATATATATATATATATATATATATATATATATATATATATAGAGAGAGAGAGAGAGAGAGAGAGAGAGAGAGAGAGAGAGAGAGAGAGAGAGAAGACCCAGGCCTACATGGCAGAGAACTATGAAGCGTGAAGTAGAGACGACTGACGAAATCTAATAGTGATCCTTTTCATCAATATGCGTAGGAGATGATGATAAAGCCAGACACTTGGTTTCTATTATACATGGGACATTATAGAAATTACCATTTTTTTTTTATGACGTGTGTATGACTGATAACCTTTACCCTTCCTTCATATTCATCTTCCACTGACATTACTATGTGAGTTTGATCATCAAAGATTCGATTTTGTTAAACACTTAATTGTTAACTCTATTTGGAAAATCATTGTTGTTGTTGAAGGGCCCACAATATATATATATATATATATATATATATATATATATATATATATATATATATATATATATATAGAGAGAGAGAGAGAGAGAGAGAGAGAGAGAGAGAGAGAGAGAGAGAGATATATATATATATATATATATATATATATATATATATATATATATATATATATATATATATATATATGTATATATATACGTGTGTGTGTGTGTGTGTGAAAGCATTAAAGTGCAATTGTTTTTACCTTGAAAAGGCATATAATACTACATGAAGATACGATATACTTAAAACCATTCATACTATGGGTTAAAACGAACCTTTTGAAAATTCTAACGTTGTTCAGATTCTCTAAACTTTGTTTCATCATTGCTTATGATTTTCCTTTTTATTACTTAGTAGGCCTATATATATTAAAGGGACATGGCTTAGTGATTCATATTGTCATCAACATCAGTAATTTACTTGGATTGATTATTTACCAGTATTCAAATCCCAATTTTACCAGTTTAGTTCCATGGAATTACTTTTTTTCAATACACTGCAGCAATAGAATCTATTCCTTCGTCGTCAGAACTTTAGTTACCCCAGTCCGTGTACAGTAGTTAGTTGTCGGTTTGTCATATTTTCTCTTGTTCATGTGGTTTTTTTCTCTTTTAGTTTTTCTTTTTTTTTACTTGGAAAGTTTGCCTATTTTTGGGGATTCACTGATTTACACAAGTGTTAACTTAAACAATCCATTAGTTAAAAAAGAAAAACGTCAAATTCGGTCGCAGAAAATTGGACGGTGAAAAAAATTATGATGATTGTTGAAAATATTCCTATCTAGCCAAAGACAAACCAACAGCTTGAAGTTGAGGCAATTTATAGAATTTGAAAAGAGAAAAGTGCGAGAAGTGACCAAAGAAGTAGCGACGGTATGCTGACAAAAGATTTCAATTTTAAGGGCACCTTTCAAAGTAGCACCGAAGGTCATGAAAAGATAATGTACTCAAAAAATTTTATACTCGTATACTCTACATAATATTTTTATTCTTTAGGATAATCAGCGTGTTTGGATCTGAGAATTGAAACACTTTGAAGTACCGCGTGATATGATTGTACTCAATTGGCCATTGTGTCCTGGTAACTGGACGGTGTGGCATGAGTATTATACCAAAGTTTTGTACAGGTACTAGAATTCTATGAACCCATTTCCATTTGCCCTTTTTTTCTATTGCAAAATGTCAGTTGTTCATCATGATAGTAAATCAAGTTCGTTTGTTTTTATGGAAATTGCTAGATTTTAGTAAACGTTTTAGTTCTTGAAGAGTTTTAACTATATTCTAGAAAGGCAGAGTATGTATCCTGATATTGTTTGTTTTCAGCAGTGATTTATAAAAGGTAAAATTAGTACGTTCGGCCATGCCATAGTCCAACCCTATCGTACCTCACGACCCTCTCTTATATATTAGACAATTTTTACAGTAAGGTTGCTTTAGGTGATGTGTGAACTATTGGATGGAGGAAAACCTGCCAATACCGTTTATTAAAACCCAACTCATGATATCTCTCCAAACTTTTTTAAAGCTAACCATATGATGTAGTGTTTGTAGGGCACTGGGTTGGTATGGACCTCTGGTCTCGAATTTACCTCTGATTCATCAGAATTTTACTCAAAATATGTTGTTCATGCTTTTAAGTTGTGTTTATATGGGTAGTGGGGTGTTAGGGCAAAGATAGAGCTTTGTTGGAAGTTATACACCATTGACCTTCTTTAATCTTTGCATTTCGATGCTACGTATAACTTCCAAGTTGTAGAAGGTGTTTGAGGAAATGATTGTATAGAATGAGTGAAGACCTCATTGACATCATGAAGTGTTTCAAGGTAGACTTTTGAAAATGACTGATAACGATGTGAGGTTACTGATAACTTACTGATAACTTGCCAAGTTTGTGTGAAAGCTTTATCTATTCAAACTCCACGTCTCCTCAAGTCTTGTGTTGTATTTCTAGTCATACGTTCAGTTTTCGTATATATTGTTTGTTGGTATTTTTTTTTTATAAGTTTCCATTCAAAACATAGCTTGAAGCTACACTCGGGAGCAATATTCTATCTTATTTCTCTTCCTCTTGTTATCTTTCAAGTTTTTATATATTGTATATGATTTATTTTAATTTTGTTAATGTTCTTAAAATATTTAAATTTTTCATTGCTTCTCTTAGTCCCTTATTTCCTTTCCTCACTGGGCTATTTTTCTCTGTTGGAGCCCTGGGGCTTATAGCATCCTGCTTTTCCAACTGTTAATGAATAGCTAGTAATAATGATAATAATAATGATAATGATTATAGTAAAACCGATTATAATAATAACATAGAACCTTTTGTTTATCAGTTGCTATTAAGAAAAAAGATTATTTGTAAGGCAAAAAAATTATATGCCGTAAGAATAACTGTAGTAATCACCATTAGTAGGCGTTGGTTTCATATTATGGCTTTATTCTTACTTCGCTATGTTCTGTCACTGATATAAGCTAAAGTCAACCTAAGAAGTTCTCTTGAAGTATGCTCTATTACTTACAGATTGTTTACTTTATCGGGAGCACTTCAATAACAATACCCACTAAGGAGTCTATAAACCTATTTTCACTCTTCCGGTTACTTGCCCCGTCCCCTACCCTCTCCTCTTCTACAGGCCTCATATCGAGATCTGCAATTGAGGGCCTTCTTTTTTTTGGCAGTCTTGAGCAGGATGTATTCATGTAGTAGTTGGGGCTGCCCCCTTGGCTTCTTGATATACTATTATTTCTCTCCTGGCTCCCTTTACCTCCAAAACTGGTGTGCCTTATCCTATTGCTATTTTATAGTCTAATTTTAGGTGAACTTTTTTGTATCTTTTATTTTTTTTTTTTTATTTTTTTTTTTTTTTTTGAAATTACAGTAAAAGTTAATCAGCATACATATTATCTCGCAAAAACAGATATATTACTTTATATATTATCGATGCATAGTTTTTCCACTTAACCTATTTATTCTTAGTTTACAATCTGCAGGAAGACATTGTATAATTCATTATCGTAACATAAAAGGTCACAGTAGAAATCGTAGACGTCTTATCTGACGTAAATACATCATGTTTTTTATATCTCATTCAGTGTGCGTTTGCTCATATATTATATTCTAATCCACTTCGAGCCACCATTGCTGGGGCTGTCCCATGTCAGTGCCCTGTTTTCATGTAGTCGTTACCTTTTTAAGCATCAGGCTCTTCGCGTTCAGTTCTCTCAATCCTGGAATTGTGCATCGCTGCTTTTTCGTCTCATGAAATGCTAAGTCAATTTTTGGTCTCTCTAACTGATTGACTGACAGGACCTTCACAGATGGACAGGGGTCAAGGGACTACTACCACCACCACCACCTCCTCCTCCTCCTCCTCCTCCTCCTCCTCCTCCACCCAAGTCTGTTGTTGGCGTTGATGCTGATGGCCTCCGTAGCCCGAGGAGGTAGATAGCTAGGTAGTCTGCGTTGGAATGTTGAGGGGCCTCTTTAAAAAGTGCCCCTCCCGCCACCATCTACCCCCACCCCCTTATCTCTGCCCACCCACCCACACATCCTCCCCTGCCTGCTACAACTTTGGACATTGGATTGAAGCGGTTGTTTATGTGGCCTCTCCATGAAATGCTTGCCAGGGTTTTGTGCTTGACTGGATCAAGTCGTATTAAGATATTCAGTAATTAGCGGTGGTTTAGAGATCAACTAACACGATTCTGTGGCCCAAGTAAATCTCTCTCTCTTCTCTCTCTCTCTCTCTCTCTCTCTCTCTCTCTCTCTCTCTCTCTCTCTCTCTCTCTCTCTCTCTCTCTCTCTCTCTCAAGTAATTTTTTGCTTGTAATCCAGCAATTGATACGTTCTTCATTAGGTGTGTGCTGCCGCAGCTGTGCCAATACCCTTTTGCTTGCTTGCTTGCAGAAAGGTGAATATGAATATTTGTCAGTCAGGCACTTGACGCTTTCCTGGTGAAACTTCGTCAATTGTTTTGGAATTGGTGTTGCAGGAAATGATTATATACTTGCTGTACATGTTAACCAAAATTACATTGTAATTTTGGCTTATTAATACTTAACAATGCTCTTTACTATGATTAATTGTCATTGTCCTTATTAGTATTCTTATTGACATCATCATTAATAATTCTTTTAATATTTGATTACTATTTTAACGAGACTGCTTAGGCTGCGTGGAAAAAAAATGCCTGAATGTGAAAGATATGTTTATATTTAATAAAGACACAACAAACATTTAGGAAATGAATAGTTAGAGAATGTAAATATTTGTATATAAAAAACTTGTATGCTTATTATTATTTCATAATTACAAAATAATTTCATTGTGTTCTTATTTATGTTAATTACTCTACATTTTATTGTCAGCCCAGGTTTCATCCTTAATATAGCATTTTAATCACTATTGTGTGTGGAAAGGGTTTGAGTATTGCTATGATCAGCAAAGCTGTGCAAGTCTGGGCCACCCATACTAGGTTGGTTTGTTGTGAGCGATTAGACGAAAATCTCCCTCCATCACCAATCCACAGTTGATGATGAAAACTGGACAAACCCCAGACATGAATGAGGACATGTCTGAGTCCCTTGTCCTACAGTGGACTAGAAACGGCTGCATTTGTAGCTGTTGAATGTGGGAATCCTCATCATCTTAAATTGTTGAACGTTTTATTATTATTCAACTGTTTATTGTCTATGAATAAATAAGCATAAGTGTCTTTTTATATATAGCATACACACACACACACATTATATATATATATATATATATATATATATATATATATATATATATATTATATACATATATATGTATATATATACATACATATATATATATATATACATACATATATATATATATATATATATATATATATATATATATTATATACATATACATGTATATATATATATACATACATATATATATATATATACATACATATATATATATATATATATATATATATATATATATATATATATATATATATATATATATACACACACACACGTTTGTTGGTTTATCTGCTTTATTATCAAGTAACTTAACAACCTTACGTTGTTACCGTTGCTGTTTTTGGTCTAGTTGGCCTTATACTGATACAGCTCTTGTCTGGAAAGTATTTAGATTATTTGTACAAACTCGGGAATCCATAGACAAAAACGGTAATATGGCTGAGAAAAAGTCAAAGCAGAGTATTATGGTAAAATTAACACGAGAGAGAGAGAGAGAGAGAGAGAGAGAGAGAGAGAGAGAGAGAGAGAGAGAGAGAGAGAGAGAGAGAGAGATGATTATTACCTAGCCGAAACAATCTTGATGAGAGAGAGAGAGAGAGAGAGAGAGAGAGAGAGAGAGAGAGAGAGAGAGAGAGATTGCGTCGATTACACAGAATACCACGTTGATATAGCATTGCTTTCCGACGTCCTATTGGTCAAGGTCCTGTAAAATAATAGATAATACGGGCCTTGCCTTTCCCTGTAGGCCGAGGCAATCCTAGGCCTCTTAAATATTTTATTTGGAGGTCGGTTGACGCTGGCCGGTGTTTTACCTTATTTAAAAAGCTCACAGTTTTACGTTCTGGAGAAGACTAAACATCCTTTTATAGTTACAATAAAGTTTGCTTCGTTGTATCAGATATTGCAAGAAATCGAATGTTCTCCAGCTCTAGATCGTATTATGATATTAGGTTATTACTTTAACTTGATCATTTCGGTATTTTTTTCGTAAACATCGTCATATACTGACCCTTAACTGCAAAAATTTGCACCACCTGTTTGATTTAAAACTATTTTAGGCTGTGTTCATCATGTGATTTTTTTTATAACCTGGACTGTTCTTTGGTCTTGCAAGTTTTAGATGTTCTTTTCGGATATGCCTACTCATTTGGTACATTATCTGCTGCATGTAAATTTCTTGTTTCTTTCCGGTGAATATTTTGAGAGTAAATCTTATTACCTTGTTGTATACACGTTAGTTTTTTTTCGGTAATTTTTTCGTTTTTTAAAACATTCCTTTTCTTTCTACCTTAGATTTCAGTATCATGTGCAAGAAAGAGGACGATTAAAACATTTTTATTTTTTGTAAAAATAACGGGAAAAATATTATTATTAAATATTATTATTAAAATATTATTAAAAAGAATTTTTTTTCCAGAACTTTTGATAAATTATTTTTCGAACTAAATAACACGAAAGTAAATTTATAGTGGATTTTTCTTTAGTAATTTTTCCTCGTAAGATAATTTTATCATGTGTTCTTATCTTAATTACTGTACATTTTAGTGTTGTGGCAGAGTAGGTTTCGTTAACTGTCCTTATGTAAGAGACCTGTTAATCTCTCAGATATGACAAATGTACAATCCTCAGAACTATGCCTTTTTACCCATTCTACAAGCTTCATTTATAACGGTCTAATAATACGACTTCAGGGAAGTTTGAGCAGATCCACGTATCTGGACCGTGTAGTGAGTAGATTCACGGTTTACATATCTCAACTGTGAGCAGATCTAAAGAAAGTATTGACCTTGTACATTCAGTCGGTAATCTATGTGAGGTACCTCTCATCAGTAGTTGCTAATCCATTGCAGGACAAAGGCCTCATACATGTCCTTCACACGTGCCTGTTTGAGGCTTATCTATGCCAGTCTATACCCTCAAATTTTTCTTAGCTTGTCAGCCTATCGTCTTCTCTTCCTTCCCCTGCTTCGTTTACAATCTATAGGTGCCCATTCTGTCATTCTTACTGTCCATCTATTATCTGTCATTTTCATTATAATTATATCCTGCCCATGTCCATTTATATTTATTTCTTGTTTCTAGAATATTCTCTACTTTAGTTTGTTCTTTTCTCGATGTTGCTCTTTTTTTACTGTTTCAGTATTTTTTTCATCATTATTCTTTCCATAGCTCTGAATTGTAACTAGCTTATATTCTAAGGCTTTAGCAAGGCTCCAAGTTTCTCATGCATAAGTTAATACTGGTTGGATCATCTGATTGAATAGTTTTCTTTTTAGAGAATGTGGCATTTTATTTACACTGTCGTGTATGTAAACAAAGATGCAATGCTAAAATTTCCACCCCAACTACCCCGGAAAAATCAATCTATTCGTCCGCAGGATATAAGGATGACAGTCAAGCGCGGTAATGGCAACCTTGTGGTTGTGGTGTCATTCCCAAGCCCCTGTCCCTGTCCCTGGGGACAACAGGAGATTGGGTGCGGGGAAGCTGTCGGTGATTACATCTCTCGTCGGTTCGTTTGAGACCTTGACGGCCGGATTTAGTCTTGAGATTTTTCCATCTTTAGGTCAGTGGGATTTTCTTCACCTCATGCTGACGCCTGAACAAATAACAGGTGGTCATATGATACCTGGTTTTATCCGAAGTAAAGTAGAGGTCTTTTATTGGTCTGAAGATCTTTTTTCCGCCACAGTAGATACCGAAAAGGTAGTTGTGATGGTGACGGAATTATAATAGCAATAAGAATCTTTATTTCAGCTAAAAGATATATGCAGAGTTCCAATAAGTGTACAGCGTTGTTATGCTTATGACATCAGTATAAAAAGAAAAGAACTGCAATAGCACTAGTAATTACAGAAAAACAGGTTGAGCATGTGAATTTAGCTTCTGAATTTTGAGTACTGATCTGGTGAGCAAGATGATGTCAGTTTTCACCAGTAAGTGTTCATTGGCTAGTGAGCAGTGTTCTCCATCGTTCCCTAGGCCTATTTGATCCTGTGGGCTTTTGTGCATAAGCACCTTGCCCGGAATTATTCTGCCATCTGGTGAGATTCCTAGCAGGCTGAGGATTTGTGGCAACATTTAACAAATGTTAGCTTTGATCAAGTGCTCATTACTACTCTTTTAAAGTAGGCGTTACTTGCGAGTAAGGAATGCCAGATGATCCATTTTCTTTTCGTTCTGTTTATTTCTTGTGTTGTCTTAGGAAAGGGAAGCTTAAGCAGGAGTGTTTACGCGAAAGGGTTTCTTGGGGGAGGATAAAGAAAAGTTTTAAGTTAATCAATTCTACTGTCTCTCTAAGCCGAGCAAAAGCAAAAACGTGAAATTAACATTTTTGGAGTAATGGATTGCATTATTATTATTATTATTACTACTACTACTACTACTACTACTACTACTACTACTACTACTACTAGTTAAAATCGGGTCCTAGCTATTCCTAGTTCTTGAAGTAGAAAAGATAGAAATGTCATGTTAAGGAATTGAATGTTATCTTTAGGAAGACAGAAGCTCGCACTGTAAGGATGTAGCTATTTCAAATCTAAATGGGGTGGGGTGAGGGGGGGGGTGTGGTTAGTGAGGGATGTTATACCTTAAGTGTTTTGGATTAATTTATGCGGCAATATTTTTTTAGGTTAGCTATTAAATGTCAATAGAAGCTTGGCAGAAGTTGAGTTCAGGGTGTTTTCGGAAGATTAGATTTATGTAGCCCCAGTAAGTGTATTTACTCTGAGTAGACCTATGAACTCGACTTGATATCGACCTAAAGGAAGTGGTAAGATGCACTTGTTGAATATACGAGTAAGAATGGAAATCTATAATGAAGAGTATATGTGAGTATTATTTGTATCAAACCTAAATTAATGAGAATTGTAGGCGTATAGAAAAAAATTCTATATATGAGTTATTGTATTTAGATATTTTGACTATGTAAAGAAAATATGACCTTTGGTTTTTGGAGACGAGTGCGCTATAAATTATATTTTAAGTGTGAAGGAACAATTCTGTGTGAAACAAACTGTAAAGCTGATGAATTTTTCGTTATGAGATTAATGATACTCGTACATATGTTGAAGGTATTTGGAATTCCTTCGTATTGTTGAAGAATTCTTTAGACCTTGGTTGAAGTGATAATGCCAAAGTAACTATCGTCTTGCTTTCCTCTTTGGCAACTTGATTTTTTTTAATCGTCATCAAAATATGTAAGAGGATTCAGCTGGGTGTAGAAAGCAATGCTCATTGACAAGAGCCTTTTGTTGAAAATTTTCAATACATGTAATGAGATAATGCTCTCACAGTTCTAGTATTTTTTTTCTAGTGGGATATATTGTTGAGAGGCAAATAACAATATGCTGTTATGCACACTGATTATGATTAAAGCAAGAGCACGCAGTAGTTTATACATCCGCCAAATCCACTCCAACGCCTAAACTAGAAGCATTCAGGTGCCATAATTTTGTTAATCTTTGTGTTGAGCATTTCTTGAGATGAATAACCTGGGAGAGAAATGGAGCGAAAGTAGATACGGTTGCCATGGTAACAAGTTGCCAAATTTTAATCAGGTTTACTATTGAGTTAATCTTGTTGAGAAGGCTGATGAATTAATGGATGTACCAGGTTATCATCGAATTATTTTCCTAATGAAAATATAACTTTTAGAATTGGGTAGGCTACTACAAAATACAATTTTCATGGTTTCCAGGAATATGTTTATTATTATCATTATTATTATTATTATTATTATTATTATTATTATTATTATTAAGGTCAAACTCTATTGGACAGTTGATAAAGTCAGCAATCAGCAAACCTTTACAAGTAAAATACTGTTGTGTCCAAAGAAAGACAAATTAGATTATAGGTGTAATTTTAAATATAGGTAAATTTCGGAAATAAAGAAAGGACTTGAAAATTTCTAAACGTGTCCTTGGCTTACACACTGAAGAAGAATTTCAACATGATTATATCCTAACATACTGGATTTTCTATTTATATTGGTTATTTATGCAAGTGACGAAGGTGAATGAGCAGAAAAGGAACATGATATCCTGCAGGAAATGTTAGTGACGTCACGTTCAAGGTCATCTGATAGGTTCTCACTTGTTAGTATTAAGTTCTCAAGCATTAGTTTCAGGAAAAGGTTTGCGTCGATTCTTGTATTTGTTATTACTGCAGTTATTAGTAATATTATTTATTAAGGTTTGCGTCGATTCTTGCTTTGTTATTACTGCAGTTATTAGTAATATTATATATATATATATATATATATATATATATATATATATATATATATATATATATGTGTGTGTGTGTATGTATATATATATATATATATATATATATATATATATATATATATATATATGTGTATGTATATATATATATATATATATATATATATGTGTGTGTATATATATATATATGTGTGTGTATATATATATATATATATATATATATATATATATATATATATATATATATATATATATACGGTCACACTGAGCGACATTACCAGATTTTCTTTCCCCGTCCCTCGGGTAGTGGGAGAGGGAATAATTTTACCCTGTGAGAGGGCGTACATAGGTATACTCGGAAACCACAACTGCTGTGCGTAGTTAGGAAAAGGGTTGAATCTGTGTGCGCATGTCTACAGTAAATATTGAGCCGTCGATTTGACGGGTCGCGTACACTAGCTTTTCGATAAAAGATATATATTGACCATGGAGTATCCTTTGAAGATAGTTTGGTCAAAATTTCCTCTGCGAGTCAACGCGTTCGTTGGTTTAAGGCTTTTGAAATACAGAATTGAAGTAAATTTCTAAGGATTTTCATTGCAAAAGGAGCCCGTCTAACCAAATATGTCTTATTAAATAAAGCTCAAGAATTTACGTTCTTTAAATGTAGGGACATTTCCACTTACAAGTTCGTAACTTCTGGTAACTCATGTAACAATTTAATCGGTTTAAAGTCTGTACTCAGAAAAAGCAATGGAAAGGAGAACCTTGGATTGATTCAGAACAAAATAGGTGATTGGAGAATACTTACAAATCGAGCCACTTAAAATCCTAAACACATGTTTTCTTTTTTTGTCTGTCTGGGATACCAGAAGAAAATAACATTATTCTTGTGTATCGTACCTTATTCAAAGCTCTTTAGGAGTAGTTGTTCGTTGCTGGTTCTTGAATGGTTTAGCAATTTAGCAGTCTATAGAATTAGGGGAATGCGGAGCTTTAATTTTTATAGTAACATTGAAATTTATAACAATTTTGGACTGATTGTATCAGGCTTCTTCAGTAATTGCATTGTAATTTTAGCAAAGAAAAGGGAACATTGTGTAAATGACATAAACTGTTACCAAATTTTCTTCTTTTCCTATATTCCGTAATTCTTATAGTTGTATATTAAAGCCAAAGTTGCCCGGCTCCTCAAGTCAAATCTTACTCAGATTGTAATTCTTTTTGCAATGCTATGAAATATTGGATCTTATAAAGCTTGCAGTGGAAGAAACTTTTAGACCCATGGAATATTATTGAGTCTAATATTACAGTGCTTTAGATAACTCTCTTTAGATACGAACAGCTACCTTAGTAATTCTCGGAAAATGGCATTTTAGATAAGTTTTAATGATAGAAAGCCTGATTAAATGTAGTTGATTTGCAAACGATCCTATCCAGTGCCTCACAAAAAAAAAAAAAAAGACAAAATGTCAGGGTTACTTGAATAAGAAATATGATTTGGAAGTAAAGTACTTCTCTGATATTTAGAATTCATCTGTTCCTAAACCTTCCCTGACTAGAATAAATCTCACCAAAATCTAGGGGCCAAAACATATATTCTCAACCCTCCGATTACTAGAATGGACCTCTCCCAAACTCATTTGTGACGAAGACTTTCTGATAAATGCCACGAGTTAATATGTGATGTATTAATAAGGCTTTTTAATTGAAAAACTAATTATTTTGAATATTTAAAAAAAAAAGACCGTTTATCTAAGGGAACAGGTAAGAAAATGAGTGCGCTGCTGTATTGTTAATTTTCTATGTTATGTTAACTAGAAACAAATATACGATATTTCGAACATTGGTCATGAATGTTTTGTTGTTGGGTGCTAATGCATTGGGATTGAAGGTGGACGCTCTAAAAGTAATCCTGTTTATATTAGCGAGATAGGACGTGAATTGACTACATAGCAGAATGATAAGAAAGGGTTTTTCCATTGGATTATACGCTGTGCATACATATATATATATATATATATATATATATATATATATATATATGTATGTATGTATGTATGTATGTATGTATGTATGTATATCATCAGTTGTTGTCAGTCCACTGCAGGACAAAGGCCTCAGACATCTCTTTCCACACGCGTCTGTTTATGGTCTTTCTATGGTAGTTTATTTGCCTAGGCTAGCATAGAAAGACCATATACAGACACAAATGGAAGGACATATCTGAGGCCTTTGTCCTGCAGTGAACTGATCACAGCTGACGATATATATGTGTGTGTTTGAATGTATAATACAAAAAGTAAGTAGAGTTATCTCCCAAAGAAACGGACTATAGCTATAGATTTATATAGAGCGCACGATGTGCTGAAGGATGGGGTAGGGGAATGGAAAGGGAGTAGAATGTAGTGGCATAAATTAAGGTAATGAGATGATAGCTGAGGTGGGACGTGTGTGGGCAAGAGTGCCACGGATAGCGTGGCTCTCTCTCTCTCTCTCTCTCTCTCTCTCTCTCTCTCTCTCTCTCTCTCTCTCTCTCTCTCTCTCTCATCTTTTCGTGATAACACTACCTTCCTCTTCCAGACTTTTATTGGATATTATTATTGTGACAGTTTTTTCGTTGACATGTATAATATACACATCTATCTATCCATCTATCTATCTATCTATCTATATATATATATATATATATATATATATATATATATATGTATGTATATATATATATGTATATATATATATATATATATATATATATATATATATATATATATATATATATGTGTGCGTATATATCGAAAGAGATATGGATGGATGGATAGATAGATAGATTTTACAAAGTAATTTGTAAGACATATGTATAGATATAATTAAAATGCATATATATATATATATATATATATATATATATATATATATATATATATATATATATATATATAAAATAGTGTGTGTGTGTTTGTGTGATAGAAAGGGATAAAGCTTGACGTTAGATTTATTTAATTTTCTCCTACGATTCTGATATTCTTATTTCAATTAAACGTTTATAGTGTGTGCCTGGTGTCTTCTTTAAATCAACATAAGATACATTTTTGCTTCAACTGAACAACCGTCCTGTGTGGTGGTGCGTAGTTGGTGGTATAGTCGCCTGCCGTTCCCATTGGTCGACTGTCGAGTCCCACAGATCGTGCTGATGACGGTTGCCATATCAAAACGAAGGTGAGAGTGGCAATAGGTTATACATATTCATATTTTTTATACATCATATATGCGCTTACGTTTCATTCTGTTATGTAGCTCTTAGTAATTACGTTGTCGGTAGACCCACCTAGACCGTGGGTAGCCCAAAGTTAAACTGGACGGTATAATCGAGATTTTATTTTTCTAATGATCTGTTGTATTCTTTTGTACATAAGAAAGGGTCTTGAAGGCGTTAAATCATTGTATTATAAGGGTACTGTGTAAGTAAAATGCAAGATACATACTTGCAATGCATTACAAATAAATAAATTAATATAGATAAATATCTCATGAGATTTCTGTGCGAGGTGGTTGTTAGGTGCTAACAGAGAAGCTAATGCAAATAAAGTTTATTAATCAGGTAACGAGCTTATATACAAGTAGTTGAGAGCAAGAATGTCACTAAAATCAAACAATCTAAAACGTGTGATGCCAAGCTTAAATAGGTTGTTTTATTATCAGAGAGAGAGAGAGAGAGAGAGAGAGAGAGAGAGAGAGAGAGAGAGAGAGAGAGAGAAATAAAAATAAATAGCATTACATTGTATGATCGTGTATGACACACGTGCGGTACATTTCCATGGTTTGAAATATCGTTATCATCATCTACGCATATTGACGCAAGGGGCCTCGGTTAGATTTCACCCGTCGTCTTTAATTTGAGCTTTTAATTCAATAATTCTCCATTCATCATCTCCTACTTTACGCTTTATTGTCCTCAGCCATGTAGGCCCGGGTCTTCCAACTCTTCTAGTGCCTTGTGGAGCCCAGATAAAGTGTTGAAATACACCACTTTTAAACACCTGTCCATATAAGCAAAATGCCTAAAGGATAGTCTGGGGATACTGTCTCGGATTTCATTGTAAAGAAGTTCGCCCAACTTC
This sequence comes from Palaemon carinicauda, assembly GCF_036898095.1. Taxonomy (NCBI): domain Eukaryota; kingdom Metazoa; phylum Arthropoda; class Malacostraca; order Decapoda; family Palaemonidae; genus Palaemon; species Palaemon carinicauda. Next base: position 99,971,091 of record NC_090725.1, on the reverse strand, counting down.
ATCCCACAAGTAACCCGCATCATGATTGAGTCACTCAGTTTGTAATTGAAAATCGATCCAGTCATAGCGGATTCTCCTACTGGAGAGCCCCACCACCCCCCTATCGTCTAACTCTAGACTCCGGGTGGAGAGGGTTTTGAGGATGCACTCCATAACGATCTGGGCTTTGTCCTTAACTGATTCGCCGGAGGACTTTCAATGTTTTGATTGTGTCCGCTACAGCACATCTCAGCTCCTTATTGTTATGGATATCAAGGAAATGATGAAGGTCTTCCGCCTCTCTTTTTCATTCCGTTGCATGAAGTCTTATTTGCATTTTGGCCTTTGTGTTGGTCTCTTATATGCTGTGTAAAGTGCTGCATTTTAATCATTGATTCCATGAACGTGTCAATGTGCATGTATGTCGTCACATTATAGTATGTGCTAACCTTGATTGTCATGGCTCATTACGTAAATAAAGTGCGAAGTGGTTTCAGCTGGTCGAACTATTCAGTGAAATATGGGTGTTAAAGCGTTATAGCAGTTCATGGATTATATACATGGATCAGTGTGTAATCAATTTATAACTGTTAATGTAACAAATACATTTACTTTTATAATTTTGTCTTATATATTTAACTTTTGAAACAATTCAATGATGATACGATTATTTAATAGTATAGTTTAAGAAATGAAGGCATAGAAGGTATCAGGTAAGTGTTTATGAGGTATCGAATATCGTAGTATTTTCGTGTTTATTTCTTCATTTTAAGAGTACGGATAATTTTATCACCAGAACTAACTTCGTAAATTTTATATTGAGGCTGTAAACTTCACTAAAGAAACTTGGAAATTATCCTGTTCATATTATGGTGTATATATATATATATATATATATATATATATATATATATATATATATATATATATATATATATACATTATATAAGGGTTCTTGCTGTCCTTGGGAAGAAGTCATTTGAAAAATACATTGAAAAGATTTCCATAAGGCTAAAGCGGAACTTATAATGTGTAATATTATGCATATAACAACTTCAGGAACTGGATCGAAACCAGTTTACGCCAGAATTAGTAGTGATCAGTGTATATATATATATATATATATATATATATATATATATATATATATATATATATATATATATACCGTATATATTTGAACAGGCTGACGTGTCTCTTTATAGTTTATTATATGAAAGATCTATTTTTTATTATTACTGTTTCCAAAATTATATTGATTGTTCATTATTCTCTTATCGTTTATCTCTATATTTCCTTTCCTCACTGGGCTATTTTTCCCTGTTGTAGCCCTTGGGCTTATAGCATCCTGCTTTTTCAACTAGGGTTATAGCTTAGCTTGTAGTAGTAATAATAATAATAGTAATGATAATATTAAGATGTAATTAATTTTCATTAATTTTTATACCATTTTTATAAATCTTACAGTGAATGATGCAGAAGGTCGTAACCCTTTCAATATTTATCATCTTTTTTATTAAAGGATTTATTAGTCCCACGTACTGGTCATTAGGTTGGCCAGGGTACCAGCCGCCCGTTGAAATACTACCGCCAGAGAGTTATGGGGTCCTTAGACTGGCCAGACAGTACAACATTGGGTTTTTCTCTCTGGTTACGGTTCTTTCTCTTTGCCTACACAGACGCCGAATAGTCTGACCTATTCTTTACAGATTCTCCTCTGTTTTCATACACTTGACACCACTGAGATTACTAAACAATTCTTCTTCGCTCAAGGGGTTAACTACTACATTGTAATTGTTCAGTGGCTACTTTCCTCTTGGTAAGGGTAGAAGAGACTCGTTAGATATGGTAAGCAGCTCTTCTAGGAGAAGGATAGTCCAAAATCAAACCATTGTTCTCTAGACTTGGGTAGTGCCATAGCCTCTGTACCATGGTCTTCCACTGTCTTGGGTTAGAGTTCTCTTGCTTGAGGGTACACTCAGGGTCACTATTCTATCTGATTTCTCTTCCTCTTGTTTTGTTAGAGTTTTTATAGTTTATATAGGAAATATTTATTTTAATGTTGTCACTCTTCTGAAAATATTTTATTTTTCCTTTCCTTTCTTCACTGGGCTATTTTCCCTGTTGGGGCCCCTGGGCTTAAAGCATTCTGCTTTTCCAACTAGGGTTGTAGCTTAGCAAGTAATAATGATAATAAAAGAATTAATGTACCGTCAGCGTCATGTCTTCTTAGTAGTGTCTTGCCCATGAAGCCTACTGTTAAAAGCATGATGCATGTGTATATATGTGTATTTATATGTAATCTTAATATAATCTACCTCACTATAATATATATGTCGTCATACCAGTTTTAACTTGTGTATCAGAGCTTGGAGCCTTATTAGAGCCTTTGTATATTACCTAGAGACTACTCAGAGACTTACGGAAAGAATAATGATGGGATTAACACTAACAGACAGAATAATAGCAGCATTGTTACGAGAGCAAACAAAAGCAGATATTCTAATAACGTAAGAAATAGAAATGGACTTGGGCAGTACCTATAATGAGTATATATATATATATATATATATATATATACTGTATATATATATATATATATATATATATTAAAATCATTTTGTAAAAGTATCCGTTTTGACTATTCACCAATGGTAATTTACATAGGCCTAATTCAAACACTGTACGTGATAAGCTTATCGGCGATTTCTATCTTTATTCCGTTACTGACCTTATCGTTATCATTTGTAAATGGAATAGCTGTTGTGTGTTCGTAAGACCTTGAACGTGTTACGCAATGTTAGCTTTTCCTAATGGCTGCGTTCGTTTTGGTGATGTGAGGTAGTTGAGACCTTAAACGATTAGTTTGCATTTAACCGGATGGATGCTTGAACTGTTTCAAAAAAACATAAGTTCGTTATATAACCTACATTTAAACTTGGGTGATCTTATCCTCTCTTCTATATATATATATATATATATATATATATATATATTTCGTTACTAGTCCACTGTAGAACAAAGGCCTCAGACATGTCTTTGCACTAGCGTTTGTATAAGGTCTTTCTATGTCAGTCCACCCTCGCAAACTTTCTTACTTCGTCAATCCATTGTCTTCTCTTCCTTCCCATGCTTCTTTTGCAATCTCTAGGGTCCTATTCAGGTACTCTTAATATTCATTATATCCTGCCACGTCCATTTCTTTTTCTGACATGTTATGATATCCTCTACTTTAGTTCTCTCTCGTATTCATGTTCTTTTTCTGTCTGTTTGTGATATAAAGTACATATATATATATATATATATATATATAAGCAAAATAGATGTAGTTAAGGGTATTCCCAAAGTAGAGTTGATTATCTTGGCACACAACGTTGAAATGTTGTTACCTGGTTCAGTCCATTTTAAGTATTGATTGATAGATTAATAGTTATCTACAAGTGTCAGGGCAGATTATACGCTAAAGTTCTATCTCATTGCTACTTTGCTCAAATGCTAACCCTAGATCTAATTTCTTCCTTATTGATGATCATTATGATATTCTTTGCTACTTGAATCTTTACCTTTGGGCTCATATATACAAATAATGTTTGATCATGCTTTCATGGGGAATTTGAAGAGTCAATTTCTGCGTTCTCGATACATTTTTTTTTCTTTCTGGTCAAAGTATTTTCAATGAAACTTGTCATTCTGTCCTGATTGAAACGTCCCTGCTTGGCGTTCTGACAGACTCGGGTTCGAGACCCGCTCAAGTTCGATAGTTTTTTTGTTTTTAGTATCTGCAACCTCACAATCTTTGTGGGTCATGGGTGATGTGTTGTGGGAGCCATTGCCTGGCCCTCCATGGGTGTAGCTTGGGTGGAGAAAGGATTTTTGGCGCTGATCATGGTCAATCTGTAGAGCATTGCCAGTCCCTCGCCTCTGCCTTTCACGAAGGCCCTTTAAACCTTAAAAGCCTTTTTTTTTTTTTTTTTTTTTTTTTTTCAAACTGTGTACTGTACAGTCTTTCCTTACGCACGATAATTTGTCTACCTTTAGCACTGGAGATCCAACCCATCGTGTCCAACCCATCGTGTGTCCTCTACTTTAACGTCACATACCCCTTGTAGTCATAATACCTTTTTTTTATGTCTATTTTTATCGTGATGAATTGTCTAAAATTTAACTTAATTATTATTATTATTATTATTATTATTATTATTTGCAAAGCTACAACCCTAGTTCGAAAAGCTACAAGCCCAGTGGCCTCAACAGGGAAAATACCATAGTGAGAAAGGACACAAGGAAAAATAAAATATTTCAAGAACAGTAGCAACATTAAAATAACTATTTCCTAAATAAACTTTAACAAAACAAGCGGAAGAGAAACCAGCTAGAATATTGTGCCCTACTGTACCCTCAAGCAAGAGAATTCTAACCCAAGACAGTTGAAGACCATGGTACAGAGGCTATGGCAATACCCAAGACTTACTATAGCTAGAGAGTCTCTTCTACCCTAACCAAGAGGATAGTAGCCACTGAACAATTACAGTGCAGTAGTTAACCCCTTGGGTGAAAAGTCTCACGATTAAAGCCACTCGGTATCAGATGTTCATTCAAGTGCGCTCTCTCTCTCTCTCTCTCTCTCTCTCTCTCTCTCTCTCTCTCATTATCCAACCCCTGTTTTCAACACCAAGTTAGTGTCCGATAATCATCAAATATATTTTGGAGGCGTAAAAGTTACCAATGCTTCGTAATGTAGACGTGCTTATTGTTTCGTAATATCCGTCCACTCACGATTTGAACAGACCAAATGGCTTTTATAGCAAATCTCCCCAGGAAAGATCGCTCGTTTTTAAAATGTTAAAAAAAAAAACTTAGAAAACTTGAATATAATATCTATTATATAATAAAGAGCAACTGCCTGGCAGTTATAGGATATGATTTTTTCCTGTCACGCTTAGGAGGAGAGGGAGTAGTTATACCCTAATGGGAGGGGTACCCCTAGAGGTATACTCGGAACCAGACACTCCCACAAATTGCCGAACCAGCGGGATCTTGTTAGGAAAGAGGGAGAGGTGGCAACGGTTAAACCTTTTTTTTTCTATTGTGCGCATATCTAAATATTAGAGGTAATTTTCTGACGAGTTAGGTACACAATCATTATTATTGCTAGCAACGTTGTAAACTAGTTGGAAAACCTGGATGCTATCGGCTCAAGGGCTCCAACAGGGTAAAGAGGTAACCACAAAAAATTTACGTTATTAAAAGACTTTACAATATAAGAAACTAAAGTGTCTGGGAGTGCGTTTATTATATCTTCATATGATATGAGTTTTTCTCTGTAAATATAAGTACAGAGACATTTGACGAGGCATTGATTTAACCTTCAGCTTTTCCTTATAGACCTTGTACGGCTCTGTATAAAAAAAAAATATAGCGTTGAAAATTGGGCCCTCCTGACCTTGCCAACCCAAAACGATGATTGCTGTGCGTGACAGCTCGTAGTGTGGCGAAGGGTTGGCGAGAAGAAAAATCAAAGAATATATTTGGAGGTAATAAGTACAAATGAGGTTTTCCGCAAGTGATCTGTGGGGCTGTTTATTATCTCCAATTAAATAACCCGAAATAAGGGAGGTACCATTTTTACCAGGAGTCGAGGTTTCTCTCACAAAATGACGTTATTGCTCTCTCTCTCTCTCTCTCTCTCTCTCTCTCTCTCTCTCACACACACACACACACACACACACACACACATACAAAAGAATTATTGCTTTAGTAGTAGTAGTAGTAGTAGTAGGGTTCCAACAGGGAAAAAATAGTTCATTGAGGAAAGGAAAGGAGGAAATAAATAGACTATTTGAAGTAATGAACTGTTATAAAATATTTTAAGAGCAGTGACATTAAAACATCTATGTCTATGTCAGCCTGTTCAACATACAGTATATAATATCGTAAAACTTCGCATTCAATACACCTACTTGTACTGATGAGCTAACAATTTTCTGTTAAAAGAAATTTATTCGCCTTTGAAGAGTCAGCAGATTCAGAAGGCCTACCTACTACCTCCTGCGGCTTTAACACCTCTCCTTCCTCCGTGCGAAAATATGGCAGCCTATTGATTCTGAGATAAAGCTGATCTCTTGCGTATCCAAGGCATATCTACGGGGCGGTGGTTTTAGGGCCAGAATTTGGTTAGGCCTAGCGTCCCTAGTACTACATCTCTGGTACTAGATCACATGTAAGCGAATGCGTCACTGGGTGGCATAGGCTTAGCTAGTTCTTTAGTCGTTTTTTCTCTGGATACACCTGAGAATGGTGTAATGATTTAAGCTGAGTATATGTTGATGCGTGAAGCTTGAGGTATTCGCCTGGAAAAGCTAGCTTGTCATAGAAAATGGCTCTCTCCTTGTCTTAGTGCTAGTAGTCAGGAAAAGTATCTGTTGGAGTCTCTCTCTCTCTCTCTCTCTCTCTCTCTCTCTGAACAGGTAAAGGACAGTTAGATTGATACAAATCTGAAAATTCGTGTAGGCCAATAAGGGTTTAGGTCGTATATGCTATTCTGTGTGAAGTATAGTGTTCCATCACTAACGGTGGTAAATCAATAGTGAGCTTGTTTAATGTTTCAAACTGATAAATGCGATAATAAAACAAAATCGCTTAATAAATCTCTCTCTCTCTCTCTCTCTCTCTCTCTCTCTCTCTCTCTCTCTCCAACGATTTGCAAATTCTGATCGTTCCCCAAGAGGTATTTGAATATAGATGAATCCTTCCACAATATATTCCCGGAGGGTTAGACCATCCAAGAACACCAGTAAATATTTACGTTTCATCTGGCAATAGCGACGATATCCGATCATTGTTATTGAAACATTTCGTGATTGCTTTGATCTTTTGTAGTTATGCTTTTGATGCTTAATAACATGAAAGATAATCGGCAATGATGGCTTTGTTACTGTTTTTATCTTGCTTTTTTTCATCTTCCAAAACTTTGTATCGTCGTTTCTTCGTTTATCTCCACCGCGCTACTGCGCATTTGTTTTTTTTCTTTTGTTAGATTTTGTTTCAGTGCATGACTTGTGTTTTAGGTTGCTACTGTCTTTGTGTTGGTTTCAGTCACCATTGCAGGAGATACTATTTTTTTTTTTTTTGCACTCCTGCCAATTCTTGTAAACAACTCGGTGATTACAAACTCGAACAGATCGAGAATTTTTCATGACCGAACAAAAACTGACCATTATAGTAATCGAGTCTTTTGTTCGTTGGGTCAGGCGCTCAGCTTGAACGTTTGTGTTATGCCAGCAGACAATGCGTGACCTTGAATTCCAGCGTTTGTGCAACATTCTTTTTTTCTTTTCCATGGGTATATTCAAGAGCCCTTGTAGGTCATGCTTTGTTTTGCCCTGTTTCAGAATGCTTTGCAAACAGCATAATTGCTGTTCAAGAGATGTTTTCATTCGACGTCTTTCGATTACGAATGTTTGTCATTGGATATCTCTCTCTCTCTCTCTCTCTCTCTCTCTCTCTCTCTCTCAATTGCTGTTCAAGAGATGTTTTCGTTCGACGTCTTTCGATTACGAATGTTTGTCATTGGATCTCTCTCTCTCTCTCTCTCTCTCTCTCTCTCTCTCTCTCTCTCTCTCTCGTATAAACACACACAGGGGGTCCTGACGAAATCCTTTTAAACTACCTTGACGTTTCCCCACATTGATGTTCGTTAAGGAGACATGGATGACCAACTAGGGTGTCTTTCTGCCTCGGAGCGGAAAAGGCTGTCTCTTTAAGAGCTATTTCTTTTCCAACCCACGACGACTACGTACAGTAGCTTCCTTGGGTTAATCACCTCCAGGGATACTAGCTTAATCCCCTGCACAGCAAAAACGGAGATGAGAGTATACTTAGAATTTTAGATAATCCCTGCAGAACTGTTTCATTCTTTTTGCTTTCTTTTACTGTGTTTTCATTTAGTTTAATGTTTATGAAGTCTTGTTTACTTACCTTGGTATCCAATGTTCGTTCTGACAACAGGGTTTGCTTTAGTTACTAGAGTTATTAACGGCATATTGTTTAAGGTATTTTTTCATATCGGGTATTAGGTCTTTTCCTTATGTTTGTTTACATAATGTGGTATATATTTATTACTCTATTTTAATCAATGTGATTAGGCCTATGTATGAGATGAGAAGAAAACTGCACTGTTAAAGTAACTCGTAAATGACAGGACTTACTGAAAGACATGCTTTTGATGATCAGCTGTACACTGAGTAACTTAATTATAAACCCTTAATATTTCTAGATATTTAAAAATTTATATGCATCATAGAATAACTTCACAAGGTTTATCCGTATTTGTTCATCTATATCTATTTTCTTTTCATTGCTTATAGACAGCCGTTATTATTATTATTATTATTATTATTATTATTATTATTAGCTAAGCTACAACCCTACTTGGCTTGTTGGACTATTAAGGCGGATCTTTTGTTTATTACGGTTAATTGTTGATTTTTATTTCGTTTGAATGTATCATACGAAAAGAATGATCTGTTAATTCATTACAATAGTTGAAGGGTAAGTTAAAGGCTTCAGTATGGGAACAGATATGTTTTAGTTAATATTATTCTAGCGAACATGTATGTTTTAGCTAATGCTTTTCATAGAATACAGCAAATTAGTCTGATAAATTCCTTAAACTTTTAAAGGAATCGTTTGCGTTTGAAACCTTTTCTCTTTTATGTTCATTTTGTTGAAAATATTGAGGGAAATTATTATGGAATTTATTCCTAGCAGAAAATCAGAAATGTTTTATCTATAGGGTTTAGCAAAAGCTTTGTGTTTCTGTTTGCATAGATTTACATAAGTTACGAATAAATTGAGCGTTGACTGTACTATGTCGCATAAGATAAAGAAACATCTGTATTTGAATGATATTGAGTCCAAAGTAATTGAAAGATGCTGGTGATGTTGGTAAGGTTACGATAAGTAATTATATATATATACACGTATATATATATATATATATATATATATATATATATATATATATATATATATATATATTATATATATACTGTATATATATGTATATATATATATATATATATATTATGTTTATATATATATGTATATATAATATATATAATATATAAATATATATAATATATATACACACATATATATATAATATATATATATATATATATATATATATATATATATATATATATATTATTATTATCAGCCGTCACTTGTCGACTGCAGAACAAAGTCCCCAGATATGTCCCACTTGCGTCTGTTCATGGTCTTTTTGTGCCAATCTGTATGCGAAATGTTCTTAGTTTTTCAATCCATCGTCTTCTCTTCCTTCCTCTTCTTCTTTTGCAATTGCTTAAGACCCTTTCTGTTATTCTTAATGACCATTTATTATCTGACCTCATTATATGACCTGCCTATGTCCAATTCTTTTCTTTACATGTTAGAATATCCTCTCCAGTTTGCTCTTGTATCCACGTTGCTCTTTTTCTGTCTCTTAATGTTTTCCCCATCATTATTTTTTCCTCTGCTGTACTAAAATAACAAAAAGTTATTCATTTTTGTCTATTAAATGAATAGATAAAATGTAGTGTATAATTCTTCCCGTTGTTGATATTTCTACGGATTTTGTTGAATTTCTTGAAATATCGGATCATTGTGTTCATAAGATACACAAGATACTGTTGTTATTTCAGTTATCACTATAAAAGAAAGGTAAAAGCACATAGAAGATATTTTTCTTCCAAACATTTTCAAATAGGAAAACATCCGCTGACATTTCGAATCTTTCCATTTCAAGTCCCTTGAACTTCTTGACTTTTTTTATCACTTTTGTTCGATGGAAACTTGAGGAACAGATGTCTGAGATATAATGGCCATATATTAAGATCAGTTGAAGGAAGTAATCAAAAGAAAGAGCAGAATGAAATTACCCATTGAAGGGAATTCATTTTAATTCGTTAATTATAGACAATGAGCTCCTTTGAAGTTGTAAATTCTCTCTTGTTTTGCTGTTATGGTAAATGCTATCATATTTTGTAACGTGAATTAGATTTGATTATCTTTTAATCAAGATAATCTGTTATGTTATTAAGAATCGCTATATTAGAATGCTAAATCCGTTTTATTTGCTTTGCGTTTTTGTTGTTACGAACGCAGTGTCATTTTTTCCTCTGATGGCACATGGCAGCGGTAAGTAGCAGGGTTGTTTTGGAGGTTGACAGCCAAGTAGGACATCCTCGAGTCAGCCAGCTGCCGGTTACGGGCATTCTGCGGTTGATGTGTGCGCCACTTCTGTGGAAGAAGAAGAGACAGCCTCCTTATTTTCCTTCCGACTTCTGTCGTCTTGTGAATAGCCGTTACAAGGAAATATGTCTTCCTGCCATCCACTACTCTCTCTCTCTCTCTCTCTCTCTCTCTCTCTCTCTCTCTCTCTCTCTCTCTCTCTCTCTCTCTCTCTCTCTCTAATATGATAGACGTTTAATTGGTTAATTTTTGTTTGTTTTGTTAATGGGCTGTTAATTTACGTTCATTGTATGAGTAAAGTATATTGACGTTCCCAGATGTTCATTGAACTGTTGCATGTGAAGTCGGTGTGTGTAGATCGTTCTATTGCATGAGATGATAACAAAGTATAAAACTCATTTCGAAGCTAATAATGAAGAAAGACAGCATATCCTCACACAACACCAACGTCAACAATTCTTTGGTTGTTTCGCAAAGCCATCTTAGTAAATATCTTGAATCATTTGCGGCAAGGCTAAAATTTCCAGTGATTTCTACAATAACAAACAAATGCTTGAGGATTGTTGACTTTGAATCGGGGTTGAGAAAAAAAGGAGAAAATGTTGGGAAAATAGGCAATAAGGTTATGACAATAGGAGGATGCACAGACTTAAATTAGCGGGAAAGTTAAGAAACCTTCTTAACGGTAAAACATCGTTCTTATTGTTTTTGGCGGAGACTGTATGCACTATAGAAAGTAAGATCACACCATCACGAATGGAAAATGATTACAAAAATTAATAATAGTTGATTTACTCCTAATTGAAAAGGGTCAACGCTACTTCCACTGACAAACTCAACAAATCTTAGATCTATTTAATTCTTTCTATTTATAAAACATATACAATAACTATACACAGACACACACACACACACACACACACACACATATATATATATATATATATATATATATATATATATATATATATATATATATATATGTATATATGTGTGTGTGTGTGTGTGTGTGTGTATGTATAGTTATTGTATATGTTTTATAAATAGAAAGAATTAAATAGATCTAAGATTTGTTGAGTTTGTCAGTGGAAGTAGCGTTGACCCTTTTCAATTAGGAGTAAATTTTCTGTGCAAAGTTTGGTCAAATTTTCGTCAGTGAGTCACATTAGGAATTTAACGTAACCTTATGTGTTAGATCTAATGCTTATGTTTTTTTTTTTTATTCTTTGCGATAAGATTAAGATTTTCGTGTCTGTCACAGATTACATTTTAACAGGGGTTTCACCTGAATGTTTCTTATCCCTTGCAATTCATGATGTTAATAATATTAGTAAAAATTATCTTTCCACTTGCTTACACATTCCAGTTCCTTCTGCACCCTGCACTGGGAATAGTTATATAATAGAGATAAGAATAATGCCATGAATTGAATTTTCTGGTGCCATTTGATAAAACATAATTCTATATATCCTTCTCGAGACCTTGAGACTACTCCGATCTTAGAAAATTTCATGTAGATGTGGTTGGAAGGATTAAGCCTTATAAATTATATATACTGTATTTCTGGTGTTGCTACTTGGTACCGTCAGTTGATGTTGCAACTTCAAGAAGTGATAATTGCTGAAAATGGCAGCAGCTAATATGCTAGACTTTGGTGCTAATTTTCAGTACAGTGGAAATATCGACGTGAGTAACACGTTCTTGTCATTAGGTGTTTTCGAAGTCACGCCCCAACACTACTGGCGTCATGAAAGTGTAGTCGTTTAGTTGGTCGTGCTTCCAGTGCAAAATAAATGGATGGATAAGGAGAGAGAGAGAGAGAGAGAGAGAGAGAGAGAGAGAGAGAGAGAGAGAGAGAGAGAGAGAGAGAGTAAGAGGCTCACTCAAGTTTCGTTCTAATAAGTGAAATTTTTTCACGATTTGGCCGTTAAAGTTGTATCCAGCACACACACACATACATACACACACACACACACACACACACACACACACACACACACACATATATATATATATATATATATATATATATAATGTGAAAAAATATCAGGTAGCAAGCGCTTTCGTGTATTACGTACACTTTTTCAGGGGATAAGAAAGAAGTAAGAATTTACAAAAGATAAAGTATACCGTATATACCTTATATATTCTTCACCATCATTTAAGATTTATATATATATATATATATATATATATATATATATATATATATATATATATATATATATATCATGATTTGAATATTCCTCTGAATATCCCATTCTTAACGTACAGTTGCCTTTGGTAATCATTCACAGTTGGACCTACTTGTGGCAGTTAGGTGGGATCGAACCATGACCTTAACTACTGAGATCGTTATATATGCATGTTTTATATATATATATATATATATATATATATATATATATATATTATATATATACATACATATATATATATATATTATATATATACATATATATATATATATATATATATATATATATATATATATATATATATATATGTGTGTGTGTGTATATATGTGTATTGTGTATAGTTTATATATATATATATATATATATGTATATATATATATATATATATATATATATATAATGTATATAAGTATATTATATATATATATATATATATATATATATATATATATATATATATATATATATAAACTATACACATATACATTATTTTTATTAACACGTGTATATAATAAATATGTATATTTATGTTTACATAAAGACATGTACCATAATTTGTTATATAAACTTAACATATTCTTACATGCCTAAAATATTTTTTTTAGAGTCTGTCTCTTCCTTTCCCTGACATTTCACGAAGCAAATTGAACAGACGAAAGTGAAATGCTTCGCGTAATGATGAAGGAGCGAATTGGAAGGTCTCTTTGAGGAAACCCCGTCTTTTTCTTGGTGGGGGGAAATAGTGATTGATGGCAGTTTATCGTTATTCTCTCATTATAGCGTTCAGCGGTTGATCTCAACAATAAGTCTTAAGATCTCTCAAGATTGTTGGCATTATTTTTCTTCTCTTTTCGAGAAAAATACTTAATGTCGCTTCCTTACAGAGGGGAGGTAACGCATTAAATAGACATTATGCCTTTGATATGTACTGGAACTAAGGGTGGAGAAGTAACAACGTCCTAGTCTAGCGACCATAGCTAGCGACGGTCATTCTCATCTCGATGGATGGTCGAACATGGCAAACATAATTCTACGAATCTCGCCTCATTATTATTTTTGAAATTATTAAAATTATTATATATAAAATTATTATTTATTAGAATTATTGATAGTTTTAATGCTATTATATTGTAATTGTTTCAAATATCATAATAATTTCTATAATTTTAATAAAAATATTAATTTTGATAATTTGAATAGTAATAATTATAACAATTTTAAAAAGATATTTTTAACAATTTCAACAATAGAGTAATAATAATTTCAAGGATTTCAATAATACTGTAATAATGATATCATTAATTTAGAAAATAATATTAATCTTATTTAAATAAAATAATTTTGTTCTTCAATGAAATGTGCGTTTTACGCCTGTTACTCTCCCTCAATGTATTGTAAAGGGTTGTTGTTCCTTGGATAGGAAACGTTGCAGACAAGATGTCTGATGACATTCTGTTCATCATACAAAAAAAAGTACTTGTACATATATGAACAATGGCATTGTCATGAGTTATGATAATAACGAACTTCTTATTTATACAAAAAAAAAGTATTTTTTTCTCTTGGACGGTGACGGACATTGTTTGTTGGTCACTTTTTTTTTCTTTTGGGGGTCTGTTCACTAAAAATAATTTTGTTACGGAAACCATTTTGGCTATTTTATGTATGATGTGTTATGACGAAGATAACGTTAATTTTTCTTTTCTATTTTTTTCAGGTATGTCTTGAGGTGGTCATGGAACCGCGCATTGGTGAAAATACTGACACGGTAGAGAGAGAGAGAGAGAGAGAGAGAGAGAGAGAGAGAGAGAGAGAGAGAGAGAGAGAGAGAGAGAGAGTTGTGGTCATAAAAATTTTCCTGTTATAGCATTTAAGAAACACCAAAGAAAGTAGACTCGATAAAGTCATCCCTTTCTCGCGGACGGAAATTGTAGCTAATGATTACGATGGCATTTCAGTCATTCTGACGTACTTGTTATGTCAAAGTAAGCAATTAATGTGTTTTGGTAGTTATTGGACTCTCGTGTAATCTCTCCTATATAATAGAGCAAGTGCATGGATATATATATATATATATATATATATATATATATATATATATATATATATATATATATATATATATATATATATATACATATATATACACACACACACATATATATATATATATATATATATATATATATATATATATATATATATATATATATATTCTTTTCGGTTACGCTCAGCTCTTCCTGTCCCTCGGGTCGAGGGCAGAGGTAGTAGTCATACCCTGGTCTCGAGGAATCTCCGATGTATAATAAAGAGCAAGTGTCTGGATATATATATATATATATATATATATATATATATATATACATATATATATATATTTATATATATATATGTATGTATATTATATATATATATATATATATATATATATATATATATATATATATATATATATATATATATCAATTTTTGCACAGCTAAATATTTAGCCGTCATTTTTGACTGTCGCGTTCACTATTCATCTGTAAAGGGCATGTCAAGAATACAGAAATGAAAGATCATCAATTGCATACTCTGGCCAGATAATAGAATTCGTGTTTATGACGGAAGAATCGAAAGATTTCGCTAAAGTTCAAAAGCCGCCCGCAAATGAATGGCAGAGGCAAGGAACAGTAATACTGCGCTCTCAAGCAAGACAATGCTCCAGAGACTGACCATATCTAAATATGATCAGCGCCCAAGTCCTCTCTCCACCCAAGCTAGGACCAAGGTGGACCGGGCAGTGGCTGCTGATGACTCGGCAGATAGACCTATAGGCTCCCCACAACCCCCCCCCCATCCTTAGCTCACAAGGATGGTGAGGTTGCAGTGACCAAAGGAACTAACGAGTTCGAGCGGTACTTGAACCCTAGTCTGGCGACGTCAGGGACGTTACAACATAAGCCTCCACAATTTTCGTACCAGTACTCTTCATCTCTACTTAGTAAAGGTTTTTTTTACACAGCATTACTGAATATATTGTTATTGTTGCTGTAAGAATAGCTCCAGTATTTTTAAGTATTGATAAATATCTATGATGTCTTGTATTTTGTAGTCTACATCAGAAATGTCTTTCCTGGCTAAGAATTGCGAAATTTGTCAATTCAAGCGAGAATGGCACCGTGTGTTTTCTTAAAACTAGGTGTGAGCAGCAAAAACGTTGGGGCGGCCATTAAAGATACAATACAGCACCAACGCCTCATTCCCGTCTTTCCTATTATTCTTGAAATAATTTCCCGTCTCCTTGTTATTCGAATTACATATCCACATCATACTCAAATGGGAAACCGAATCCTCTCTCTCTCTCTCTCTCTCTCTCTCTCTCTCTCTCTCTCTCTCTCTCTCTCTCTCCACCGAACTTGTCATATTCTAGGAATTTTCCTTCTTCCCATTATTATCACCATTAGTAGTAGTAGTATTAGTATTTATTATCTTCTACTACCCAGTATAATGGAAGCACGTCGAGTGTATTGCTCTGGACGCACCCTAGTTCAAGGTATATTTTTATATAGACTTTCCTAGAATATTATAGGCTATGAGCCATATACTCCCCCTGCCCCCTTTATTTCACGCCCTCCCTATGGATGTCGTGGGTGCGTCCCATTTCCTCTGTAATATCGTGTTTCCAACCCAGTAGGCACAGATGGTCTCTGTACATGAAACCCAGTTCGATGTCGAGTGATACATCCACGCATGTCTTCGATATTCTTGGGCCTGCTGGTGTTTTATGTGTTGGTTGGGGAGGTTTGCTCGTCTAATGCTGTTGGAGAAGGAAAACTGATAATACTTTTTCTCATTATGTCATAATTTCCTATCACTGTTAAGTCAAAAAAATAATAAATTAGCAGGAAGTTTTCCAATGATTTGTTGGACTGATTTCCGTCTAACACTGTTGGAAAAGGAAAACTGGTGATACTTTTTTTCATTTATAAGTCATGATTTCCTATCACTTAAGTCAATAAATGATAAATTCGCAGGAAGTTTTCCTATAATTTTTTGGATTGATTTATGTCTAACACGGGAAAAGGAAAACTGGAGATATTTTTTTTCATTATAAGTCATAATTTCCTATCACTTAAGTCAATAAATAATAAATTAGCAGTAAGTTTTCCGATAATTTGTTGGATTGATTTTCGTCTAACACTGGAAAAGGAAAACTGGTGATCATTTTTTTTCATTATGATTCATAATTTGCTATCACTGGTAAGTCGATAGAGAATAGATTTCGTGGAAGTTTACCAATAATTTGTTGGATTGATTTCCGTCTAACACTGTTGGGCAAGGAAAACTAAATACTTTTTTTTTCATTATAAGTCATAATATCCTATCACTTAAGTCAAGTTAATAAAGAATGGGTCACATGGAAGTTTCCCAAGGATTTGTTGGACTGATTTTCTTCTAACATTGGAGAAGAGAAAACTGGGGATACTTTTTTTTTTATTATGTCATAATATCCTATCATGTTTAAGTCAATCAATAAAGAATAAATTAGCAGGAAGTTTTCCAATAATCTGTTAGATTGATTTCCGTCTAACACTGTTGGAAAAGAAACATACTATTTTTCATTATAAGTTATAATTTCCTATCACTTAAGTTAATAAAGAATGGGTTACATGGAAGTTTCCCAATGATTTGTTGGACTGATTTTCGTCTAACACCGGAGAAAAGAAAACTGAGGATTTTTTTTTCTTCATTAAAAGGTATAATTTCCCATCACTTATGTCAATTATGCGCGAGCGTCAGGGTCTAGTGACTCTAGTTAATAAAGAATAAATTACCAGGAATGTTTCCAATATTGTGTTGGATTGATTTTAACTTTCCAAAAACTTTTGGAAAAGAAATATGTTCTTGGATCTTTATTGGAAAGCTCAAGTTATTCGGTATTAAACTTACTGATGCAGATGAATTATTATCGCATTTTGAATATAGCTCTTAAGTTAGATCTGAAGTTACTTGTGAATAGTAAAAATAAGTTTACAAAATGAAAAAAAAACAATCAAATTTTAGAAAGTCATGATTTGTCATTTCAGGGCTTCTATTTCAACTATGTTTTTCATCTTTCCCATAACAAATTCATCAATGACATTATTTAATATCAATTACTATGTTGGATATTAAGGTCACACGGTATGTGAACTAAGAATAAATTCTACTCTCCGAGAAAATCTTTCAAAATTGTTTTTATTCACGTAGAGGATCAAGCTCTAAGCTTCTTTCCTCTCCATTCTCCATGCTTTGCTTTCTTAGAATATGGCTGTGCCTGTGAGTGCCTCATCAAAGGATTCACAAGGAAATTCGAGTTTTGCAAGAGCTCTCCTCGCAAGGGACTTGAATGTGTGTGCGGTATGCGTGCTTCTTTAAATAAATTTTCACTCTCATTCCAGACACTTAACAGTCTATTATTATGTAGATTGCATTTTTTTTACTTTTATGAAATATTTTTTTCCAAATAAATTACTCTTATTCAGCCGTAAAAGAACTAATTATAGTAGATACAGTAAATTGATTTCTATCAATATGTTTTAAGGTCTAATGTAATATTTTGGAACCATTTTCGGGATAGATATTTTGTTTTTGGCAAAAGGTGAACTTGGACACGAGTACTATTGTTATCTCAATGGAGTTTCAAATACGTAACATATTTTTGATAGTTGCAGAAAAAAAATTGCTTTTCTAATCATCCTTATAATTTTGTTGAACCAGCCAAAGTCCCTGAAAAGAGCTAATTAAATTAATTGAATTGACTACTGGAATTTAGCATTCGGTTTGAAGTTAATAGGATCATGCAATTGAGTATATTTTATGGAATCGAAAAATATCCCACCTTTCACTTTTTTTTTTTTTTTTTTTTTTTTTTTTTTTTTGATAAAGAAATTTGCGGCATTTACCTTTTAGAAAGCATTTTTAAACAGTTATACAAAAGCTATTAAGACATGGCTCTAACATTTTTTCTCATTACATTAACAGCCCAAAGTATTTGGATCAGCCTAAAATATTCTCGACTCTAAACAAATTTTAATCTGATTATTTTTGTTAATTAGCAGAGTGATAGTGGATTTACAGAAAATGCTAATCCTTTTCTGTTTCAAAGGGCCAATTTTAAATACTAACAATGCTACCGTCAGTGGTAATGGCCACACAGTTCGTGTAAATGTTGGATAGAACGAGATATGGATCTGTCGCTCTATTTGTGAATAAGTAATTGTTGAGGAGGAACCTGTTAAGGGCAGAAGGTCGAGAGGGAGGTATTCGTAAAAAAGAAGGATATCCTTGTAAGCATAAGGTAGAAGTACAAGGTAATTCTCTGAAGCAAAAGGTAGAAGTATAAGCAAATCTTTCTTTCCATATTCATAATGATTACCTTTTACTTGCGAGGATATCCTCCAAGCAGAAGTAAAAGGTTGACTCGTGTTTCGGGAGCGCTTAGTTACATGTTGGAACTTGTAAGATTTCATTTGTGCTGTCAAGATAAGAAAGAGTTTAGTATTTATAATACGAATTTAATGCCCTGTTTTTACTTGTATTTAATTAAGTTTACGCATCAGAAAGAACACAGATGCCGCTGCGCCTTCCCCAAAGCCTCGCTGGCGACATCTATCCCCCACCCCTTGCATTAGAAGTTCTTCGACCTCTTTTTAGCTCCCACACCCCTTGCATTAGAAGTTTTTTTACCTCTTTTTAGCTCCCACACCCCTTGCATTAGAAGTTCTTTGACCTCTTTTTAGCTCCCCCACCCCTTGCATTAGAAGTTCTTTGACCTCTTTTTAGCTCCCACACCCCTTGCATTAGAAGTTCTTTGACCTTTTTTTTTAGCTCCCCCACCCCTTACATTAGAAGTTCTTTGACCTCTTTTTAGCTCCCCCACCCCTTGCATTAGAAGTTCTTTGACCTCTTTTTAGCTTCCCCACCCCTTGCATTAGAAGTTCTTTGACCTTTTTTTTTTTTAGCTCCCCACCCCTTGCATTAGAAGTTCTTTGACCTTTTTTTAGCTCCTCCGCCTCTTGCATTAGAAGTTCTTTGACCTCTTTTCAGCTCACTCACCCCTTGCATTAGAAGTTCTTTGACCTCGTTTTAGCTTCCCCACCCCTTGCATTAGAAGTTCTTTGACCTTTTTTTTTTTTTAGCTCCCCCACCCCTTGCATTAGAAGTTCTTTGACCTTTTTTTAGCTCCTCCGCCTCTTGCATTAGAAGTTCTTTGACCTCTTTTCAGCTCACTCACCCCTTGCATTAGAAGTTCTTTGACCTCGTTTTAGCTTCCCCACCCCTTGCATTAGAAGTTCTTTGACCTTTTTTTTAGCTCCCCCACCCCTTACATTAGAAGTTCTTTGACCTCTTTTTAGCTACCCCACCCCTTGCATTAGAAGTTCTTTGACCTTTTTTTAGCTCCCCCACCTCTTGCATTAGAAGTTCTTTGACCTCTTTTTAGCTCACTCACCCCTTGCATTAGAAGTTCTTTGACCTCTTTTTAGCTTCCCCACCCCTTGCATTAGAAGTTCTTTGACCTTTTTTTTTAGCTCCCCCACCCCTTACATTAGAAGTTCTTTGACCTCTTTTTAGCTACCCCACCCCTTCCATTAGAAGTTCTTTGACCTCTTTTTAGCTCCCACAGCCCTTGCATTAGAAGTTCTTTGACCTCGTTTTAGCTCCCCCACCCCTTGCATTAGAAGTTCTTTGACCTCTTTTTAGCTCCCCCACCCCTTGCATTAGAAATTCTTTGACCTCTTTTTAGCTCCCACACCCCTTGCATTAGTAGTTCTTTGACCTCTTTTTAGCTCCCACACCCCTTGCATTAGAAGTTCTTTGACCTCTTTTTAGCTACCCCACCCCTTCCATTAGAAGTTCTTTGACCTCTTTTTAGCTCTCCCACCCCTTGCATTAGAAGTTCTTTGACCTCTTTTTAGCTTCCCCACCCCTTGCATTAGAAGTTCTTTGACCTCCTTTTAGCTCCCACACCCCTTGCATTAGAAGTTCTTTGACCTCTTTTTAGCTCCCACACCCCTTGCATTACAAGTTCTTTGACCTCTTTTTAGCTCCCACACCCCTTGCATTACAAGTTCTTTGACCTCTTTTTAGCTCCCACACCCCTTGCATTAGAAGATCTTTGACCTCTCTTTAGTTCCCACACCCCTTGTGTTAGAAGTTCTTTGACCTCTTTTTAGCTCCCACACCTCTAGCATTAGAGGTTCTTTGACCTCTTTTTAGCTCTCACACCTCTAGCATTAGAAGTTCTTTACCTCTTTTTAGCTCCCACACCTCTAGCATTAGAAGTTCTTTGACCTCTTTTTAGCTCCCAAATCTCTAGTATTAGAAGTTCTTTGACTTCTTTTTAGCTCCCACACCTCTAGCATTAGAAGTTCTTTGACCTCTTTTTAGCTCCCACACCTCTAGCATTAGAAGTTCTTTGACCTCTTTTTAGCTCCCACACCTCTAGCATTAGAAGTTCTTTGACCTCTTTTTAGCTCCCACACCTTTAGCATTAAAAGTTCTTTGACTTCTTTTTAGCTCCCACACCTCTAGCATTAGAAGTTCTTTGACCTCTTTTCAGCTCCCTTACCTCAAGCATTAGAAGTTCTTTGACCTCTCTTTATAGCTCCCACACCTCTAACATTAGAAGTTCTTTGACCTCTCTCTTTAGCTCCCACACTTCTAGCATTAGAAGTTCTTTGACCTCTCTCTTTAGCTCCCACACTTCTAGCATTAGAAGTTCTTTGACATATATTTCTAGGTTCTATACTTTTAGCATTAGAGGGTCTTTGATCTATATTTTGAGGTGCCTTACAACTAGCATTAGAGGCTCTCTATTTTTAGGTGTCTTACCTCTAGCATTAGAGGCTCCTCTTCGCTGTTCTCTCCTGTCTTCTAGTTTTCAAGATCTTATTTCATTAGATTATCTGTTTCTTTCGAGATTTCGTTGTCTCTTTTCCTTAGTTCGTCAGTGTCCTTCTAGATTTCAAAAGATTTCAGTGCTGCGAGTCATCACTTCGTCAGATTCCTCAGGGAAATCGAAGGTATTTATTCTTTACTTATCTGGGCAATGAGTAAAGAGATGAATACTATCGATTTCTCTGCATACACTATCATGCTAAAGTAAATGACGAGCAACATGAAATATTTACCAATGTCGTCTGGATATGTCCTTACTTCAATGGCGAATTTTGGGACAATCCTGTTGAAGAACTACACGTCACTCACCGTTCAGTTGAACCATTCTGCCTCCATCTTCATTCCCCGCAATCCGTTTTTGCACCGATACAAAGCCTCGTACTTTTTCCAAGAGTCTCCTTTAATAAGCCATCGTCGCAAAAGCCCAAGCAAAGGATCCTTCAAGGCACATACATTATGATCTTCAAAGCTCAGCTGCCAACGGAAGATTCCGTGTCTTTCTATAGGTCGGACGATATAAAACGAACGATCGGCAACTTCGGCAGCAACCAAAACTGTAGTTGATGGTGTTCCGAAGACGTAACACACAATTCTTACCGGCAGCTTCCTATTCCGCCAGAACGCGATCTCTGTGAGTTAAGTGAAATCCTTCTCCCAGTCATCAACTCATTTCCTCTTACTCTTATTGACGCGCAATTCCTTGGTTAGATTTCGCCAGCTACATACAGATCATGTGAGGTGTTGCAGGCTACGTTTGAAAAAATGAAGATCAGGTCTTCAGAAGTCATTTGAAGCTCGGGGAGGAGTCGTTCAGGACTGCTCCTGGAAATTTCAGTTCTGGAGTCATTCAGAAATCCATGTTAAGTATACGGCTATGTCCTTTGAAGACTTTTGGAAATTCGAGAAAGTTTTGTTCCGAAACCGTTCAGAGATTCCGTTCTGGAGGCATTCAGAATTCCATGCTAGTCTATGGCTATTTTTTCTGAAGCCATTTGGAAATCCGGGAAAGTTTTCTTCCGATACCATTCTGAGATTCCGTTCTGGAGGCATTCAGAATTCCATGCTAAGTCTATGGCTATTTCTTCTGAAGCCATTTGGAAATCCGAGAAGATTTTCTTCCGAATTCTTTTAGGACTCGCGAAAAATTCCATTCTTGTTTTATAACAACAACAACAATGATAATAATGATAATGAAATAATAATAATAATAATAATAATAATAAACTACGTGATTTGATTTATGGATTTGAGTTGAAGGAAACTTTAAGATACCCGGACGAAGGGCAAAGGGTAATTGAGATTTAAAGCTAACCGAATTGATTTCAGCTAAATTAGTTCAGGTTTTGGATTTAGAACAATCTATTTCTGGTACGAATCGATATATATATATATATATATATATATATATATATATATATATATATATATATATATATATATATATATATATATATAGTTTATATATGTGTATATACATGCATGTATATAAGGTTTTGTAGTATATGAATATTCTGTGTATATATTTATACGATGTATATATATACATATATATACACAGACATATACATTATATACATACATATACATACATATACATATATATGATATGTAT
Organism: Palaemon carinicauda; assembly: GCF_036898095.1. NCBI lineage: Eukaryota > Metazoa > Arthropoda > Malacostraca > Decapoda > Palaemonidae > Palaemon > Palaemon carinicauda. The sequence continues at coordinate 99,948,123 of NC_090725.1, read as the reverse complement.
GTATATATATATATATATATATATATATATATATATATATATTCATACATATACATATAATATATATATATATATATATATATATATATATAAACTATATTTATATATTATATGAATACAGTATATTTGCATGTACTGTACACACACACATATATGTATATATATATATATATATATATATATACATACATTTACATACATACATACATATATACTGTTTGTACATACATACATCCCTAAATACAGCAGCCTTCGTATTCTC
>NC_090725.1:99940361-99942861 GCF_036898095.1 Palaemon carinicauda | reverse complement strand
TATATATATATATATATACATATGTATATATATTGGTATGCCTATTCCCTCTCCCTCTGAGCGTGACAGAATATATATATTGGTATGACTACTCCTCTCCCTCCTGAGCGTGACAGAATATATATATATATATATATATATATATATAGAGAGAGAGAGAGAGAGAGAGAGAGAGAGAGAGAGAGAGAGAGAGAGAGAGACCTGCTCAATATTACATAGGGGAGTTTACGGAAGTAGCAATAATATTGATGGCGTCTTACCATTTTCTTCCTTAACTTTAAGAAACCAGGATATAAGAGGAAGAGAGAAGAAGTGTCACAATTCTCCCCCAAAATTCATTAACAGAAAATGTTAATAGAGAACTTACAGAAAAAAAGTGATATATCATGTTTTTCGATAGGGGCACGTTATTGAAACCAGTATGAAAAAGGAGACCAAAAAGGATTACAGTTTTAAGACAATAAATTTTATTAGCGGTGAGTAAGGGCATTGAACAGACTGACTGTTTGTCGATATTATGTTCTATAGTATTGTGGTCAGGCTTTTGTGCTGGTATTTGAGTTAGCCATTAGGCTTTCAGGGTCGTAAACAATAATCCCACGTTCTCACGGAAACGGCTTCTCGGTAATTTCTATAGGCTATACATGTTCATATGAATTGTGTTAATATATTATATCAGATATACAACATGTATATATTACACACACATATACATATATAGATAGATATATTTTATGTATATAAATATATATAGATATATATAGATATATATATAATATATATATATATATATATATATATATATATATATATGCACATATATATATTTACATAATACATATATATATTTACATAATACATATATATATATATATATATATATATATATATATGTATATACATATATATATGCATACATTATTATTATTATTATTATTGTTATTATTATTCATTACTTGTTAAGCTGCAACCCTAGTTGGAAAACCAGAATGCTATAAGCCCGTGGGCTTCAACGGGGAAAATAGCCCAGAGAGGAAAGGAAATAAGTATATTACAAGAAAAGTAATTAATAATTAAAATAAAATATTTTAAGAACAGTAACAACATTAAAATAAGTATTTAATATATAAACTATAAAAAACCGGAAGAGAAATAAGATACAATAGTGTGCCCGAGTGTACCTTCAAGCAAGAGAATTCTACCCCAAGACAGTGGAAGACCATGGTACAGATGCTATGGCACTACCCAAGCTTAGAGAACAATGGTTGGGTTTTGGAGTGTCCTTCATGAAAAGCTGCTTGCCACAGCTAAAGAGTCTCTTCTACCCTTACCAAGGGGAAAGTGGCCACTGAACAATTACATTGCAGTAGTTAACCTCTTGAGCTAAGAAGAATTGTTATATATTATAACAACGTTGAACCAGTTTATTATATATAGCAGGGGTGGTTCTAGAGGAGAAGAACGCAAGTTACTGCTATGACCGTCCCCTAACTGCCATCCGTCTGGTGAACATCCTGTGCAGTATACATTCCACAACGTTAATTCCTTTATTAGCCTGCACAGGAGGCTCATCAGCAACGCATCGAACCCCTTACTCTGGCAATTCACATATATGGAGCCCTCACTCGTGGGGTGCCTGGATGTCAATGTCCTGCTTTTTCAATAAGTCTTTGATCTATATTAACCTTTACCTTCTCCTCCTCCTACCTTTAAGGGTTTGAAGGTCGCTCATAAATTATAGAGGCAAGGGACAGTAACAATGCCCTAGCTGGTTGGACAATGCCCTAGAGACTCACCATTTATACAGACACATATATATATATATATATATATATATTATATATATTTATGTATATATATAATGTATATATATATAGGTATATATTGTGTGTGTATGTATGTATGTATGACCAGCGCCCAAACCCCCTCTCCACCCCCAGCTAGGACCAGGTATGGCTGCTGATGACTCAACAGGTAGAACTACAAGCTTCCCCAAAACGCCTCATCCTTAGCTCGTAAAGATGGTGATATTGTAGACACTACAAGAAACTATCGAGCTTCAGCGGTTCTCGAATCCCAGTCTGGCAGATCACCAGACAGAGACGTTTCCAATAGGCCACGACAATTCTTTAGCTATTCTGAACTATATGCCTACTCTAATCTATTTTCAATGGCAACCCGTACGCACCTATGAACTATAGGCCTACTCTTTTTCACTAATCTATTTTCGTACATTATTTCCCTACTGAACTACCTTATAATAGTCTGATCTATCTTCAATTCCTCATATAATTTTTTCTTACAGTACATTGAGTAAGCAAACATTTAATATCATTATTTAAGCCTTTTACATTCGTTTTCAACATCAAAACATCATTCTCATGAAAACAAAATATTTTACAATCCCTCCATACATTACCTCCGTAACTTTTTCACAATTCATAGCACCTTTTTGGCTCCTCACCTTGTTTATCGTCTTGCCGTTATCTGATTCTTATAC
>NC_090725.1:99924205-99929205 GCF_036898095.1 Palaemon carinicauda | reverse complement strand
TCTCTCTCTCTCTCTCTCTCTCTCTCTCTCTCTCTCTCTCTCTCTCTCTCTCTCTCTCTCTCTCTCTCATAGCCTATGTAAAGACATGTATGTATCAGTGCATAAATGTGTGTATACATACACTCCTCTCTCTCTCTCTCTCTCTCTCTCTCTCTCTCTCTCTCTCTCTCTCTCTCTCTCATACCCTATGTAAAGACATATATGTATGTATCAGTTCATAAATATGTTTATACTCTCTCTCACAGCCTATATAAACATATATATTTATGCATCAGTGCTTATATATTTGTATAAATACATTCATGCATACATACATGCCATAAAATCTATTTCTATGGAAACGATATATTTGGTTTTATAAGACTAATTGAATCAATGCAAATGAGAGAAGACAATGATCTACCAAAGAAAGGCGGATTTCCTGCAAATTTAATATTCAAATTGGAAGACTTGAATACTTTGAAAATTTAAATACGTTAGGTTTTAAGAGAACGCCAGACTTCGGGTTGAAGGAGTTTTTACGACGTAACTGGAAGGGGCAATAAAAATTAAGAAAAAAGAAAAACTGAAATTTATGTATGACTATTTAAGAGTTCTCACGCGCGTCTAAAACATCCTGTATTGCAGCTGTAGTATTTAGAATCAATTCTACACTCCTTTCATTTCATTTGTATTTTGTTGTGGCCTATTGGTAAAGTGTCTGCCTGGTGATCGCCAGACTAGGGTTCGAGTCCTGCTTAAACTCGTTAGTTCCTTTAGTGTCTACAACCAAACCATTCTTGTGAGTAAAGGATACGGGGTTTAGGGGAGCTTATAGGTCTACCTGCTGAGTCATCAGCAGCCATTGCCTGACCTTCCCTGGTCCTAGTTTGGTTGGTGAAGGGGCTTCGGGGCCTATCATATGTATATATGGTCAGTCTCAGGGCATTTTCCTGCTTGCTAGGGCAATGTCACTGTCCCTAGATTCTGCCTTTCGTGATTGGTCTTTAAACCTTAAACCTTGAGAACCACTATAATCCTCTAAGCTGACTTTCGAGCGGTGCAGTCCAACTATAAGTGCATAAGTCTATTGTCTCCCAAAGAACTGTAAACCTTATTAATTCTCGATATTGTCACCCAAGTCATACGATGAGGTAATGGTTTGGTTCCTGTCAAAATTTCAACTAGAGATTTTTCTTTTTTCTTTTAAGTGCTAGTTATATACGGGGTTTAATTAATTTAGTAGTAATATGTTAATTGTAAAAAAGTAACTATATATATGTATATATATACATATATATATATGTATATATATATATATATATATATATATATATATATATATATATATATATATATATAGTGAGTGTGTAAAATCGTACATTGAGGTCCTTAATCTTCAGGTGAACAAAATCAGGCAAATCAGGCTCTTTTTCTTCAGGTGAGCAGATTTGTTATTAAGAGATAGACCGTTTATAAGGAGTTAACAGGCTAGGCAATATATTGTTTTAGTAGCTATAATTAAGAGCCAAGTAAATATTATTTCTTTGCTTTCATGGCTAAGTAACAAAACTTTTTACTTTTAAGAGTGAAGCCAGGTGGCAAGGGATCCCTCGTGGACCGTTCAGTTTACGTTAATATTGTACAATAATCACTTTTAATGAACGGTGATCTTCCGGTTGTCAACTGGATGAAGAGGCAGAATCTTTTGAGGATATGAATTTTATTTATTCAGTTAGAAATTTAATGAATTAAATGCTTTTCAGTTAAAAATTAAATGAATGAAATACTTTCAGTTAAAAATTCAATTAATTAAATCCTTTCAGTTAAAAATTCAATGAATTAAATGCATTCAGTTAAAAAAAAATTTTCAATTAATTCTAATACTCTGTCAATTTTACAAGTTTTACATTGTTAATTTGTTCTCTTCATTTATTTATTTCCTTATTTCCTTTCTTCTCTTATAGCATCTTGCTTTTCCAACTAGGGTTGTAGCTTGGATAGTAATAATAATAATAATAATAATAATAATAATAATAATAATAATAATAATGGGGAAGTGCTATTTTAAAGAGTATTGAATTTAAAAGTCCAGTTACCATTCAGGAAAATACTTTTTCTTTGATGAATTTCCGTAAACTTTCGTTGCAGAAGTTGATTTAAGCAATATGTTATAGGTATGAAAATATGAGAGAGACTACATCGACTTGTTTTAAACATTCAGGAAAAAAAAAACAATGATACTCGAATTTTTTTAGAGGAATCTACATGAAACATTTTGAGGCCAACTCCAATGGAGCAGGTGGTTTTGGCATAATTATGCAAATTGACGAATCATGCTTTGTACGCAAAAACAGATATTCACAGAGGAAGTGCACCGAATCGGCCAATTTGAGTATTTGGAAGTTTTTTAAGAGAATAAAATCATTTATGGATTATATGGAGATCGTTGAAACACTTGACGCCGCAACTTTGCTTCTAATGATAGAAGAATGCTATTACCAGGAACAATAATATTTAGTGAATAGTGTACGCAACTCGTCAAATAACGGGTAGATATTTATATGAATATGCACACACTCAGATTCAATTCTCTTCCCCCCTCCCTTCTTTTCCTCATTGCAACATGGCAGTTTGGGAAATTTGTGGGAGGTTGTGGTTTCCGAGTGTACCTCTCCGGGTACCCCCTCTCACCAGGGTATGACTACTCTTTTTCCTTCCTACCCGAGTAACAGGAAGATACCGAGTAGTCATACGTTTGACAATGCCTCTCAGCCTGACTGGAAATATATATATATATATATATATATATATATATATATATATATATACATACATACATACACACACTAGCTCTTTATTATAAAGAGGCTGGGAACACAGGCCATTGAAAGTTATTGGAAGAATATGATTCAGAGATCAAATGAGAATTGTCGAGTTTTTATCCACGACAGTTAAAATTTTTTTGCTTTGAAATTTCAGATTAATCCTCCTTTGATTTTTTTTATTTTTAAAAATCATGTTGATTTAAAAGTTTATTTGTCTTGTATAAAGTTGTGTTTAACTTTCCTCTTCTGCCTGGTCCTCGTTGGTCCTAGCTTGGGTGGAGAGGGAGGTTGGGCTTTGCTCATATTTATATACTGTATGGTTAGTTATTAGGCCATTGTCCTGCTTGATAGGGCAATGTCACTGTCCATTGCCTCTGCCTTATGTTTAATAAATTAGCTTGAATTCTGATCATAATATCTTCAGGAAAGGTAATTAGGGTCTCGTTAGTATCTTTTTTTTCACTATCGTCCAGCATTGGCTGTTAGATTCATATATATTACTTTCTCTTCCTCTACAAGGAAATATTGGAAAATGTTTGTTTGCGTGTGTGTGTGTATATATATATATATATATATATATATATATATATATATATATATATATATATATATATACATACATATATATGTGTATGTATATATATATAACTAGATTAAAATATTGATAAATAAAACTAAGTGTTGCCGCTTCGGAAGTTTTCAAGATGTTAATATTTTGGAGATGAGATCCCTCTTATCAATACTACCTTCCTTTTACGTTTGGATAAAGTGGCAGGTTGATCGGAAGCTATGGACTTCTGCATCATGATGTCCATCAACGTTAAGCTTGATATTCTCTTATCCTATCTACCTGCCAATTTACCTTGAATCGAGTTAACGCCCTTAACAACAAAACGTACGTGCAGTACCTCTGGTACACGTTCTATAGATAGGCTATAAATTGAACGCTAGGCTCATGCACTCTCCCTCCGTAGTATTTATCCCTACCCACGGTCTATATACCTAGACCGTGTCCCCTATCCATGGTCTAGGTATATTCCCCTATCCCCCATTAGCCAATAAAATTTTCCTTATCCAAGAGCTTGGTCCAGGATTAGGGGCCGTTCACGAAACACAGGCATTGAAAGCATATTGTCCCTTTAAGCAGAACGAGATTTGCATTCTTCGCTTATATAGAGTTCGTTTTAGTTCAATGGCCACTCTCGGGTGTAAAATAGACCCCTGGCAATATTACTTTCTTCACAATGTCATTACCTCCGCTAACGTTGCTTATCTGTTTGTTTGTTTGTATATAATTTCATGGCTACAATTTTTCTCATAGAGTAGTGAAACTTTCAAGGAATAATTGTTATGCTGAGACATGGAAGAGATTAAATTTTTTAAGTCTAGGTCAAAGGTCAAGGTCGAGCTAAAGGTCGACCGAATTAACCCTAAGCTTTAGCCCCAAGTTTGCACATGGTTGTCACACAGATTTCACATACGCCTACGGTCTAAATTGATTCTGGGAAAGGCCGTGACGGAGGTCTGCACTCCCATAGTGCTTTTCTAGTTCCTGTTATCATTGCCTTGAAAAATCATTTTTAGATTTGGAATGTAGTAATGAAGTAATAGGCTAGTTATATGTCTAAAGTACTTTCTCGACGTTCTTCATATCTTTAGACAGGCTAGATATGTAGATATGAAAATGGTATATTTATACACATTTTCACTCGGTAGGTAATCTTATATGAGTCAAGATTAAGAATGAATATTTTTTATCATATTAGGAAGGAGCTTAATCGATTAATTTTTGCAGTTTCTCCCTTGGTTGTAAAGGTGTGTTTTCGTTTCGATCAACACTTTTGCTTTAAAAGGAAAAGGAAGGGGTCTGATTTAGTGTGTTTCCCCGAGCAGGTTCCCTTGTGACACTGTAATATTACTCGGATATTGGTATCTGCGGGGAGTTGGGGTTACTTTTATACATTGTAGGTATTACGCTGCAAAATTAATGAAATTCTTTAATTTTGTGATGTACCATGTACACAAAGGTAAAGTAAGTATTATTTCTTATTACTTAATTCTTTGTTTATTATTATTATTATTATTATTATTATCATCATCATCATAGTTGTTATTTAATGTCATATTTCACCTGGATTCTTTTGTTAATGTACGCAATTTAATATTTTTTTTATTAACATTTCATTTTCTTTT
>NC_090725.1:99914205-99919205 GCF_036898095.1 Palaemon carinicauda | reverse complement strand
TTTATCAAAGAATATTTATGTCATTGAATGATGTCATTTGTATTTATGTCATTGAATGATGTAATTTGTATTCTTTCCTCTGAAACGGTAAAAATATCATCTTTAGATGTACGGGATGCAAATGAAGTGTAATGGTATTACATATTGTTCAACTTATTGTAGAATTTTAATGAAAAAACTATACGTCAGATGAAATGTTTTTTATCCTTCATCATAAAATATTTATATAATAGTATCTATTATAATCTTTCCTCTGAAACAGTAAAAAATATATATGAATTTCTCAACATAAAGTCGGAGATTATTTTCTTCAAATGTACAGTTTGCAAATAAAATGTAACACTATCAACTTTCCAGAAGTTGAAAAAGCTCCGAGAGGTTCCGGATTTACACTCGAACATTTTTAGGGATTGTATCGATGAGAAAGTTTATAGGGAAAGTAGAGGGGACGTTACCAGGCGGCTGGGAAATCTCAGCCTCAGTCCCCTCTTCTCCCCTTTTAACCGATCAAAGGAATTGTTATAATAGTGCTCCCCCACCCTCTCTCTCTCTCTCTCTCTCTCTCTCTCTCTCTCTCTCTCTCTCTCTCTCTCTCTCTCTCTCTCTCTCTCTCTCGGCAAAGCGTTTGATTCATTATCAATAATGATAGGCATTGACATTAATACAAAGAATTCTCTCTCTCTCTCTCTCTCTCTCTCTCTCTCTCTCTCTCTCTCTCTCTCTCTCTCTCTCTCTCTCTCTCTCTCTCTCTCTCTAATGTTTATATGTTGAAAAGGCTTATATGTCTCTTTATCATATTTTATATATGGAAGATCTATTTTAATATAGATACTCTTCTTAAAATGTGTTGTTTTAATTCGTCACTACCAAGTCGAAGTGGCGTATCTCAGTTTTTTCACTTTTTCAGGAGAGCCATTTGAAGTTTTTGAGCTAATGTTTCTGTTAACTGCTCGTTTAATTTTAAAGGTAATAAAAATAAATTTCGTACAGAGCTTTTCAAAAGAATGTAGTTTGCCTTGAGTGTAATATAATGGAAAATTGTGTACTCTTTCCTATGCTTAGGGGGGGTTGAAATAGATACGCCCTTTCGTCTTTTACGAACATTTCAAAACACTTTAGTTACGCCTACTTGTATCCTTTAATCTGTTAAGAGAAGGATCTGAATTTACAGAATACATCAGTTATGCTAAAGATGTGCATCTTTTTCTTATGAAGATCCCTGTCCTTACCGTTCACATTGTCGCAAAAAACATTAGTTTGATTAACTTCATCATTGAGGCTGATATTTTTATTGGTGTCATGGTTCGTCTGTTAATTCATTCACATCATGGAAATTAAACTTAGTTTTTCTGTTTTTTTTTTTTTAGAGATATTTTAGAAATGACTCTTGAAAATTATTGCTTGGGTAAACATTTCATGATACTAGAGAATAATAAAAAAAAATAATAGTTCATAGTTTATTGACAATATTTAATAATAAAATACTTCCTTGATGTACACATGATAAAATCTATAAAAGCTGTATTTACGTTTATAAGAAAGATTGTTTATGGTACATAAGTGCTATGAAAACTTGTTAGTTTAGTGTGGCAAAGATCTGAAGAAATAAACATACTCTGTACCTCTGACAACTGGTAAGGCACTATTACAAAATAACATCAAATCTTCATACTTCTCCTTAGAGATCTTTGGAGGTTAAGTGTAGAGTTTATTAAGCAGTATATTGTTTGGGTCAGGCCGCATTCGATGCTACAGTGTTATAGATCTGAAGTGTTCATTTAGGTGACTAGTCTTGAAAAAAAATTTATCGACAGAACTCTTTTGCACCGTTACCTCTCTCATTTCTGTCCAGTTAACAGAATTTCCTTGGTCGTCTATTCTAAAGTCGAGAAAATTATGAGTGTGGACTGGACGAACAAAATAAGGATTTTTTTTCCTTGCTAGTTGAAAAATGGGTATTAATTTCTAAGGCACTTAAAGGTCACCGACATTGTTAAGGGCAGTACTAATGGCACTGTGTGCAGAGTCACCTTCGTTTTGGCCGTGATAGTCATCGAAGAAAATCAGGTGTATCTTTTCTATACTTCTCAGTCTGCTTACTGAATGCAAGAGCATGGCTGTGATTACAGAATTTTTATTTTGTCCAGGACACCCATCAGCAAAAAGTTTTACAGTTCTGACCCCAGAAGCATCCAGTTTATCAAGGTAAATACTTAAGCAGGTGGCAATTTCAGAGAATCCTCGTTTTCCTTGTCTTTCATGACAAGTAAAACAATGACAAGCCTTAGATTGAAAGTCATAGATAGTAAGAGTATAGTTAGCCAATCTCCTTTTATAATTAAGCATGTTATCATTTGTCCTTAGGAGGCAAATGACCTGCTGGAGGTCAAATGTTGCTGCAGTGAGAAAAGGATCAGTATCATGTTTAGCTCCATCTTTCTTTCTCCTTACAGCTTCCTTCTCTTTTATGTGTTCTTGAAATTGATCTTGGAGGTTCTGTTTTCTTTTCTGTATTTCCTTTTCTGTAATTTTCATACAGCTTACAGAGATCCTTCTTAGGATTAGGGAAGGATAGGATTAGGGAAGGAAATATTTTGGCCCCTTAGGACCTCGCAATAAGTTGTGTAGCTTGCCGATATGCCTCTTGAAGAATTTCCTTCTAAAAACATAGCATGCATTTTCTTTTTGTTAAGGTCTGGATGCAAATAATCTCGCGTTGAATTTTGACGACATTAGTGGGATTCCATTCGTGAAAATCGATTAACATGCTCAGTGATTGCTTGTCTTCTTGCTTTGTCCTCTTTTTCATAACTTGTAGATCTACCTCCTCTCTTATCTTTTTGCACTGTACCTGTAGACTATCTCTTACAATGGCTGTTCTAAGAGTTTTTTCCGATATATTAAGGGTGCTCAAAAACATAGTTTTGTAAACAGGCAGATGTTCTCCGTTGTTTGGCAAGGAGTAGTACGAAGAAAAAGATCTTCTAGAGCCCTGATCTTTCACAGTTCTCTGCTTTACCTTGGTCACTTTCACAAAGCGAACAATAAACTCGCTTTGCAGTTGAAGACTATTGGTTCCGTAATAAGCTTGAAGTGTGTCCTTCTTTTCTGCTTCTGAGAATGACGAGCATTTTTTACTTAGTTTGCTGCAAGTAACTCCATTACAACTAGGCTTAATAATGTTCCGTGCTGTAACAATTTTTCTTGTTTTTGGGCTTTCATATTCATTACCCCTTAGTCTGTTTTCATGAGCCGTCACCTTCTTATTTTCTTTCCTTTTAACAATGCGAGGAAGAGCACCATCCTCTCTTTCCGATGCGTCCACACGAAAGTCTTCAGGTTGTTTTTCAATTGGAGGTTTCCTAATCTACCCTATTAAATTGGCCTTGGTGTTTTGTTGGAGCGTTTGTCCTTATAGCATCCTGTTTTTCCAACTAAGGTTGTAGCTTAGCATATCATTTTAATGACCCATTTTGGTAGAAACACAAATGTTTTATGTGAGAGAGAGAGAGAGAGAGAGAGAGAGAGAGAGAGAGAGAGAGAGAGAGAGAGAGTGAGAGAGAGAGAGAGAGAGAGAGAGATTTATATATGAAACAGCATCTTATATTTTAATGACATTTAGGTAAGAACATCAAAATATTTTATGTGAGAGAGAGAGAGAGAGAGAGAGAGAGAGAGAGAGAGAGAGAGAGAGAGAGAGAGAGAGAGAGAGAGAGAGAGAGAGAGAGAGATTTTATATAAGAAACAGCATCTTATATTTTAATGACATTTAGGTAAGAACATCAAAATATTTTATGTGAGAGAGAGAGAGAGAGAGAGAGAGAGAGAGAGAGAGAGAGAGAGAGAGAGAGAGAGAGAGAGATACGTAATTTGAAGTCTATGTTACGCAGTGTCACAACTTTCAACATTACGAACGATTTTATGATGTCATATATGTTCGTTAAAACATTTTTGTAGGGTAGGTTTTGTTTACACTCAAGCGTAAATCAATGAAATTTGTTGTATGGTGATTTAAATGATATTACAAATAGGCGTATCACAAGATACGCCTGTTTGCCAAGTTGATATTACTCTTTATGAAACGCTACAAAGAGACGTAACTTTAGTTACGCCTATACGTTTCGTGAATGGTTAGTCTTTTTTGATTTACGTCCTCACCTAAAGATGCTCTAATACAGCAACCGTTAGGCGTACAGATACGCCACTTTGTCACATTAAAAACTCGCCGCGAGAAACACAATGGTGATATTATCTCAATTTTCAACTTTTTTGAGATACGCCCCTTTGTCATGGCAGTGACGAATTGTTCATTACTTCTCTTGTAGTTTGTTTATTTCCTTTCCTCAGTGGGCTATTTTTCCCTGCTGGAGTCCTTGGGCTTGAAGCATCCAGTTTTTCCAGCTAGGTTTGTAGGTTAGCTAGTAACAATAATGATAATATTAAAATAAAATTAATGATAATAACAGCATAAGTGGTACGTTTATGACACCAACTTTAGATCAAAGTTTCAGTCTCTATTGATCGAAGAAGAGCGATAAAGGTTAGTTTTTAAGAAATTCTGTATGCGTTTATTTACGTGAACATTAACTTAGGGGCTTAGTTAATCTAATGCTATTAATCGCAGCGGCGGATAGATATAAAAAGTGAATCAGAAGAGAGAAGAGAAACAAATTAAAGATGTTTTTTACCATTTTTAATTTCTTATTCCTAATCTGGAAACACTAGAAAGAGAGAACGAAGCATCAAATTGATGAAAAGCAGACTTGGAACAGGATGCCAATAGATCTTTACTTCAAAAGATAAAATTGGAGATCTGGCACCATGGATCAGTTAACTTTTTCATAATTTTGATAATTTTTAGTATTCGGATCTTCCCAGACCGTAGCATCCTGTACAGTTGATTCTAACAGTCTTGCCTACTCCATCATAAGCCTCAACACTATACAGTATTCTAGAAGTTTTATTGCACCTCTAGATTATGGAATGATTTTCCCAATCTG
>NC_090725.1:99888217-99913705 GCF_036898095.1 Palaemon carinicauda | reverse complement strand
AGATACTATTCTTAAAATTTGTTGTTTTAATTGTTCATTACTTCTCTTGTAGTTTGTTTATTTCCTTTCCTCAGTGGGCTATTTTTCCCTGTTGGAGTCCTTGGGCTTGAAGCATCCTGCTTTTCCAGCTAGGTTTGTAGCTTAGCTAGTAATAATAATGATAATATTGAAATAATGTTAATGATAATAACAGCATAAGTGGTACCTCGTTTATGACACCAACTTTAGATCAAAGTTTCTGTCTCTATTAATCGAAGAAAAACGATAAAGGTTAGTTTTTAAGAAATTCTGTATGCGTTCATTTACGTGAACATTAACTTAGGGGCTTAGTTAATCTAATGCTATTAATCGCAGCGGCGGATAGATATAAAAAGTGAATCAGAAGAGAGAAGAGAAACAAATTAAAGATGTTCTTTACCATTTTTAATTTCTTATTCCTAATCTGGAAACACTAGAAAGAGAGAAAGAAGCATCAAATTGATGAAAAGCAGACTTGGAACAGGATGCCAATAGATCTTTACTTCAAAAGATAAAATTGGAGATCTGGCACCATGGATCAGTTAACTTTTTCATAATTTTGATAATTTTTAGTATTTGGATCTTCCCAGACCGTAGCATCCTGTACAGTTGATTCTAACAGTCTTGCCTACTCCATCATAAGCCTCAACACTATACATTATTCTAGAAGTTTTATTGCACCTCTAGATTATGGAATGATTTTCCCAATCTTAGTGTTGAGTCGGTGGAACATCAGAAGTTCAGATTTGACGCAAATGTTTTTATATTGAACAGGTTTTCATAATCTGTTTTCATAGTTTATATATGACAGGTCTACATTATTTTAAATTTGTTATTGACCTTAAAATATATTAGATGTTTTGATATTCATTACTTCCCATATATAGCTTATTTATTAAGCCCTTATTTCCTTTCCTCTCTGGACTACTGATCCTGTTGGAGTTTCGAGTTTGTAGCATCCTGCTTTTCCAACTAGAGTTGTGGGTTAGCTGGTAGTAATAATGATAATGAAAATACCTCGTCCCACTGTTTCGAAACATTTCGTAAGATTCTCTCTCTCTCTCTCTCTCTCTCTCTCTCTCTCTCTCTCTCTCTCTCTCTCTCTCTCTCTCTCTCTCTCTCTCTCTCTCAGAAGTATCATTTTAGTTCGGGTTGATGGCGGGAGAATTAGAATGTTAGAGACGCGTATGGTCTTCATCCTTAGGGAAAATCTTGTCTATTCTCAATGTTTTTTATTTTAAGGATATATTTTCTTCAAGTGTTTAAGGCAGAGGAAGCATAGAAAATCCGTGAAATGACCCTTGTTTGTAAGGAAAATGGAAGGCTTCTCGTATTTTACAAGTACCGTATTTCTGCAAGTTTGTTCTGAAGAATTTCACTATTTTGGTGAAAAATGTCTTCGGGTAAATTCGTTTGGAATTTCAACTGCTGAATGCTCTATAGGTTCTTAAATTTTTTTTTTTTTGACAGCAAAACAACAAATGCAGCCTTTTCTAGTCCATTCCAAGACAAAGACCTCAGACAAGTCTTTATTCATGACTGGGGTTTGGCAAGTTTGGATTGGTGATGGTGGGAGACTTGTCTGATCACTCACAGTAAACCATCCTAGTATAGGTGTCGCTGACTAGTAGAATTTTGATGACCACTCAAAGAGGGTTAATGAAGACAAGAAAGGTAAAAATATCATTATTGTGTCTTTGTAGGTATTCAATCCATACTAATTATTATTATTATTATTATTATTATTATTATTATTATTAATTGCTAAGCTACAACCCTAGTTGGAAAAGCAGGATGCTATACGCCCAGGGGCCCCAACAGGGAAAATAGCCCAGTGAGGAAAGGAAACAAGGAAAAATAAAATATTTTAAGAACAGTAACAACATTAAAATAAATATTTCCTATATAAACTATAAAAACTTTAACAAAACAAGAGGAAGAGAAATTAGATAGAATAGTGTGCCCAAGTGTACCCTTAAGCAAGAGAACTCTACCATAAGACAGTGGAAGATTATGGTACAGAGGCTATGGCACTACCCAACACTAGAGAATAATGGTTGGGTTTTGCAGTGTCCTCCTAGAAGAGCTGCTTACATATAATCCTTATAACAAACCATATTTATTTTAATCATTATAACGGTCCATGTTACAATATAATTCAGAAAGTAAGGAATCTGAAAAATAATAAACAGGTGTGATTAAGTCATAATATTTTTTTTTTTTTCTTTTTTTAGTTGAAATATCGCGTTATATTGTGCGATTATTGAATCAGAATAATTTTAGGTGATGAATTTACGTTACTCATACTTTGACAGTAGAACTTTTACTTTAGGTTTTAGTATTCACCTGCCTTTGCGCCTCCGTCTCTGTTAATATTTCCATATTTTTACTTCTTTCTGTTGATTAATTTTGTAATTGAATTATTTTATTCTATTTTCCCAAATCCTTGAGCCTCGTCATACAACGGTAGAAGAAGTAAACAAAAATATTTCTTAATTTCTGAATAAAATTACAAAAGTCAAAATTTCCAGCGAATGTTTTCATGTTGAACAGGCTGACATAAGTCTCTTTTTATAGTTTATTTATGGAAGATATATTGTAGTGTTGTTTTTTATTGTTTATTTATGAAAGATATATTGTAATGTTGTTACTATTCTTAAGATACGTTATTTTGATCGTTCATTACTTCTTATTTAGTTCCTTTTTTCCTTTCCTTACTGTGCTATTTTTTCCATTTTGGGGCCCTTGGGCTTGTAGCATCCTGCTTTAATAATAATAATAATAATAATAATGAGAACAACTTGGTCAATATAATGGAATTTCTTCTCAATCCTTCGTCGTTGCGGTAGTCGTGGACTGTAAATATATTTTTTACTATTGTAATGAAAACTAAAATATCTCTTAAATTATTTTGAGAAATATATCTTCACTAAGGAATTGATTTATTTGATGCATTTAGAAAATAGATTTTAGCAATATTTTGTTATTGGTTTTTTTAGTCACTGTTATATTGAAGTATTTTTCACAATTTTGTCACGATAGGTTTTTCCAATTAATCTTGTTTTATGTGTAGTTTTGTTTTGATTTTATATATTTCTAATATTACTTTCTAAGATTTTACTACTGTATTTTCCTTGCGAGCCTGGTAGAAAGCGTTGAAGTTGATCAGGTTTATTGTATTGCAATTTCATTTGAATTACGAACAAAGATTGAATTAAATCACATAGGTCGTGCTATTTATTTTATATACTAGGAAAAAGTTAATGAGTAGAAAATAATATTGAACAATTATATAAATTGATTCTTTATGAAAATTCGAATAAAAGGGAAGGGTATACAATTACAGTATATAAATTGTTTATTTACTTGAGTACGAATTAAAGGGAAGGGTATACAATTATATAAATTATATAAATGGTTTATTTACGAGAGTACAAAAACAGAAGGGTTTCCTGTGAAAAACTAGGATTTGTCTGTATTTTGCCTAAACTGTCCAATTGTGTAACTAAAGCCTCACACAGAATACGAACCCTGCTGCTCCCTAAATGCTGGAAAGTATGGTTTGCTTACACTGACGACTCAGAAAGCCCATATAAATCAGACCAACGGGGGAACGGAAGAGAGTAATACGGACAAATCCTATTCACTTATGTGGCCATCCCTGTATTCATTTGAACAATTCTTGTTGTTGTTGTGATGTCCAAGCCATATGGATACTCGTAGGGTCCAACTGTAAAAATGCAATTCTCTGGACTTTAAAAGTTTGTTTATAGGGGTGCCTTGTTAGAGGAACTTCATAAAGGTGTAAACCTTTTCACTATAATTCTGTGTGTGTATATATATATATATATATATATATATATATATATATATATATATATATATATATATATATATATATATATATATATCTCAGTGTTATTCCCATCATTATTCTTTCCATAGCTCTTTGAGTTGTAACTACCTTATGTTTTAATAGTAAGGATCCAAGTTTCTGATGCTTAAGTTAATACTGGTAGAGTATTTGATTAAATACACATACATATATAATCCAGACTTATTCAGTTTTCACTGGCAGTGATAGAAGACAAAGAGTTAAGACAACGGTCACTGCTTTCGTCATAATGTTAATTTAGCATTGACATCTGAGGTACGGCACCTTGAAAATCCTGAATGCATGTTGTACCTGGTTGTTGATTGAAGGTCGTAAGTTGCAGGTTAATTAGAGAGGGGGAAAGAAGTGATAGGCCTCACGTATTGTTATTTGTACTATTGTATGTAACCTAGGATCTCTCTCTCTCTCTCTCTCTCTCTCATAATGATAATATATTCTGGAAATGCTTGTGTTACTGTGTCATCACATGATGCATTTTAGCTCTGTGGGTAATTTTCAATTATCATATTACAAGTTTATATATGCATTAATATACCGGAGAATATTGTTGTTGGTTATCCTTCTCTTTACTCTTATCAGGTCTTTGTATTGCATGTAATGTTAGTTTTTACAGGTAATTCAAAGCCATGATAATTTTTTTTTATAGGAATTGTATATTTGTAATTTAGTCTATAATCTGTCAAATATACTGTTATCATTAAACCAAACCTGTAATTGTTTTTACTACCATATCGATTCACTTCAAGCTCCTAATTACAGTCTCGCCTTGTTCATTTACCAGCCATTTGACTTCAAAAGATAGCAATCACTTGGATGGGTGGAAACGAATGGTGATGATATCAACGCATTTTTTCCTTCCTTTTGTCTATTTAGGAAATTTTAGGAGGACAATATTTCCATTATCAATCTTAATATTAGAATCACTAATATTTGTATTGCGGGAAAGGGGGATGTTTGGCGTAGAGATAAAAGGTACCAGATTAAATAACTAACACAGTTTTAAAGGAATCTGAAATAATAGATAAGTTTAGTTTTTAACAAAAAATTATTAACGAAAGGATACGTGGCAGGATTAGCATATCTCATTATCTTTAGATACGCAATGCTTTCTCGCCTATTTTAATTAACCATCATGTAATTGCAAAACAAATAATTGTATTGGATGTGGATTTTATCGCGTTGGGGCAGAGAGTGAGCTGGTGAGATGACATCTCTTTAGCTTAATGGAGAACTCAGGATGAAATTTAATATCCTATTTTAATGAATTAATTCTTGATGTTATCCTTTTTAAAAGAGAGAGAGAGAGAGAGAGAGAGAGAGAGAGAGAGAGAGAGAGAGAGAGAGAGAGAGAGAGAGAGAGAGATGGCAGATTTTTATATTTTAATTCTTAACTTCATCTTTTTTTATGAGAGAAAGAGAGAGAGGGAGAAATTTAATAGCAGATTTTTAAGTATTTGCTTCTTAGCTTTATCCTCTTTAATAGAGAGAGAGAGAGAGAGAGAGAGAGAGAGAGAGAGAGAGAGAGAGAGAGAGAGAGAGAGAGAGAGAGAGAGAGAGAGAGAGAGAGAGAGAAGGGAAGGCTGGGAAGCTGACAGTATTACCCTTCGCCCGGCTTAAAAAGAATACATGAACTAGGAGTGGACATCAACCCCCCCCACCGCCTGGGACCGTCGCACGCGACTGTATCATGTGGTTTTGTTGGAGGAGAGAGGTGTAATTTTCGCCAGCGTAAAAGCGTGTAATTGCCTCGTCCTCACTTCACTCCGCATTCTCTACACTACAGGTATAAACATAATAAAACATTAAATTGCATTATAGCGCACCGTGCCGGTTGACGCCAGGTTTATTTTTCTAATGAATCATACTTTTTAAAAAACAATTTATACATAACATCACATTCTAATAACTTCTACAAACTTCTGTACTGATATAGCAGTGCATATTTAAAACAAAATGAACAAACTTTCAAATTAACATATAAGCCTCCTCTGCCGCCCAGGAAAAACCATAGATAAAAAACAAAATCTCAAGTTTTGAAAAAACTATGGAAACCTGTGTATCCACGGCAATAATGCAGAGTAACTCAAATTTGAGTGGTGGAACCTCACTCTTGTACTACTAATAAATAATAATGATAATATTAATAATAAATTCGACTTGCTCGGGCTAGCGTGCGCTAGAAAGTGACCACTTACTAAATACCTCTTCAAACATTGAATACGTTTCACCCAACACTAAATTCTCATTGGCCACTGCCTACATAACAACTGAACTTAAGTAACAAGACACTTAAGATCTGCTTACATGTCGTTAGGACAATTATTTTTCGCTATACTTCGTAACGCGAAAAAATTCTAGTCCTCACTTCACTCCGCATTCTCTACACTACAGGTATAAACATAATAAAACATTAAATTGCATTATAGCGCACCGTGCCGGTTGACCCTAGATAATACCAAAGAAAGGGAGAGAAGGAAAAAAATGGAGAGAGAAATAAATGCTCCGATTGAATGATTTACACATTTAACCTCTTTTTGAAGCCTTTGACAAACATGTTTACTTGAAACAGACTACCAACACTCATGTCTATGAAGACACCTATCATTGACGTTATCGTTTGCGATGTTTGAACTTGTAGCCACAGTTTTAACAAAAAATTATGTTTGGTTACATTACAGGAGCTTTTAAAAAACTTCTTAAAGAGAAATCGATCAAAGGACAAAATCATTCCAGCTTCCTCTGCATCAAGCAAAATACATCAAATATGGAAAAGCATTTGTGATAACTTCCGATATAAAAAAATAAACAGAATTGGTGATTTAATTTTTTTTTTTTTTTCCTGTTCAACTAAGAAATCTTCAAATTACAATAAACTTAATTCCCCAAATCTCATAAGAAAACCTTAATGATCTATCAAAATAATAAAGAAGTTTTTCAATATAGGAAAATATAATCCGCACGGATTCTGCAACACCATATTATCAAAAAGATCCTTTGTATGCACCAATCTACCAGCTTAATGTTTCACAGGTGCTTGCAAAGATTTAACAAGTGAATTTTCCGTTGGATCTATGTAACCCCTCATTTCATGCATGCACGTTATGGCATAAATAGCCTGATCACTGGAGATTACTAAAGCGCCGGAATCTAATAAAAGAGTCATAAATAAAGCAACATACAATGGCATTTCGCTTTGCTCGTGACCATTATTGTAAGCTTCTCTTTGTTGAAAGACAAGTTGGTAGGCCTTGTCGGTGCTGTCATTCATCGATGGTAGAATATGCTCATGACAACTGAGGTCCCCCAATTTCCTGTCCAAATTAGATGCCACCGTTAAAGACGACTGCTGGCATTTCATTGTATTCACGATCCTGGAAAGCAGATTCCAAAAATAAAACATTGTACATATATGCTTATAATTTCAAAAACCTTTACCTTCTATATCAAAGTTAAATTTCAGCGAAAAATTTCCCTCTTTGCCGTGTGTAATAACCTTTTGTTACGTAAACACTCAAAATTTAACAATAAAGCTTCCCTCGTTAATATCAACAGTCAAGATGGAGAGGACTTTCACTCTGGAATATTCTACTTAAGAATTTTTACCTCCCTTTTATTAATAACTTTTGGTATAAAGCACCAAACCTCAAGTTAAAGCATCAGTTCCCTCTGTACCGGGACACCAATATTAGAGATTAAAAACCTCAACATATTTTTAAAAGTAGCAAAACAGTCTAAAGAATGAATAACTCTCACAAGTCCATAACTCTGAAAAATGTAAGCAAGAATTGACCATTCATCCATGTTAGTTGACAACACTTCAAAATATCCACTCTTTTGTAGTCTTTCTGGGCTTACATACATTGATGACCTGAACAGTGTATTCAGTACAAGTTTAAATTCTCTGTTTTCTATGATTTCCAAATCTGGCTTTTTGCTACCTACTTGCATTAAAATCGAAAATCTTTTATCTGAAACAACGTTCAAACATAGCCAAAGTACTTTACATAATTCTGTCGACTGCCTCCTGTTCCTTCATGTTTAATTTTAAAAAATTCATTTGCTGTCCAGTTTCCAACCACTCTTTTCATCATAAACAAAATGCGCTGTATTCATCGCTAAAAACTTCAGAATTACTCCAAACCTACTACTGAGGTGTCACAACATATAAATTTCCCAACACCAGAGGCGTCACAATATAACTATTAAATCTGAGGAGTCACAATATAGCGGTAAATTTCCTGTCTGAAGCGTCGCAATATAGCGGTAAATTTCCTATGAGGCGTTGCAATATATTGATAAGATTGCCTACATCCGAGGCTTCGCAATGTGATAAATTGCCTACATCTGATGCGTCACAATATAGTAATTAACTGCCTACATCTTAGGCGTCACAATAGAGTGATAAACTGCCTACATCTGAGGCGTCACAATAGAGTGCTAAACTGCCTACATCTGAGGCGTCACAATAGTGCAAAACTGCCTACATCTGAGGCGTCACAATAGTGCTAAACTGCCTACATCTGAGGCGTCACAATATAGTGCTAAGCTGCTACAGTACATCTGAGGCGTCACAATATAGTGATGAACTGCCTACATCTTAGGCGTCACAATATAGTGATAAACTGCCTACACCTTAGGCGTCACAATATAGTGTAAACTGCCTACATTATAGGCGTCACAATATAGTGATAAACTGCCTACATTATCGGCGTCACAATATAGTGATAAACTGCCTACAACTTAGGCGTCACAATGAAGTAATAGGTTAAATAAGTCTGATGAAAGTATATAGTTAAAGTAACGACCAAAATAAAAAGAATGAATTTCTGCGTCAAAACGTGATCTCAACCAGAGCATCTGATATTTCTTCATTAAGTTCTCAACTAGCTTTGCTCAATATGTAAAAATACAGAAATACTTTATCGTTTACATTTTAACAATACTTCTCACGACAAATTTCGTGGAAATTATGTAACAGACAATTCTCTCCAAAAGATATTCGTTAAAATAACGTTTTTGTTAATTCAGAAGGTTTGGCATCTAAACAAGATCTTTAACGACATAGTTTATCCTAATACTGTAGTTACAAAATTTGCCTTCAGTATTCGTCCTCTGTAAACCTTTCCAAATACAATTTAAGAGTCTGAAAACCAATTATACTTTCTTGTAAATAAATCCAAACCTTGAAGCTTTTAAAAGTAAATAACTAGCATCCGATGCCCCTTCAAAACAACCATCCGCAGCTATGCCATCATCTAAAAATACTTCAATCTTCACTTCCTTAGATCTCCAATATCTAACAGACTTGAGAACTTTAGTAAAGATGTACCGCCGATTTCAAAAATATCTAAAGATAATCCATTATAAAAACCTTTTACATTTTTCCCCAATGAGAAAGATATTGGCAACGTTTTAATAGATTTCTAAGCGATAAGCAGACTGTAGACTGATTAAATCCTTAAAAAGTTTGTAATAAAAAACCAGCCTTTGCTTACCATTTCCATTCTTGGTCACCGTCAAAGGAATTATTTCTTAGTTTTTCTGATACCAGTGTCACCCATTCTCTTTTAATAAACTGATTCGTCCCTTTCTGACCTATTGTTACCCAATCCAACAACCACATTAACGGTTTTGAAATGGAATTTTATGATCGACCTTTTAGACGTCAATGACTATCCCAATCTAATTCTGTTCAATGTATTGTGAATAACTACAACCAACAGGCGATTAAAAATAATAAAATAAAATAAACACAATGTTCCAATTTCCTTGTACCAACTGTTAAGTATACAAAATAAAGACAGCTATATTTTCACTTATCTTTTCGACGTCTTTCTTGGTACGTTCCCGGCTCCAATGTCAACTCTCGGCCTTTATTGAGCTCTAGACCTCTTCCATCAAAGTTGATATGAATCCACACTTTCCCTCGATATTTAACTAGCTTGACACTTTCGACGATGCTGCTCTTTGCGTACTAACTCGTTTCTGCAGCAGTTTTAGATGTTCCTTGTCCTCCAAGTTGATAAACAATCGCATCTAATGCTAACATTTTCGTATCAGTTTCCTCAAAATAACGCGATGCTCATTCAAATGGATTTCCATCATACTTTAACGAGGTGCGGATACTTGTTGAATATTCTGCTGGAAATCGGATAATAGATTGTCCATCACTTCTTGAAACGGTTTCAGCATTCTGATTGCTAGCGTGAAAACACTATTCACATCTGAAGCTGTATTTGACCCTGCCTGGCGTCCTGGCTAATAAATTCGACTTGCTCGGGCTAGCGTGCGCTAGAAAGTGACCACTTACTAAATACCTCTTCAAACATTGAATACGTTTCACCCAACACTAAATTCTCATTGGCCACTGCCTACATAACAACTGAACTTAAGTAACAAGACACTTAAGATCTGCTTACATGTCGTTAGGACAATTATTTTTCGCTATACTTCGTAACGCGAAAAAATTCTAATCTTTATTACTGGGGTTTCAGAATAGATAGGACGTTATTCGGTGTATTTGCACCGTACTTATTAGTTAATGAATGTACAATGTTACACTTGGGATAGCGTTAGACGTCTATTATTATGGATTCGTAGTACAGAAAGATTATATTTTTTTTCTTCATAGTTATATACATTTTTGTCTCTATGTAACGATAATATAAAATTTTGTCTTTATGTAACGACCAAGCTTGTGTCGTCTACGCGACAATAGTTTACCATCTTTTAAGAAGTTTCAAAAGGGCAGAAGGACTTCCGGAGCCACACCCTTGGGACCAAACAGCTGACGCGGTTGACACCACAGACTCTCTCTCTCTCTCTCTCTCTCTCTCTCTCTCTCTCTCTCGCATTGTGTGTGGGAAAAATGAGGCTTTATGCGTTACTGTCATCAGTTATAATGACGTTCTTTTACCTCATATAGCAGTGTTGCCATATCGCCGTTCTCGATTTTATTTTAAATAATCATAAGGTATATTCATTGAATGAATTTAATATCTGTAATTATGTATTTAACGTATTTCACAGTACTGTGTTGGTAACTGAAGTTATAATGAAGTCTAGAGTGTGAATATTAGTTTTGTAAAGACGTCATTGGCATTACTTTCCCGTAGAATGTAGTGCATTTTGAACCCATTTAATGTTTTATTTTCTGTTGAGTGTGACTTACTTGACTTTATCAAAACAGGAAGACATTGTAAGCTGGCTTTCACATTTCACTTGGCGTCTGCGTCCATAAACAAACATTGGAAAGGTCAAAATATCTCCCCTGTATAATAAAGTGCAAGGGAGAGGGAGTAGTCCGACCCTGGTGAGAGTAGTTGTAGTTAGGAAAGAGGGGTGACTAGAAGTGTTAAACCTGTACGTGTGCATTACGATAAATATTTGTTCGTTTTTTACGGGTCGCGTACACTAGTAATTACATGTACGTAAATAAAGAAAACAAATCAGTCTTTCCTCTTGGAAAATGGTCTGCCAAACTTCTTCCAAACTTTGAGAAATAGCTGGGAGTAAAAATATCGCTTATTTGGTTGGAAACGGAAACTAGTTTCCCCATCTTTTCATGTTTGTTTGCCTCGGAGGCGACCCTGACTGCTGTCTCCCTTCCCGTGAGAGGTCATCACGTATTCATTGGAGGTAACACTCCAATTCACTGGAAGGGGATCGACCGTCGATAGTCTCCTAATGCAGCTGTCCGTCATTTTCCCTTCGGAGGATTTTCCTCCAGAGGAGAGATAAGAGGAAAGGAAGGAAGAGTACTTAGAGTAGAGTGACTCGTCGAATGTTTAATTTCCCCAGAGATGTTTGGGAGTCGTAACGTGTTTGACTTTTAAGACGTTAGAGTTCCTAGCACTTTACATATGTATGGAGATTTAGTGAGGTGTCAAAAGTCATTAAATAGGATACGACTTTCATACTTGGAGATTAGATTGGTTTTTGCTTTGGAGATGCTAAGGTTTATTAGTGTTAATAAAGCGTTTCTTTTCCGTGAAGTTGATATATTGGATATTCTTTGCTTGGTAGCTGCTTCTTAGAATATATATATATATATATATATACTATATATAAATCTCTCTCTCTCTCTCTCTCTCTCTCTCTCTCTATATATATATATATATATATATAGTGTGTGTGTGTGTGCGAGTGTAGAAATCACGAAAGCTGACGCGTGATGAGTTTAAATTATGTTATAGCCACGGAAGGAAAAGTTAAGACTTGATTGGAGTTAGTACTTTCGTCCATTAGGAACATCATTGTTGAGTCTGTTGATGCCCTTAATGGACGAATATATATATATATATATATATGTATGTATATACATATATATACATATATATATATATATATATATATGTATATATATATGCAATGAGATGGATAGTAAGAATGACAGAATGGATCCTTAGAGATTGTAAAAGAAATAGAAGACGAGGGATTGATGAACTAAGAATATATGCTTTTATAAACTGTCAACGAAAGACCATAAACAAACGCGAGTGGAGGGACGTGTCTGAGGCCTTTGTTCTGCAGTGGACTAGTAACATTATATATATATATATATATATATATATTATATATATATTTGTGTGTGTGTGTAAAAACAATGGATATAAAATCAATGGGCAAGTTCCAAGCGGTGACTTGGATAAAATAAAAGACTGAGGTGTTGGATGTTTTTAAAATATGCTCTTTGAAATTGCACAAAGGTAGTTTGACGTGAAGTAAAAGGTGATTTACGTTTTTTATGAAGGAATGGTAACAATGGCAGAGATTTTCAAAATTTTTATTTGTAATTATTTATAGCATTGTTTTAAAGCCATCCAACTTTTCATCCCCTTACATCTCTTATTGATTCATAACATATTGTTAGATATATTACCCACAAATATAGGATAGCAGGTTCTCAAACATATACAGTACATATGAGCGCACGTTTATTTATATATATATATATATATATAGGTATATATATATATATATATATCAAACACCTACATATGAGCACACGTTTATATATATATATATATATACTATGTATCTATATATAGATATAGATATATATCTATATATATAAATATATATATATATATATATATCTATATATATATAAATATATATATAAATATATATATATATATATATATCTATATATAAATATATATATATATATATATATCTATATATATATATATATATATCAAACATATTTATGAGCTCACGTTTATATATATATATATATATTATGTATGTGTGTAATTTCTGTATTCCTTCTCTCAACTATTTCCTTTCATGTACCTCATGTCTTATTTCACCAGCATTTTTAGAAGATATAGGAAGATATAGCCTTTGTGATGTTGCTGTATTTATATATATATATATATATATATAGGCCTATATATATATATATATATATATAAATATTAGAGTTCATTATAATTCCGGTTTTGGTAGATTAGATAAGAGAGAAATGACGGAAGCAAGATCGGAAGTAATTTCCTTCTCCCTGGAATTATATTCCTGCTATTAACTGAACATAAATCTAAGCCCGTGTCACTAAAAAAGGGGATTTCTACTCGAGGCTAATACGGGAAAAATGTCAAAAGCAAAATACAGACTAATACATGGTCTTTATTGATCTTACCAAGACCTTTGGCACAGTGCCATTTGACCTTGTATATAAGGTAAATCCAGAATACGGAGATTTCAGTAAATTCCTCAAACGCTCCAGCTTGTGGAAAGGGAAGTACAGCAAGGTTATATTCTTGTCCCAGTTCTGTTCAATCATAATATTATTGCAATAAAAAACTTAAGAGAAGAGGAAAGGGCTTAAGTAATATCAAAGGTTATAAAACCATAAAAATCTTCTTGCCAATTGACAATGCAATGCATCACCGACCCCCTATCTTCATTTTAAAGGCAATTGTCTTACAAATAAATACAAGAGAAACAAGAGTCAGAATACAACAAACTAAACCAAACGACAATGTGCCCATCATGAGTATTAATGATACATAACTACAACATTGCGATTTTTCTAATGTGTTTGTAGTGTTGTGGTATCCAATGCTGAAATTGATGTTGATAATTCTGGAGAATATAAGGATTGTTTCACGTTCTTTCGGGTAGATAAGGACTAGGTTTTTCAGAACAAACAACTGAGACTGACCCCCAACGTCCAATGATATAAAGTAGTAAATTTGATTTATCTCGATTCTTTCTGTATGTTCAGAGACCTTAGATGCTATATTGATGCAAGTGGAACATTTTCATATTTTGCTTTTGTAGAAAATTGTGATACCTGGAAAGATTAGATTCAACATATACATATTCTGAAGCTAAACATGATGTACAGGCATAGATGCCTTTCTCACCAATTAACTACTACGGTGGTTTGATCATGTAGTCCGTGTGCAGGACCAACGGCCTCAAAATGCATTTAATAAAGACAACTTGAAAGAAAAGCACCACCGAAAACCTGGTCACCCCACAAAAGAAGTACAAAGTCTAACCCAAATCATCCATATATGCAAAATTCCACCAACTAACACGGACCTTGCTACTAGTGTCTGTATGGTCTGGAGAATGAATATAAACAGTAAGTTCACTGCCCTGGATGAGGACCCCCCAAGGACACCTTCAAACAAGAGTTATCCGTGACCCCAAATCCTCATCTGACGTGTCCAACGATACGCATAGACGGCGGGAGCATTAGCAACACATTCATCATCGGCAGAGGAACGTTAAATATTTTCATAGGATGCAATGGACGGCTATTAGATTTAGTCTTGGGACTTGATAGTTTGTTTGGTGTTTGTCAGATAGCATCATATGCTGGAAGCTGTTTTCCTATGTGCAATTTCTTCTATGACTGGGATTAAAAAGTATAAGTAGTACAATATGGTTTCCACATTTTAAAATGTGTTTTATGGCTAAATCTATCTCGCGCACGCGCACACAAGCACACAACACACACGCGCACACACACACACATATATATATATATATATATGTGTGTGTGTGTGTGTGTGTGTAGAGAGAGAGAGAGAGAGAGAGAGAGAGAGAGTAGTGTATCTGTAATGTGTTTGTGTTATGGCAGCAATAACTCCTGGAACTTGGATCCGATTCATCCCCTCCTAATTCTTTTTTGTATTCATCACTGTCATCTCATTCCAACACAAATTCAATCATGGTTCCGCGTTAATAGGAGTAACACGTGATTAACACCCTTTTTGTAATATGTTAGTTATTGTTCTTTTGGTTAAAGAATCGCCTCATTACAGTCTGAAGTGACTAAATGTTTCCTATATCTGCTTGTTTCAAGGTACTTATTGAGATTTACCGGTGTTTATTGTTCTAAATCGAGCGAATTTTATTGTTAAAAATCGAGCGAATTACGGTTATATTATGAAATCCTGTTTTATTTTAAATTTTCTCCTAATCAAAATAGCTATAGGTATTGTTTAATGAATGTCATAAGTAGCCATACTATTTTGAGTCTTGCATGAAATTGTAATTTACTCAGTAAGCTTATCCATGCGCATTTTTTCTTTGCACAATAAAGTGTTATCATCGGAGTCAGGGAATGTCTCAAGACTTGACTTCCAAACATTATTTGGGTATGAGCTCACAATTACAATTTCAATACTCTTTTTCTTTATTTTTTGTATTTTTTGCAGTATATCCTGTTATTGTTACAGTTAAACTGCTAATCTGGCCGTAAAGTTTTGGAAGATTTTATTTTATAGCATGTACAGCTGGACACAGGAAATCCTGGTGCATCTTGCTCTGAGGAAGTGCAACCAGCCACACCCTTGCTGCACGGAAAATTCTTGTGTTTATCCCCGCCCACCATCTCTGCTATGTCTCCCTACACTGTCTGTTGGATTATGCTCCTCAAATTAAGAGGTTTGACAGGTTGCACTTATTGGGAGGTAGGTGTGCCACGAAAGCTTGTATTCAACTGTACATAATCAGGCAAGTGTCTGTGCGGTCGGTAAAGTGCGTTTGAAGCCAATCCCGACATTTTTTCCGTTCATTCGGCAAGTGCGATGTCGGATGGACGAGTTAACGATCAAGTGGCCGTATCCTTTTTAGTGTGGAGTCCCTCTGGCTCTAGCCTTTGGAATTTGGATTTTTTTTTTTTTTATTATAAGGCTTTGTATATATTTGTTTCGGTTATTTCAAATATGCACTTGAATCCTCTCTCTCCTCTCTCTCTCTCTCTCTCTCTCTCTCTCAACAATGGTTGTCATTATTTAGCTGTATAATCTTGTTTCCCTTGAAGTCGTTAACACTATTACTACTTAAAGTGCCTTACATATCGTACATTTTTCCCCGGATGCGCATTTTTTTTTTTTTTTTTTTTTGCGAATCTGCTTCTGTTCCTGGCAAATTGTAGAACTTTTGCAATTTGCCATTAATAAATAAATTTTCTAATATATAAAAGCAGAGTACTGTCACGTTGGGATTTATTTGGCCTGGGTGGAGTCAGGAAAGGTTGGAGACACTCCGTCAGACAAGATCGAGACTGATATGGCGTAAGATCTAGAGCAAGATGATGTTTAGGTGGGAGGTTGAGGGGATGGGGTTGGTGGAAGGTATACGGTACTAGGGCCATGGCAAAGGAAACCTTGAGGTACCGTAAGCTCCCCAATGTAAGAAGCGGTCTAGCAAGAGCGTATTAAGCGTTCTGTTTTTTTTTTTTTTTTTTTTTTTTCTGTCTAACAATTGGGAAGATATATTGTATGTAGTGTTTATCTTTGTTTCAAGGTGAATGTACAGAAGGTATAAATTGTATTAGTTAATATAAAATCTCCCTCTCTCTCTCTCTCTCTCTCTCTCTCTCTCTCTCGGGCCTTTGGCTTGACATCTGTCTTATTTACATTTATATTTATTTTTGTATTTGTATTTAAAGTGAGTAGTTTTACATGTCTTAGATGCACTTGAAATCCCTCCATCTTCGCGACATTTGGTCTCCTTACGTCTCAGACATCTTTGGTCAATCAGCTGTTCTTATATGCGGCATTTAAATGTCACTCGAGTTGTACTCGTAGTCGTAGCTGGTAATCATGAATAATGAAAAGGCGAATTCAATGGATCGATAAAAATATTGAATAAAAACTAACTATTCTTAGCCAGTATTTCTCAAAATGTTTCTTTGCTTTTATTACTTTGGATGAATTGGTTTTATTTCTTCATTTCATTCAAAGTTTACGCTGGGAAAAAATTCCCTTTTCAAGTCATTATGAGATAGATACAGGTCATTGTCCTGCTTAAGAATGAGAGAGATAGAATTATGACTGTAAAGGCAATGGGCAGACTTTTTCCGTTATCTTTTTTTTTTACGTTCGTTCCCCTTGTCTCATTTTTTTATTATCTTCATTGACAGACCTCTTTCATTTACTTTATTTTGTATATTTTCCGTTTTAACAGCTACAGTTTTAATTATTGCTCTTTATTTTCCTATTACCTTCATGTATGACTCACTCGTGCCCCTTGTCTCAGTTTCTCCTATCTTCATATTCAGACCTCTCTTCATTTACTTTATTTTGTATCTTTTTCTTTTTTAACATCCTACTGTTTGTTTTAAACATTTCTCTTCATTTTCCTTTTACTTCCTTATATAACAGAAGAATGATTGAGATGCATGAATATTCATTGAACTTTCCCCTTTCACTCGTCTTCTCAAGTAAGAAATAGAATAAACGACATTATATCAGTGACGCATCACACCGTTAGTCAGGTTAGGTGACTCAAGCTGCCAGTGAATAGATTCTTGAGTCTGAGCATCAGATCTCGACATACAGAGATCAGTTGTGTTCAATTTCAACCTTGATATGTGCGTCTTGTCACTTAAGAGCCTGAGGTTCGTTTTTGTTGTTGTTGATTGTAATAAAAATGTAGAACTTCAAAAGTTCAAACATGCAGCGAATGTTTTTATGTTGAACAGGCTGAACGCGTCTCTTTATAGTTGATATATGAAAAATCTGTTTCAATGGTGTTACTATTCCTAAATTACCTCTCGTAGTTTATTTATTTCCTTTATTGACTGGGCTATTTTTTTCAGTTGGAGCCTTTGGGCTTATAGCATCCTACTTTTCCAACTAGGGTTGTAGGCAAGCTAATGATAATAATAATAATAATAACTGTGGTTAATAGTCATTGATATTGATACGTATGAAGGACTGTTTACTAGTTATAGGACTATTGATAGTAATAATAATAATGATGGACTACTGATATTAATAATTGTAATGATGTTTATTAATAGTTATAATTATGATAATAGATAGATGTTCTTAGTTATAATGGACAATTACTGTTTTTTATTATAATGATGGCATGTTGATAGTTATAAGTATGGTGGTAGATTGGTAATAGTAATAATTAGAATAATGAAATGTTAGTAGTGGTTATTATGATGTACTATTAATAGTAACAATTATGATGATAATTGAAATGTTAATAATGTTCATGATTACTCAGTATTTATGATTTCAAGATGCTGGTGAACTCCCACTATGTGTACTAGCAATCCCAAAAACAGTAGGTTTTGAGGTTATTCCCGACTATTGTCAATAAAACTTTAGCAATTAAAGCATCATACTCATTTCAAGTTACTCCTGACGGATATTATTTGAAACAAAACCCCTGGACTATTTAATTCAATCTAAAGTAATTAATGCTGGGATAGGATTCATAAGAGAAAATTCTCTCTCTCTCTCTCTCTCTCCTCTCTCTCTCTCTCTCTCTCTCTCTGTAAATAGTATATTTTACTTGCAGAATTTTATGTCGCCGATTTTATGGCCTCTAAACTACACTATGTGCCGAGACTACGTTAGAAAATTGGTAATTTTTTTCAAGATTTCTTGCATGGCAGTTCAAGTCATCCTTGACCCTTGTTACTTGTGGTTTAAGAGATCCAGCACGATCTTTTTTATTAGTATTTCTACCTGTACGACATCGTTTGAGATTGGGGTTGTGATTACCACGCTGAAATTCGTCTTCAAAACAATGGGTTTGAGAGAATTAGCTGGGTCCTTCGATAGAAGCAATTGTTTTACTGCGACTTCTTATTTTTTGTGTCTGTGACTTTCGCTATCACACGCACATGCGTACAAAGAGAGAGAGAGAGAGAGAGAGAGAGAGAGAGGAGAGAGAAAACACTTCCTGGTGTCTCCAGAATATGGAGAATTCCATATTGTAATTGGAAGGCCGTACACTTTCGTTATTCCTTCCAAGGAGGAAATGCTAAAGGTGGAAAGATATTCAAATTTATTTTGCAATTTAGACTTGTATTCTTCATTAGTTTCACAACTATTGTTTCAGTTACCGATTTAGAGCTATCATCTAGGCTCTAATCCTTGTATAAATTAACCACGCCTTAATATATAGGCTAGTACAGTGGCAATGGAACCACCATTTGGAATTGACTTTATTAGTATTTACATGGCCACTGTAGAAAGAACATCTGGCAGCCACCAGAAACCAAGAATTTGCATAAGACATGTGAACGTTATCAAAATGACTAACTGATGCCTTTTAAAATAATTACAATTGAGGTCAATAAAAACAAGACCCTTCCTTTTCTTGATTTTCTCAATGACGAAACAGAATTACAATATGTCCTATTTGTCTACACAAGAGCTACAAGAGCTACAAATGCGAGCAAGTGACTTTAGGCTTAAACTCGTGTAAAAGGTCTTTCGTTGGCACCTACATCCGGAGAGGTGTTTCCAAGATTAGTTCCTGGAAAGTCATCCAGTCAGAACTAGAATGTGTAAGGCAAGTGTTGACAAATATAGGTACTCGAGCGACTTGATAAAGAAGTCAATGTAGAAGTTCCAAACACAATTTCAGAGTACCGGAGAGAAATTTAGTACAAAAATAACGAATAGCGATTTATCACAATATTAATACAGGACACCATACAGACAGGAGGCAGATGGTGATCAAATGATAATCACCAAAGATGCCATACGAGATTTCTCTTAGACTTTTGAGGTTACAGCTATCTTAGATTGGTTATTATCTCTGCCAACGAAGTTAGAAGGAGGTTATGTTTAACCCCTGTTTGTGTGTGTGTGTTTGTTTGTGAACATATTCCTGACCACAATTTTAATCGTAGAGTAATGAAACTTGCATGGATTAACTGTTATGTAAAAACCTGGAAATTATTAAATTTTTGAAGGTTAAGGTCACGGTCAAGCAAACTGTCCAATTCACATTAATCAGACATAGTTTTGGACATCATTATCACAGACTTTAAACTTGGTTCATATTTGAGTGTATGAAAATCCACGCAAATTAATACGCGCTAAGGTCAAAGGTCAAGGTCAAGGCCGAATGATAAGTTGCCCCCGACGGAGGTCTGCACTCTACTGAATGCCCCTCTAGTTGCATAAAAATGTAGCGAGGAATGCAAGCCTCTCGATATAAACTACACTGGGCATGCGGTGACAACCCCAAAGATATGAATTCAAGCCCATCGCAGAAATTTGGCAATACACCAACGTTTCATAGAAGCCAATGACAAGAAATGCCATTAGGTGACCGTATAGAAATCTACAAAGATCATTCACAAGGGTAATGGATATGGGCTAGTCTCGTTGTACTTATCGTCTAAAAACCCTTTATGGAGAGAAATTTTTTGTTCAGTGTCCGATGCAATGGTCTTAACACAATTCAAATTTTTATGCTTGTATCCCAATTTGCTAGTATTCAAAGTTACTTGTAACCCCGGGGTACTACTGTATTTATATGAAGTGAAGTTTCGAAAAAGACTAGCCCAGACCTAGAATACGCTATTATTATCTTGCAGGTTCAACTATTGGACACTAAAAATGTGATGTACACATTGTGTTTTATGATGTAGAATTGCATAATCTGCCATATACTCTTTTTAATCACAATAATTGGGGATAATAAGTCTGGTCATATTGATGATTATCCAGGAGAATGGCAACGACACCAACTTGATTGTGGAAAGGAAATGGACGAGGCTGTCATAATTAGAGTTAGCAGGAGCCTGTGTTTTATATATTGATGTACGTTAAAGGTCTTCAAGATAATATGTGCTCTCCATAAATTGTCCTGGTTTCACACATCTCACTGGGATTTCAAAAATAGAGGTATTCATATAAATTTTTGTTAAAAGTTTTCTAGAATTATCTCTCTCTCTCTCTCTCTCTCTCTCTCTCTCTCTCTTTATATATATATATATATATATATATATATCGTAATTTTCAGTTTTATTTTTCCCTTTTAAAAACTGCTGTTGTGCACTAATTTTTCACTGACGTCATAAAGCAACTATTGCTATCATTGCTTAACCGATCATTTGTTTCCTGACTGTTTCTCAAAGTACTTTCCTTTGGACTTGGTACTGAAGAGGGTCAAGATATTATCTCACTAGAAGTTGCAAAGGCCAGTTCATATGGCGTAGTTACCTAAAATAAAATGTTTATTGGGCTTCAGATCGATGGGAATGTTGGTTGAAGACGGCTGGTGTGGCTGTTCACTCGTGTATTGACGCCTTTTTAAGGGTGAGGCTGGATGGAGAGGGGATTAGGCCAAGGGGAGGAGGCCTCGGACGTAGCTTTTAGGCGTGGGAGAGCGCTTTCATTCGTACCACTCTTCCTCTCGGTTGGCACATTCATTCAGCCTTCCCCTGCGTAGTGAGTGAGTGCCCTAGTCATCCTGCTATCCTCTCCTCCACCTTGCCACCTTCATCCCTCATCATCTACCTCTCATCATTTCTTCTCATGTATTCGTTCGTTTCATTTGCAATGCTTAGCAAACTCCAAGAAGAGCGAATCTTTTCAACCGTTTCTCTTTCAACGGTATTCCCCGAAATGTGATATTCAAGATCACTCGAGCGCATATCACTTCTGTATTATTCTGGTCTAACTACCAGGATTTGGACCTTGATGATTCACATTATCCTGTAACTTTCGGTGATAATCAGGGGCTATCACCCGGAAAAGTGTTATTGTACTTGGAAGTTAAGGCGAAATTTCAAACTTTTCAAATCCAAATTTTAGTTAGAAAGAAATTCAGAGTTGTTTGAGACTGAATTTTAAAAAAAGATAGATTTTCATAGACTAAATTTAATTTTAAAAACATTCGAAACTACAGCGTAAACTGATAACATTATAAGAGTATATTGAGGTTTAATAAGGCAAGGACGAATAGGAGTTTTTAATTTTTTTCAAGGAATTCTCCTTTATATTTTCCTCAATCCCAAATTATACTTCCAGAAAAACAAAAATGTCAGTTGCTTTTTAATTCAATGGCTGCTATTCAAATATTTCGTATATTCTCTGCCTCAATGCCACAGAATTTGCCAATCACCAACACCCGAGGGCAGACAATCACCTCATAGTCAGAAATGAAGTCCTGGAACAAAGGAAGACATTTTCAGCCAGGGATTTAGGAGACGCGTCCTTGTTTTGGGTCTTACAAAAACTGAAGGCTACACGTGTGGTGTGAAAGTACACTCGGTGGCACTGTTCCTTGTTGATAGTAGAATGATTTCGTAGTCCTCACTAGATGTCAAAGTAGGAGAGTTTTTTTTATTTTTTTTTTTTTTGCTGGTGAATAGATGGGGGGGAAGAAGAATGAGGATAGCTAACTTGGAATAGTTTTGACCTCAAATCAATCAATCGGTATTAGTAAGATTATTCCCATAGAGAGATTGTTTATGGCGACAACATAAAATGTCTCACTTTTCAAGGGCCAGAGTGATTTACTTCATTCCAAAACGTGTAAGATGTGATAAGATTTTACCCGGCATATTGGTTTTATTCTGAAGCCTTTATTGTCATGTATATTTACTTACACATCTCGTCTATTCCTATTTAATCTCAACTTTGGTTAAGCCCTCGCAAACCACGTAGTGCTAGTGCCGTCAGTGTACCTCACGTAGTGGGCTGTAGTCATTACTTGAGTATTTTTTTTTTTTTTCAGCTTTCCTTCGGCCCCTAGCTACACTTGTTTTATGTGTCCCACTTTAGCTCCATTCCTGCTTCATTCCCCCCCCCCCCCTTCTTTTTCTTTTGTCCAACTTCGTCTAACATTTTATTTCATAGTGCAAATGCTGGGGTCCCCCCCCCCCACCATAGCAATTGAGCACTGATTGGCACCACTGGCCCCAGTATCGGACTATATAGTCAAAACACATAAATAGAATATAAAGGCTTCAAGTTGGGTGTGATAGTCATGGAGTAATACATTGATGTGTTTATTTTTTTATGTATCATTGTATGAATGGGTCCCTAGAGATTGCAAAAGAAACGGGCGAGTGAAAGGACGTCTAAGGCCTTTGTCTAGCAGTGGACTTGCAACGGCTGAAGATGATGATGTGTGCATTGTAAGGAGAGATATTGTAGTGTCAGAGGACTCTTAATCAGATAATCAGCAATATAATGATTGTGTTCTAAAAGAAAATAATTTTAGTTCAATTCGTGAATATCAACATGAAAAAGGATAACTTCAAATTTCTTTTGGAGATTTGGGGAAAGTTTGCCATATCACAGGGAATTTGCGTGGCTCTCTCTCTCTCTCTCTCTCTCTCTCTCTCTCTCTCTCTTTCTCTGAAAAATCATCTGCCATTTCACTGATTTCCTTTCTATTTTTGCAGCTACACTGCTACTGTAGGTTTCTTGACTATGTCGAAATTTCTAGATGTTCCTTCCACCAACCTCCCGTAAATTTTACTTACAAGTATACCTTTAGATTACCTTTATTGGTATTTTAGAAATATTCTCCTCCTTCTAGTGTATTTACTGGCATGTCTAATTAAGGTTTTTAGTAACATACCTTTCCTTCCTGCATTTTATATATATATATATATATATATATATATATAGATTTTTCACTGCTATTTATTTATTTCATATTCTATTGACCTGTATTATGTTTACGCAACGTTAACATTTAAATGGAAGTATACCCTGAGAAAAAAAAAATTCTTATTAATTATTTTTGTGTGTTTGGGAAAAGGCAGGAATTGTTGTCATCATGGCGGTCATTTATATTCTTTCCCCGATTTCCGTCCTTCAGTTTTCTTTTCCTCGGCTGCTGGTCCCAAAATCATTTTCCGAATGGGTAGGTCGGCAGTCTTGATTTTCCCCATTAATGCTCCGGTGGTTTTTATCTTCGGTTGTTAGTATCGTGGGTGCATGACTCTTTCATCGGAAGACACGTTCATTATATGACTCTTTCGTCGCATAAATCCATCGTTGTATAATTTTCATCGCAAGACTTCCATTATATGACTATTTCATTGTACGAATCTTTCGTCGCATGATTATTTCATTGTATGACTCATTCATCGGAAGACTCTTTCACTGTATGACTTTCATCATATGACTCTTACATTGTATAACTCATCGAAAGACTTTCATCGTATGACTTTCATTGTATAACTCATAGGAAGACACTTTTATCGTATGACTCTTTCATCGCATGACTTTTTATCGTATGACTTTCATCACATGACTTTCATAGCATGACTCTTTCATCACATGACTCTTTCATTGCATTACTTTCATCGTATGACTCATTATATGAGTCTTTTATCGTAGCTAAGCGGTGAAGAGATGTCTAATGCCTGTATTTTTTCATATAATTTACATTTTTCTCGTTTTCCTTTTATTGTTTCAGTGAAAGCAGGGCATCATAATTCCACGTAATCTCTCCTTTATAATAAAGACTAAATTGTCTGGAGATATATATATATATATATATATATATATCGGTCACGCTGAGTGGCATTGCTAGAGGTTTAACTACTCGGTCTCTCCCCTTCACTCAGGTAGAGAAAGATGGGGTAATCATACCCTGGTGAGAGGGGTGTGCGCGTGTGTGAATTCTATTTTCCTTTTATTTGAGTAATAATAGATATCAAACGCTTAATCCTTGATCTTTTTTATTATTAATTTTTATATACTTTAACAAAACATAGAATAGAATATTCAATATAAATTGATTTCTTAAATTATATTACCATTTATTTTGCTCTCGTATTTGAGTGGAAACTACTTCATTGTTAGTGGTTAGTAATTTCTTTGCATAATTTTATTCTTTCATTATCTAACTAGCGATATACAAGTTAAGATCCGACAGTCTTCGAATATGCTTCAAGGTTACATGGAGTTTACATTCACCTCAACTTTTGCCTACAAAATGTTATTTATTTAAGTTGTTTTCATAGTTTTTTTTTTTTTTTTTTTTTTCCGTGGTCATATTTCTGTGTCTAAGTTTCGTAAGAAAATCCTTTTTTTATTTATTTTCTTTGAGTACCTAGATTAGATTTTTCCAGTCTAAAACTTATAGAAATAGAATTTTTTTTTATTGAGTTAGAAGATTCTAGTTTCCTTTAAAGTGTGACTATGTTCTCTAGAAAGACTCATCACTGAATTGTACCCATGTTTGGTTTTTATAACCTCCGTTCTGTCAGAATCCTGCCAGTATGATTTTAATCATTGCACTTTCGTCAAAATCCTAGATGATAATTCTCACGTAGCGGTAAAAGTGTTGGTTAGTGTGACGTCCTATTGTGTTATTGCACG
>NC_090725.1:99833892-99883892 GCF_036898095.1 Palaemon carinicauda | reverse complement strand
CATTACCTTGCCCTTACATGTAAACAACCCCCCCCCCCCCGTCGCGAACGCATTAGGACTTTCACTCTTCATTTCATCTCGTGACCATCGAACCTTGTGCGTGCGTTTGGGTGTGTGTAACCGAACGCTCCTGCGCGCCAGACATGCCCTTTGCTCTTCAAGAGAAAGTGAGAGTTAACAGGAGCTGGAGAGGAAGAAAAAGAGGCTGGTGAGGTTTTTGTGAGTGGAGCGACCTCTGCTATATAAACCCTTTCACGTCATCTGCTATTGTCGGTCTCAGGACAAACTTCGACGACTTCATTTTCATGTTTATTCGCCCAATTGCTCAAACTCGTTTTCTTTTCAAAGTATAGCAGGGTTTTGTGACAATACTATTGTATGACAAATCAATTTTTAATTAGAAAAAATGGAAACTTAAGGTAACAGTTACAACTGCTTTGGCAGTTCAAGTGTGGCTGCAGGTTTATTGGCAAGTGAAAGAGTCGCGATTTTATTCGTTAAATTTAGTTGCTTCAAGTTAGCGAGTGAAGCTGTACAAACACTTTTGGAGGATGTCCTATTTGTGTTTTGAGTAATCGAAGGAAAGGAAATGTTCTCCTTTGGTTATAGCTTAGCTAATAATAATAATAATAATAATAATAATAATAATAATTTCCATCAAAAACGCCAAATATAATTTCTTCCCGTTAATTTCCATCAAAACATCAGATTAATATCTCCCCATTCTTTTGGTGTGTCTTATGACCCCGGCATTGTTCGGGTTTACCTCTGGTGTTAGTTATGGGATTTTTTTTTATTTATAATTTTGGTGCTGGATAAGAATAAAAGATAGATCCTTTAAAGTTGATACAATTAAAATGTTCTTATTTTGATCAATTGTAAGGTCAGGTAGCTATTTGGTTAGAACTTCACACTTTGTGATTGCCAGGAATAATTTTTTTACTCTTTCGTATTTAAAAAGTTTAAGTTTTAATAATATTGATGATTTAAAATTTTTTAATTATAGTAGTAATTTTAATGATGTTAATCCTTCTCTCTCTCTCTCTCTCTCTCTCTCTCTCTCTCTCTCTCTCGCCACTAAGTAGTGTACATTCCGCATATTTTTTCAAATGATTACTGAGATCTGCTAATCCTTGTACTAATCGTCTTTGAAGGAAACCCCATACCCTCTCCCGAGCCTTCAAAGAAGAATGTGCTATTTCACGGAAATTCTCAGCATACCCACTGACGTCAGGAATCTAGGGGAGACTTTGCTCTGTGTGTGTGGTTGGATATGTGTGTGTGGATGATGGAGGCAATGGCTACTCATGGGGAGGGACTTTTAATAATATTTAATACATGATGTTTAAAAGTACGATAACCATTCTCTAAAGTGTGTGTATATATATATATATATATATATATATCCTTTCTGAGTGGGGATACCTGAACGTGGTGGCAGGGTGTTATATAGCATCATGATCATCAAAACGTAATAGTCAGGGGCACCCATACTAAATTTAGCTTGGTTTTCTGTGGGTGGTCAGACAAAAGTCTTCTAACATCACCAATCTGCAGTGGCTAGCGTGGTAATGAAAACTGGCCAAACCCCAGAAATGAACAAGGACATGTCTCAGGTCTTTGTTCTGTAGCCGACTAAAAACAGCTGAATTTGTTTTTGTTTTGTTGTGTGTATACAGTATATATATATATATATATATATATAGTGTTATTTTAGGTATTTTCCATTAATGTATTAACTATAAGATATCTTTCTTTCCTCCAGGTGAGTGGGTCGCTCCATTCCGGTTGATATGCGTTGTCTAAGGTCGGCAGAAAGGTCGTTTTGAAAAGGTAAGTTCCGTTGTGGTATCTTATTTCTCGAATGAATGTCTCTCCCTTCCTTTGAAATTATATTTAGATAGTGATATTATGCCTACGCTGAATACATGAATATCTTATGTTTAGTTTAAAATAATAATGGGGAAATTGTAAGAATCTGGGAATACGGAATATGGAGTCGTGCAATCTGAGTATGACTTGATTTCCGTACTGTAAGATTAGAAAGAGGTGGCCCTGATGCTTTTTTTATGCTTTCAAAAGAAAAAGTACAATTTCATGTTTTTTTTCTTCTTTTAATGATAATCCAATAAGGGAAACAAATGGGTTATGTTGCTAAAGAAGGAGAGAAAGAAGATATCAGTGTGTATTAGTCAGTTTTAACTGGCCTTCATTGAATCCTGTGAACTAGGGAGGCAATGGATGCAGTACCCTATGTTTAGTAGTAAAAAACCTTTGCTTTTACCATGTTTCATTTAACTCTCTCTCTCTCTCTCTCTCTCTCTCTCTCTCTCTCTCTATATATATATATATATATATATTATATATATTATATATATATATATATATATATGAGAGAGATATATTACCTATCATATATGCGATTTTTAATGCGTAGTCATTCATATATACGGGCGCAAAATTTAGATTCGGCATGCTCTCTTCAATTTCCATTGAAATTCGTTTTATTCTATATATATCACTATTGTTTTACCGTGTCATCCTGCATTCAATACACTTTCCTAAATGTTTGCCAAAACTATTCCCAAATGAAATCATGGAATAATTAACGTGAAAAATAAAAAATAAATATATTTTTCACTTTCACAGTCTTGGGATGGCCTACTTATCAATTTCTTGTATCTCCGTTATACAATTTTGCCATGGATATTAGTTTCCTGAGATTGGTTATTAATGTCGTTGCTAATGAAATTCCTAAGAAATGAAAGTTTCCAATTTTGGTGGAATGATTCTTCTTCTTCTTCTTCTTCTTCTTCTTCTTCTTCTACTTCTACTTCTTCTTCTTCTTCTTCTTCTTCTTCTTCTTTTTTTTTATTTATTTTTATTTTTTTTAAGAAGATTAATGAAAAGTGTGAGGGTAAATAGCTAGCTATATCCAAGGTTGAGGAAAAGTTTCGAAATACAAGTATTAGTAAGAGTTATATAAGTAAGGTTTAGTCACAATTATATCCATATAAAGATACATTTTTCATGGTATGATCTTAAAGTTACCATAGTACAATAATGATTAGGTAACATATTAACATGGTGAATTGTATATTTTTTTTTATTATCCCTTCGTGGTTAAATTCTATCTATAGCAAGTTACCAATGATTTGCCTTTGACAAACTCATTTTTTTATAAATGAAATACATGAAGTTAACTGGCCGTATGCCCAGTAAAAATAGATCATTACTGATTGAAATAATCGAGTTTTCAAACGATGTATTTCGTTTTACTAGATTTTAATGTAACGGCTGTTAGAATTATTTCCGTCTTAAACATTCATCAGTGTCGTTTCAATATGAACCAATGGCAGATTTTGTGAGAGAGAGAGAGAGAGAGAGAGAGAGAGAGAGAGAGAGAGTACTTAAGACCTCCATGTACAGTAGTTTCGTTAACAAGACATCCCCAAATATTTTTTTTTATTTGATGTATTTGTTAAAAAAAATGGCATTGTTGCCAGTAAACGATGAGACAGAAGGTGAACCTTCCACTAGTTCATGGAGATGCAAACCATTTGAGGCTTATGTAAAAAAAAAGATTATTTATTGAAATTTAAAGCTTGGCTGTACTAGATGCTTTTTGTACAGATGGAAAGAGAGGTCTTCCTACAGAGGTGAGCAAATGTGAAAGGTTTCGTGCGAGAGTAGCCAGCGATAAGACTTTCAATATCAGTAACTTGTCGTGTAACCTCATTTATCGTTTGATCTTTGCTTATGATTATGGAGTAAGCTTTGGAGTTGTCTAGCTTCTGTTCGTCTATGATAAAATGCAAGTTCACTGTAAGTGAAGT
Organism: Palaemon carinicauda; assembly: GCF_036898095.1. Taxonomy (NCBI): domain Eukaryota; kingdom Metazoa; phylum Arthropoda; class Malacostraca; order Decapoda; family Palaemonidae; genus Palaemon; species Palaemon carinicauda. The sequence goes on along the minus strand of NC_090725.1, from coordinate 99,880,056 downwards.
GTGTTACTCGCAAATAAAGTTGAGAATGTTCAATTCATGAAAAGTTTCACGATTAAACCCAGTCGGTATCAGATGTTTATTCAAGTGTTCCTTGTTGTACTCTCTCTCTCTCTCTCTCTCTCTCTCTCTCTCTCTCTCTCCTTCGGCAAAAGGGATTAGAGATGTGCAAAAGCCTAACAAGACGTCCTCTTCTATTTACGCATTCCATCAGCGTGTGTTAGTGTCCATACAAAAACGAAATGTCCCAAGCTGTACGAGTCTTAGTCGCCCTGTTCCTAGACAATCAGCTAAGTGGATTTTGAGTTCGCGTCTGCAAGTCGGTAGTCTGGAACAAGGCCTGGAACATGAGGCCTCCTGGCGTTGATACCCGAGAAGCTACCCAGAAATGACCCTCTTTATAGGAGTCGTTTTACCCGTATCGTCTTTTCTTGTTTTCATTGTTTCCCGTATCATCTTTGCTATTTCTTTTTGTTTTTACCTTTTCTGTTGCTCTTTCTTTCTTCTTAATCGTTTTTGATGCTATTAGTTTTTAAATCTTTTCTGGTGCTATTTCTTCTTTAATAATCTTTTTTTGTTACTATTTCTTTTTTATCTTTTCTGCTTTTATGCCTATTGATATTTTGTTATTGAAATAAATCTTGTCCTCATAATTCGTTCTGTGTTGATATGTGGTATTACCTCCACCAATGAGGTTAAAAAATTACCCGCGTTTATTTATCTATTTGTTTCTCTGTTAGCAGGATTACGACAAAATTTCATGTCAGATTTTCACCAAATTTGAAAACGGATAGGTATTAAGCTCCGGAAAATCCTATTAAATTATGGATGTGATATGAATCAAGATTAAGATTCTGGTTATTATTGCTATTATTATACAGTAAATTCATTCACGGTCACCATACAAAAACTGAAAGCTTGTTTTGTAGACTTAAAATGTTGACAATCTTCATTGGCGGAGGTCTGAAATATCTGATTGTTCTTTCTACTTGTTAATATTATGGTGGTGTTCTCCTTAGTGATATTCATTATGGCAAAATTATCATCATTACTCTAGTAAGAAAAAATGCAACCACTGTCTCAAACCAAAACTTACTCTTATAGTATTACTTGATATCAGCTCTTGGCCTTTCTCACGGGAAGTGAAAGTGTCTGATAGCCATCTCTTTTCCAGTTAATTATATTATTGGAAAAAGTGAATGTATATATTACATTCATTTTTTATTTAATTTCTGGTTTTGCGCGAGGTTAATTTGAAATTAAATGATCTCTGTGATTATTCTTATGCATTATATTTTTTTTTTCTTGTTAGTTCCCAGTCGGTGATTACATTTCATACGTCGTATGCACAGGGAAAGTATTTTCAACTTTCGACCTTTCCAACTTTTATCATTATTCTTTATTCACATTCATTTGGAATTATTTTCAAGACCATAGTCTTTAACAGATATTTGCATGACAATAAGATAATAGCACTGTAACATGAAACTAAATCAGTTACATTGATTTTAAATCATTCTATTCTGCTTAATCATAAGCGATTAACTGGTTTTTGCATATTCACAAACGAAAATTCCATACTACTGTGCTTACTAGGTGCTGTTACTACCCCTGAAAATTTGTTACATTGTATCGTATCTGGAATCTCTAAGATTATGTTCATTCCTGAAATTTGTTAAATTATTTTCCATATCTGGAACTTGTTACATTATGTTCCTTATCTAGAATCTCTTACTTTGTTACATATCTGCAATTTATTACATTAGGTTTCTGCTTAGAGAAGGACACTCCAAAATCAAACCTTTGTTCTCTAGTTTTGGGTAGTGCCTTAGCCTCTGTACCATGTTCCCTCACTGTCTTGGGTTAGAGTTCTCTTGCTTGAGGGCACACTCTAGCACACTATTATATCTTATTTTTCTTCCTCTTGGTTTGTTAAAGTTTTTATAGTTTACATAGGAGATATTTATTTTGATATTACTGTTCTTAAAATATTTATTTTTTCTTGTTTCCTTTCCTCACTGGGCTATTTTCACTGTTGGAGCCCCTGGGCTTATAGCATCCTTCTTTTCCAACTAGGGTTGTAGCTTAGCAATTAGTAATAATATTAATATTAAAGAATAATATCAGGAATTTATTTCATTGTTTCATGTCTGGATTTGATTGCATGAAGTTCCACACATGGAATTCATTACATTTTGTTTATCTGGAATTGATTACATTATGTTTTGTGTCTTGATTTTATTGCATCAATTTTTTACACCTGCAAGCTATTAGACTATGTTCCATTTCATTATCAAACTAAGACTTAACGAACCCAATATCCTTTCCAAACATATGCGCGGTACTGTTTTTTTTAATATTGCGTAATGTTTACTTATAGAATGAACTCTTTATATTGATACAGTCTGGTGAGATTTTCCTTACTATTATTCACCAGTTCGTCCCAGGCGGCAATCTAGTACTTTCGTTTAAGGATTATGTTTGTTTCTGATTAATTTGAATGTTGTTGTGGCATCTGTAAACGCAAGAATTATCTCTCTCTCTCTCTCTCTCTCTCTCTCTCTCTCTCTCTCTCGGTAATGTATTTAATGTTTTCATGATTATTTACATTTGCATCCGTGTTTTATCAATAAAAACTGGAAATTTAAATTTCTGTCATTATTCATTCCTTTTTGTTCCTTACGCAACACAATTTTGACATTCTCCTGTCTCTTTATATATAATTCTGGCATAGTTTCCCAGCAAGGTCTTTCTATTTCTGTGTTGTCTGTTACGAAACTCTGCCTGGGAACAGACGTACCGAAAGTCTCACCAGTCTTGGCCCTTACGTGTGAAATTCAAAGTGTTCGGGTGATGTTTTTCTTTTCCTACTTGTGTAATACGAGAGAGTTTGGCATCGGTTGTTACACCTTCCTGCGTGTGTGTGGGTTTTAGTCGTTGTTGTTTAGAAAAATAAAATTTAGTTTAAAAATTGATGATACTGACATATTTACTTATTAAAGCAACTCCTGATATTTTTTATTTTAATTATAAATGTTTGTCTGCAAGGTTTTAAGGCATTTAAAATCCTTCTCTCTCTCTCTCTCTCTCTCTCTCTCTCTCTCTCTGCGGGTAGTTGTAGGTCAGGATAGGCATATGTAAATTTTAGTGTACTCGTCAATATCGTGAATACCCTGTCCTGTTCGGAAAATGAACGCTAGGCATTCAGTTTACTGATAAACACTGCCGTTTTAAACCCACAGGGAAAATGACTGAGATACAGATGTTTCAAAGCAAAAAATGATAGATATAGAAAAGAAAAATTCGTGAAGAGTGGTCGGGTATAAATTATCGGAGCCCTTGTGTCTGTGTGTGTATGCGTGTGTGTAAGAAAATGTCTTTCAATAACCCAAGCTTCGAAACGTCATTATCATCATTACTATTTTTACAACCTTCTGTGTTCCCTTAAAGTACTCTTTAAATTTAGAGCTCATGAAACTCCTTTATGTTCTCGTAAATTTAATGAGACAATTGAATGAAGCATCATTTGCGTCACGTTGTTCCCGTAGGAATAGTTGGAATCGTTTTGCCTCTCTCTCTCTCTCTCTCTCTCTCTCTCTCTCTCTCTCTCAGTGCAGAACTTGATAACAGTTTCCCAATACAAGTTTAGATGAAGCCCGTGTATACGTCATGTCCGTGCAAGAGATCATATGATATGAAATTGAAGACAATTTATTTAATAGGTTTTCCTTTTCTTTGGTTGAATTCAGATTTCTCTTAAAGAAAAGGTTTGAGAGAGAGAGAGAGAGAGAGAGAGAGAGAGAGAGAGAGAGAGAGAGTCCTTATCATAGTTTGTCCTCAAACATCCTTGGAAAAATAGAAATATACCTGAATTTATAAACCCTTTATTTGTATAGTATATGCATATTGGCGTCCTTCTCTCTCTCTCTCTCTCTCTCTCTCTCTCTCTCTCTCTAATGGCATGGTATAGGAAATCCGTTTATTGACGTACGGTTCATGGTGCAAGAGACGCAGATGAATCGAGAAATCGTGATCCAGTTCGGTCATACTTTCTCTGACTCCAATGACAAATTACGTCGATTTTTAATGGCGGTCTCTTCAGTTGATCGAAAATTACTGAGTTGTTGATAGATGCTCGAGTGAATTAATGGGGAGCTTTCAAATCGATCGAGAGTATAGAGTGAAAGGTTTCTTTTGACTGATTGTGTGTGTGTTGGCTTTGTAAGTTCGTGATTTGAATCCTGTTTGGTTTTGTATTTATATTTTAACCTTTTCACTTCCTGTCACCAAGACGTGCAATCAATCCCGTAGCCTTTTGACATTTATCATAACATTGTCATTAATGATAAGGGTATTAATCATTACTGAATTATTCTTCCATCTGATATATCGTTATTTTAAGAATTCTATGATAGATAAGATCAGATATTGTATTTCTTCATGAAAAGGAAAAATTAATAATCTAACCAGTGCCAGTATACACAATGGCCCAAAATCTGAAGCGGAAATGGAAAAACCTGTCGAGGTATGATGTCTGGCGTTTTATCTTTTAGCAGATACCAATTAGTTGAATATTGTACAGTTGGACACAGGAATTCATGGTACACCTTGCTCTGCAGAAGTGCACCCAGTCACACCCTTACTGGAAGAGAGTTCCTGGGTTTTCCCCTGACCTCCACCTCTGCCATCTTTTCCTACGCTATCTGTTTGGTTACTTGCCGCCAAGGATGTCACAGGTTGCACTTCGGAGCGAGGGATGTCAGGGACGCCTGCGTCCAACTGTACTTATAAAGTAGAGTATTAAAGATTTTAGGGATCGGGGAAAACGAAGGTAGGGAGTGAATCCCATTTCTTAACAATACAGAGAAAAAGAGTCACATGAAATGATATATGGACTTATGCGCAGAGAAATAGAGGGTCTCTCTCTCTCTCTCTCTCTCTCTGTCTCTCAATTTCGAACAAGATATCTGGTCTTGTAAGACAAAATCTTTCATTTACATTCATCTATTCAATGTGAACCAATACAAAAAACCAATCTGCTGACAACATGCAGCTCTGTTAGATACTAGTTTTTCTGAAAGTCAATTAATTTCTTCTGCTGATACGATACCGGAAGTTTATAATGTTTCTTCGTGTGGTTCGAGAAATGCCTTTAGGTTTTTCTTGATTTTATTTTTATATTTGGAGCAATGTAGTATTTTTCCGCTAAGAAAGTTGCCCAGCTCGATGATCGGAATTTCCACTCGTTTGTCATGAATTCTCAAAGTACTGTTATGGCATTTTTTATATACTTGCCCTTGCTACTTATTAATTATTTCTTTTTTTTTTTACCCCCACCAACGAAGTTGGAAGGAAGTTATGTTTTCGCCTTAGTTTGTGTGTTTGTTTTTCAAGACGGTTTGATCTGCTTTGAACAGAAGCGTAGATCCGCCATATATGTTAAGAGAACTCTACTTCGTCAAAGATTTCCCGAGAAACAAAAAAAAAATAAAAAAAAAAAGAGTAGAAGTTACATGTTCACAGTGGAAAAATATAACTTAAAACACTTTTCCATGACCATGGTTATCATAATTCAGATATTTAAGAGAAGAATTATCTTGCATTGCACAATTTCCCGACTTGCCTTGTACTTAAAATCAACTCTCAGGCATAACATAATGTAGATAAGTCGTAGTAGAAAAGATTATGCTTGTAGAACATAGTGTAGTTTTCAAGACCATTTTCCCTTGCAGCTGTTCTTACCCGAAATAATCATAGATTTAAGATGTGTGCGAAAAGAAGAAATACCTTGAACCATTTCCCCAGGGAAGCAATTGCTTAACTGGGATTTTCCTTTGGTTGAGAAGGAAAATTACTCTGTTTTTATAAAGAGAGGAAAAAAGAACGCTCAAAATGTTTAATTTTCTAAAGCAGATCCTGAGGTCAGAATTAAAAAAACAAAACAATGTACAGCACATTTTGTTGAGACAGTATCCCATATATGAGAAAGAGCAAGGATATATATATATATATGTCCGGTCACGCTCAGCGTCATTAACAGACGAATAACTACTCGGTCTCTCTCCGTCCCTTGGGTTGGGTGAGAGTGAATAGTCATACCCTGGTAAGAGGGATTACACTGAAACTACAATCTCTGATAAAAAGCCAAAACTGCTGGGTTGTAGTTAGGAAAGAGGGAAAGGTCGAAAGGGTTGAACCTGTTTGTGCGTCTGTGCGCATATCTATTTAAATATTTAGCCGTCATTTTGACGGGTTGCGTACATTAGTATCATGACTATTTATCTCTGTAGTATCCCTTAGTGTACATGAAAACCATCTTACGCATAATAATCAGTAATGAAGAAATAGATCTCTTGAAAGAAACTGTTTCAATAGTTCCGCGACCATATTCAAAAGCAGAAATTTATTTGGTTGTCTATAGTCTATACAGTATTACTACTACTACTACTACTACTACTACTACTACTACTACTACTACTACTAGCAGCTGAACTACATCCTAATTGGAAAAGCAGGGCTCCAACAGGGAAAAATAGCCCATTGAGGAAAGTAAATAATGAAATGAATAAACTATTTGAAAAGTGATGGACAACTAAAATGAAATACTTTAAGAAAAGTAACAACGTTAAAACATCTTTCATATATAAACTATAAAAAGCGATTTATGTCACTCTGTTCAACATAAAAAAAAAACATTTGTTTTACTGTCAACCAGCGTAGCTTACAATGAGGAATAATTTAACATTATTCATGACCTTAATATAAAATCACAATTTTTTTTTTTACTTGGATCTAATGAAGGCATTGCCAAAATCAGAACTTCAAAAGTTTAAACTTGCAGCGAATGTTTTTATTTTGAACAGGCTGACATTTTTTTTTAAGTTTGTATAGAAAAGATGGATGTTACTCTTTTTTAAATATTTTGATTGTTCATTACTTCTCTTGTTGTTTATTTCATTATTTCCTTTCCTCACTGGGTTATATTTCCCTGTTGGAGCCCTTGGGGTTATTTCATCTTTGTTCTCAACCAGGGTTTTAGCTTAGCTAGTAATTATAATAATAATGAAAATAATAATAGTAATAATAATAATAATAGTAATAATAATGAATCCCATTTTCCCTTATAGCTATTTTTCCCTGTTGGAGCCCGTGGGTTTATAGCATCTTGTTTTTCCAACTAGAGTTGTAGCTTAGCTACTGATAATAATGATAATAATGATAGTATAATGGCGATGACTCGTGCTTTAGCAACCGAGTGAAGGTGGACTTGTGGCAGTGAATGTGACTGGAGTGAAGGTGGCGGTATAGTAAACTTGTGGGAGCAGAGCGCCGGAGGGGTTTGGGGGTGAGAGGGTAGTAGAAGCCACGCGCAACCTGCATCACAGAAAGTTGGCCATGGTCATCAGCACCAAAGATACCAAGCATTTGTTCCGATCCCTGGAAGAAGGCTTTGACCTCCGTTTGGTGTTTCTTTTGACTCTCATTATCACAGGATATTTATTTAACTTTTTATTCAAGCGATGTTGAGGTACATCGGTAAGCTTTTCCGCTCCAATGGTTGTATCTTCAATCTGAGTAAGGACATTCAACCTTCAGATTGAGGTCTCATAGACCCAATCTTCTCAGGTTCGTCGTAATACCTTGAGCGACATCCAGGAAACTTTTGGCTACTTTGGAGCAATTTGCTTCACTTCCTTATGACACTTTGGGGAATAGATTTGTTATTGAGTAGGTCTAGTGATATCTGAACAGATTCTTTGTCAGTTATTGTACCAATAAATCCATAGCACTAATGGCCTCTTAATTTGACAATTAGTGTCATTTCGTCAGATTTCATAATTTGCTTTTGATTTCTAGACATGCTATTAATGTAGGCATTTGGTTAACAGATTTAATAGTTCTCTTCAAAGGATTAAAATTTCTTAGATAGCGTATTACAGTATGATTGTATTTTCCTGTTTCTGATTTACTAGTACGATTGCAGATAGTCTAAGTTTCTCATTTCATCAAAAACATTTTTCTTTTTTCACAATAGAAATCCGTGGATTTTGTTTGTTTTATTACATTAATATTTTATCACACTTATGATTTGTTTATCAATGTCGAGAAGTCACCTTTCCTTAGTGGAAGAGGAGGCTTTTGATGGAAGACATTGGAGAGGGCGCATCAGGCAACCGACCCTTAATGTAGGATAACGGTGGAAAAAAAAGAAAAAGAAAACGAGTCTTGGAAACTGATTTTACGATGACACGTATTTTTAGAAAATAATTTCTACTAGTTTTTATTTATTCTATGACTAGCTGTCTTTATCTTATCACAGATCATTAAATGCATTCGGTACGATTTTTTTTTCATTGTTTTGGAATCGTCAACTACCAGCTAATTCGTACTCATCGTATCGTGGCCAGTAGACGGCATATTGCAAATTACAGATAGCCTCCATGATCAATGAAATCCGATACTAAATTTCTCATCTTTAGTCTTGATGTATGTCCGTATTCAATGTCTGTGTAAACATAGATCTTTTGAATCATAATATGAGAACTATATGTATTCAAAGACAATATCAATCAAAACCCAGATTATCAAATATGAAATTTATGAGGAGGTATAACTTGAAATATGCTCTTCGGAAACTTCATCTACGAAAACGTAGATGATGAAAGACATTATTATTATTATTATTATTATTATTATTATTATTATTATTATTATTATTATAAGCTAAGCTACAACCCTATAAGCCCAGGGGCTCCAACAGGAAAAATAGCTTTTTAGAGGCAGGATCAAGTGCACTGAGAGAGATAGGTCTACTGAATTAAAACCTCAAATGTAAATGAAAACAAATATGATGTGTCGGATTCCAAGAAAATACAGGTATGTAGGGGGCAAGACTTTGGTAAGTCTTCATATTAGAGATTTGGATATGTCAAAAGCCCGATCTCCACTGACCATTCAGATGCCCTCAGACTATTTTTGAGTCAAATTATAAAAAACTAATAGACCCAAAAATTGTGATCAACAGGATTCAAGAGCTATAGGTCTATATACTTGATTCATTTGAAATATTATATGTGGCAGATCTTGACACTAACCAGACAAGAAAAAATGTATCTTTATAATTAAGACTGTGGCGAAACCACGCTTAAAATTACTCTTACTGATGCTCAACTTTCCAAACTATTCCTTATTAGTTACCTAACTGTCCTCACTCTTCTTTCAAACACTTCTTTCACCCACCTTTCCTATCGGGTTAGGTAACTGTCCTCACTCTTCTTTCACTCACCTTTCCTATCAGGTTAGTTAGATAACTGTCCTCACTCTTCTTTCACTCACCTTTCCTATCAGGTTAGTTAGATAACTGTCTTCACTCTTCTTTCACCCACCTTTCCTATCAGGTTACTTAGATAACTGTCCTCACTCGTCTTTCATTATTATATCAACTGAAAAAAAGAAACTCAGACCGTGGGCGGATCAAGGGGTTAAAGTCCACAAGCAGTTCTGGAATACCGTAACGTCACGTTTGCCTCCTGCATCTCTCACTTGCGGTTGTTCTCTTCCGTCTCTGCTCTTCTTCTTCCTCCTCCCTTTTGCCTCGCCCAAGTACAATATACATCCCCATACCTGCTCATCATTTGCTCTTCCTCTAACCTTATTCTCCATTGCCTGTAGCTTGGTTTTCATCACTTCAATGATTTCAAAGTAACGGGACAGTGGAATCAAAATGGGGCGAGAGTCTTCACTATTATTTTTATTGTTGCTGTTGCAAGGTACGATTTTTTTTAGACATATTCAACAGGTTTTTCAATTTTTTCCATAGATTTACAACGAATATATCATGACATTTCTGAGACTTATTCTCCACTTTCTTTTAATTTCTTAGTTTATATATATATAAATTATATATATATATATATATATATATATATATATATATAGAGAGAGAGAGAGAGAGAGGAGAGAGAGAGAGAGAGAGAGAGAGAGAGAGAGAGAGAGAGAGAGAGAGAGAGAGAGGGGGGGGGTAGGAGATATGCATGATCCACCATTATCATCTTGAAATCTGTGATCAGAAAAGACGTGATAGTACCTTCAGCGACCCTCCCATGCATGGCAAATGAATTTTGAATATATTCACATTAATATACTGTAGTGAAAAGTTGATTCTGGATTTCCTTAAGGATATCTAACATATTGAACATTAACTTAGATTTTAACTAATTCTGGGGAGATAAACTCGCTCAAAAGTATCTGATTTTTGAGAATTGGTGAATTATTAGGTTAAAATTTGCTAATTGAGAGATCATTAATTTTATCCAAGACTTGCTAGATGTGGGTTTGTTTCCAGAGGATTGGCTAACTAGTAAGATACAGGTGTACCCAAGCCGTAAAAAATGATGTCTAAATATTTAGATAGATGTCCACACACACGCATACAATTTCAACTATTCTCACTCCTTCCCCTTTTCCTAACTACAACCTTGTGATTCGACAATTTGTGGGAGGGTGTGGTTTCAGAGTGTATCTCTGGGTCTGACTACTTGTCTCCCCCCTGGAGCTAGACACTTGCTCTTTCTTATATAGTGATGATTATATATATATATATATATATATATAAGAGAGGAGAGAGAGAGAGAGAGAGAGAGAGAGAGAGAGAGAGAGAGAGAGAGAGAGAGAGACTTGCTCTTCATTCTATAGTGGAGATTATAATATATATATATATATATATATATATATATATATATATATATATATATATATATATATATATATATATATATATATATTCAGAGAGAGAGAGAGAGAGAGAGAGAGACTCTTGCTCTTTATTATACAGTGGAGATTCCCTGACCAAGAAAGAAGGACTGATGGCTCATTGTGAAGCCCTGAGATGTCTTTTTACCTCTCGTTTCCGTGTTGACCTTTTAGAGTTAAGCGTAGAGTGTTTAAGTTGCTCCATTGCGTCATTAGATTGCTCTGAATATAGAGTTGTTACGTCATCTGCAGTTGGTCTGCTGCGCCTGCGCTTTGGATGTCTGTTCTTGTTGCCGGTTGTGCACTGTCAGCGTGTAAAAGTTTTCATTTTGATTTTATATCATTATTGTGTTTTTGTCCTTCCACTAATTATGATTTAGTTAATTGCTTTGATTTTTATATATTATGTACACATTTGTATTTATATATAATCTATCTATCTGTATATATATATATATATATATGTATATATATATATATATATACAGTGATGCCTCAGGATACGAAAGTAATCCGTTCAGGATACGGTTTCGTATCCTGATTTTTTCGTATCCTGAGTCGCGTTTTACATGTAAATAGCCTAATCTGTTCCAAGCCTTACGAGAAGACACCTTTTCTTCCATAAACACGCTAAACTGTAGTAATAAACATGCAATGCAGCCTTTTCTATCATTCAATAATTAACCCAACCGTTAAAAACAGCCTAATCCATTCCAGAAACCACTATGAGATTATTCAATAATGTAGTTATAGCCTAGTTATCCCCCCCAAGCCCTAAGAAAACGGTCCGTTTTCTTTACTACTGTATAAAAGTTGCGGTACTGTATGTAAAGCATTTGGATCAGTGAAGGTGTATTGTTACCTGTACGTACACCTAAATTAAGGATTGATACTCTGAAAAAAAGGTTACAGTTAATTAGTGTAACAAAAAAGTTGAAACTTACGTTTTGATTGAGACGATGTCCGATAGCGAAATCACGGCAGAGGAGGATGGCATAAGGCAGAAAACGTAACAAGTGACAGACTACGTACAGTAATTTACACACTTAACACATTAACACTTAAACTTTACGAAATAAAAAAATGGCAGAAATAATTAACACTTCATTACCTATGGAAAACTATAAAATGAAACAAAAAATTACTTTAACACTTAACGGTAACATAAAACTTAAAATTGAATTTTTTTTTTTTTTGGCTTTTTTATAACTTTACGTTTTTCATATTTTCTAAATCTCTTCTACTTCTTCATCACTTTCTTTTTTCTGTTTCTTTTCTTTACTTTCGCCTTCTAATTCTTCATCCCTTCCTCTTTTCTGTTTCTTTTCTTCACTTTCACCTTCGTCTTGGCCTACTAATACCGTTGGCCTCTTTAATAAGAAACTATCCATTGAAGCTTGTTTCTGCCTACTTTTCAACACATTTCTAAAATGCGTTAGGCAAACGTCATTGCAGTATTGAAGCGCACGGTTGGTATAAACTTTTTCTGGATGTTCCTTTTCGACGTAGTCTGCCATTTTATGGAAACATGCGAGAATTTCCTTGATGTCTGCCGTTTTCAAAGGTGTAACATCCTCCTCATCACCGCTAGAGAACTGCTCTTGAACATCACTCACTTGCATCGTCTCCAACTCCTTCAGGTCGTCCGTCGTCAACTCCTCGTGGTGCTCCTCGATAAGTTAATCTATATCCTCCGCACTAACTTCCAGCCCCATGGACGTACCAAGATGTACGATGTCAGCCACCTCAGACTGCTGAATTGGTTCAGGATCGTCAACGATCTCGGCTTCGCCTCCAGGCTTCCCGAACCCCTCGAAGTCTCGTGCAGAGACAGCATCAGGCCACAGCTTCCTCCAAGATGAGTTCAGGGTACGCCTCGAAACTTCCTGCTAAGCGAGATCGATGAGTTTGAGGCATATCACGATGTTGAAGTGATCTTTCCAAAATTCACTCAGAGTGAGGTTTGTACTCTCTGTGACTTGGAAACATCTCTGGAAGAGATACTTCGTGTACAATTTTTTAAAATTTGAAATAACTTGCTGGGCCATGGGCTGGAGGAGAGGGGTGGTGTTAGGTGGTAGATATAGGACCTTTATGAAGGAATGCTCGGCCAGAAGATATTCCTCGAGGCCAGGAGGGTGAGCTGGAGCATTGTCCAACACCAGCAGACATTTCATAGGGAGGCGCTTTTCTTCCAAATATTTTCGGACAGTCGAACCGAAGCAGACATTCACCCAATCAATGAAAAGTTGCCTCGTTACCCAGGCTTTAGCATTCGCCCTCCACATCACGGGAAGGTTCTCCTTGATGACTTTGTGGGTTTTGAAGGCTCGGGGATTTTCTGAATGGTACACCAGCAGGGGCTTTATCTTGCAGTCCCCACTGGCGTTTGCACAAAAAGCAAGGGTAAGCCTGTCCTTCATAGGCTTATGTCCGGGTAGCCTCTTCTCCTCCGCCGTGATGAACGTCCGACGAGGCATTTTCTTCCAAAAAAGTCCAGTTTCTTCGCAATTGAAAACTTGCTGCGAACTGTAGCCTTCCTGCTGAGTCAACTCGTCGAACGTTTTAACAAAGGCTTCGGCGGCCTTCGTGTCCGAGCTGGCTGCCTCCCCATGCCGTACCACTGAATGAATGCCAGTCCTTTTCTTGAATTTCTCGAACCACCCACGAGAAGCCTTGAACTCTGGGGGTTCCTGCTGGGATGTTCCTTCTCCTGCCCCTTCTTCGGCCTGAGAATGCACGAGATCACCGAAAATGGCGGAGGCCTTCTGGCAAATTGTAGTCTCAGTGATGGTGTCTCCTGAGATCTCTTTGTCCTTGATCCACACAAGAAGCAGCCTCTCCATCTCGTCATGCACGTGGGTTCTCTTGTTGGAGAAAATAGTGACGCCCTTAGAAGGTGTCGCTGCTTTGATGGCCACCTTCTGCTTCAGGATGGTGCCTATCGTAGATGGATTCCGGCCATACTCCTTGGCGATCGCACTTAAACGCATGCCAGACTCGTACTTTTTTACGATTTCAAGTTTCGTCTCCATCGAGAGCATCGCCTTCTTCTTCTTTCCTTCGGCAACATTCTTGGGACCCATGGCTACAGTAATACATAATATAATACACTACGTACGTTATATACAGTACTATGTATAGTAAACACTAATACAGTACAGTGCACAGTAACGAATGTTTAATAACGATAACACGTGGCGTACGAATGTACTGTATATTAACACTACGTCAAACAAGCGAAAGCACACAATGTCTGTTAACGATACTGCGGTCGGAACGAAAAGAGAGAGAGATGAACGCCCGTGCGTAAGCAAGCTGGGATAGTTGCCGACCAATAGGAAAGCAGGATCTTATGGCGTCAGCCAGCGTCTGAGTAGGGAGATAACCAATGGGTGAGCGGGAGGCTGTAAGTGACTCTACCCAAGTTCAAAGTCTGGCGGCGCGCGCTTTTTAAAATTACTCTCGGCGAAGAGTTGGGATCTCGTAAGGTTTTCGTATCCTGAAATTTTATTCGTATGCTGGGGCATAAAAATCTTTGAATCACTTTTCGCATCCTGAATTTTTCGTAAGCAGAAACTTTCGTATCCAGAGGTATCACTGTATATATATATATATATATATACTGTATATACACAAATTGTTTACACAGATGTATATAAACCCATTTTATATGTATAATGTTATGTAATATGTAGATTATATACATTTATGGATTATGTATATATACCTATAAATATAAATGTTTATATATACAATTATATATATATATATATATATATATACATACATATATAGCTAAAATGTCGGTTGGAAGAAAACTGTCGTTTCATTTGATATCTTTGTAGATGAATGTCTCTGTCATTAAACTTATGTACAATGGAAATTAAAGATAGTTGTACAGAAATGATTGGAAATTAACCAAAAAAAAAAAAATGAAAATGAACCTAAAAGTTTGGACGATGTTTTTTCACATTGGTGCTTAATATCACGACTGTAGAAGTCAAGTCCATGGGGGAAATTGTTGTGTGCTTAACACAGCTCTCTTCTAGAATCTAGAGGCTTGCCTGGAAAGATGACTGGAAGAAGAGTGAGGACAGTTAGCAAACTAACAATGGTAGAATATAGTTGGAAAGTTAAAGATGAGTATGGGTATTGTAAAGTGTGGTTTAACCACAATTTTATTTATATAAAAGGTACATTTTCGTGTTATGGTATTATTATTATTATTATTATTATTATTATTAGCAGAGCTACAACCCTACTGTACTTGCAAAATCATGATGCTATAAGCCCAAGGGCTCTAGCAGGGAAAAATAGCCCAGTAAGGAAAGGAATTAAGGAAATGAATAAACTATATGAGAAGTAATGAACAACTAAAATAAAATCTTTTAAGCACAGTAAAATTAATAAAAAAACAAAAAAAAAAACCCATTTGCTGCAAGTTTGAACTTTTTAAGTTCTACCGATTCAACTACCCATATAGGAAGATCATCCCACAACTTTGTTACAGCTGGAATAAAAAAACAATTAGAATGCTGTGTAGTAGTAAGCCTCATGATGGAAAAGGCATGACCAATTCAAATTAATGTGATAAACAAATTGTTATTTGTCTTTTACTTTTTTTTTTTTTTAGTATTTTGGCTATTGGTGCAGTATTTTTGTTTTTTATTCTTAAGTTACTAGATTTGCAAACTGCGTCTGAGGGGGCATCGTCATGAGAATAGGTTTGGCCTCGAGTTCTGGGAGGCTGGTATGGTCTGTTGTCCTGAAATGATCGACGCCACAAATGCGTTTCCGCATACCCCTTTACCCTTGAGAGGGTTTGGTGCCAGAAAGTATTAATTCTGATTTCTTGGTGGTGCTTGTATAGTAATGTTGCCTCGCTTTGCGGTCACTAAACCAAGTACTGATCAGAATCAGTGCGGTTTTATTTCCTGAATACCACAAAACTACTAACAACATTGATAATAATAGTGACGACTTTCGCCCCCTCTTTTTTTATTATTATTATTATTAAAAGCTAAGCGACAACCTTAGTTAAAAAAGCAGGTTGCTATAAACCAAAGGGCTCCAGTGGGGAAAAATAGCCCTGTGAGGAAAGGAAACAAGGAATTAGATATACTGCAAGAGAAGTAATAAACAATCAAAATTGTCCCGTTACTTTGAAATCATTAAACAAACCTATAGAGAAAAGACAAACACAAGGATGAAGGTAAACAGTTTTTCAATGAAGCCTTAGTTAACATTTTTATATAATACAGAAAATCATTAGCATTGTCTCGTTAGGTGTGTAATCAAGTTACTTCTACCGGTAGGTAACATTTTGGAAGAGCCTGGGGATATTTTTTCATTTCATAGATTTTTTAGATAAAGTCTCCAGGTCGTTTTAAATTTTGTTTTTCATTCGACCCTATATCAGGAAGGACAATCAGTAAGTTTCGTATCCCGTCGACCGTCAGCCCCCCCCCCAAAAAAAAAAAAATAATAAATTAAAAATGTCTAGTCTGTATCCCTCTTCTCTCGACAATGTGGAAAGAAATCTCATTTGTGTTCATTAAAAATATATTCTTAGTTCTGTACGACTTTAGTCTAAATTTAATTTAAATGATTAAAAGTTCGAATATCTATAAAGTAAGATTAAGTGGGGAAAGTTCTAGATGCTTTTTTCGGTTCTATTATGAAGTAAGTCTTATTTTTGCAACGCTCGTTTCCGACGGATACTTTAAGCCCCTTTTTTTTTCCTACCCCTTCCTGTAGGGTAATCAGTAGTATGCAAATGTAACAATAGGCCTATCCATCTCGTAAAATGTGTGAACTCTATTTAGTGTTCATGAAAAAAATATATTCCTAGTTCTGTACGACTTTAGTCTTTAAGTTTAATTCAAATAGTTAAAAGTTCGAATATCTAAAAAGTAGAATTAAGTGCTGAAATTTCTAGAGAAGATTTAAGTGTTAAATCCCGCCATTGGAACGAAGGTTCACATGTCATTGAGCAAAGCCCATAAAGCTTACGGGTGAAGTGGCAATGTTTCTTGCTAAGGTAACTTGGTTGAGAGGAAAGAGATGTGGTGATTCGAATGATCAACTGTTCTTACGCACACACACGTGTGTATATATATATATATATATATATATATATATATATATATATATATATATATGAGAGAGAGAGAGAGAGAGAGAGAGAGAGAGAGAGAGAGAGAGAGAGAGAGAGTAGAGGTCTTTTGCTTGAGGGTGCACTCGGGCACACTGTTTTGTTATTTCTCTTCGTTTTTTTTCAAGTTTTTGTTATTTATATAGCCTATGAAAGATTTAATATAATGTTGTTACTGTTCTTAAAATATTTTATTTCAATTGTTCATTACTTTTCTTGTAGTTTATTCGTTTCCTTATTTCCTTTTATCACTGGGCTATTTTTCCCTGTTGGAGCGCTTGGGCTTTTAGCATTCTGCTTTTCCAGCTAGGGTTGTAGCTTAGCTTGTAATAATGATTGGATATATATATATATATATATATATATATATATATATATATATATATATATATATATATATATAAAATCTCATATTACTTATTTTATAGTGATTTAAAAACTAAAATATTCGCATCGACGAAGATTAGTTAATTGAACTTGTAAACCTAGTTCCAGTATTTCTTTTACTTTTTTTAAAGACTGAACACCAAGTCTATCATCAACTACAGGTAGTCGTCAAATAATATCCATCAATTCTACAGCATCGATTGCTGGAGAGCATTCCACTCTAATCTTTGATAGGAGACAAAAAGTACAGAAATAGACGAGATAAATAGCGCGAGTTTGCAACCCAAGTTCAATCCGCTGCCTTTCCACACGTGGGGAGTTGTAATGCTGGGGTGGGGTTTACGTGTGCGGGGGTTTTATGTAGGGGGTTGTTAGAGAAAGTGGTGGGTGACTGAGCTTCGAGAGAATCGAGAGAAGAAAACTGGTGGTGGGGTTGGCGGTCTGGGAGTAGTAAGAATAAGTGGCAATGATTGCGCGGTTTGAAGGTGAGGTTACCGAGTAAAAAGGGTGTGACGGTTTATCACATTAATTGTACTGATGAACTTCCCGGCTCCCGTTCTTTTTAGTACTTGAGAATTGTCCCTGTTGGAAATCTTATTGCAGTTTCTTGGGGGTTTTGATATGAAAATAGAGAATTATTATTATTATTATTATTATTATTATTATTATTATTACATAAGCTACAACCCTTGTTGGAAAAGCAGGATACTGTAAGCTCAAGGGAAAAATAGCCCTGTGAAGAAAGGAAATAGGACAATGATTAAACCACAAGAGAAGTAATGAATAATTAAAGTAAAAGACTTTTACATTATTGCCATTGTCTAATCAAACTCATGGATAATTTACATTCACTCCTAGCACTGGGAAGGAAGTCCAGCTTCGCTTACCGCATTGATAGAAGAATGCGCTGTTGCGCTGGCCTGGCCTGAAGATGACGTCAGCCGCCTCTCGAGTCGTGTGAGCTGCTCGCTAGTGACGTAACGGGCACGCCGGTTTGTAAACAATTCCCTCCCCCTTCCATTACTCCCCAATCTACGGACGTGGCCCCTGGGGGCCCGGGTTTGGATGTAAACATTTCATTGAAATTCTCAGTATAAGAAACTCGCACTCTTGAGCAATCGTTCTTGTACATTCACCAGATTTTAAGTTTTTTTTTGATTTCCCAGTGATATGCAGTAGGCCTATATAGATCTTGTTCTTTTTGGTATTTTTTTTTTCATTTTAAAAGTAAAAATGGCATTTTAAACTTCAGTATGTTCTGTTCGGCCGAATTATAACAATTTTATTCAAATCTTTCCTACTAGATATTTTAACTCATTCCTTGATGCTTGTTGCTGATTCGATTTTACTGTTTACATTTTCTGGATTTTACCCATAACTTACGATTGATTTACATATATGTATCTGTATATACGAGTATATATATATATATATATATATATATATATATATATATATATATATATATATATATATATATATATATATATGTGTGTGTGTGTGTGTGTATACCGTACATATGGATGTGTTTGATTGATTATTTTTGGGGATACAACGTATTATGTTCTTGTACACGAATTGATAACCTTATAAGAGCTGAACAATAATCAACAGTTACTTTTTAACCCATCTGGAATTTTCCTCAACAGTAAATCAGACATTTATTACTGCATTTCAAACCCCATTCCCCTGTGCCTAATTTTATTAATCTATTTATTTAATTGATATTAGATGCCAAAGCGGAGCTTCTCGATACTCCCAAATAAAAAGCAAATTATTCTTTTTTAAAAATGGTTCTTAATATACAAACGGGATTCATGTGGATTTGATGGCATCGAAATGTAGGCGCCCTAGCTGGCACGAAGGTGAAAAATAAAGTACTAAAATATTTTTTCTGTTCATGGGAGGTGCTCATCTCTTGTTTACATATATGCGGAGGTTATTAAAGGAAAAAGAAGAGAGAACATTAAGTAAAATAGAGCGAAATGAAAAATAAATATGGGTAAGAAATATTTTTATCACGTTGCAGTTACAGAATATGACAGACAACTTTAATCGGTTATGTATTGTGACTTAGTAAACGTCTGTTTATAAATAAATGAGAGAGAGAGAGAGAGAGAGAGAGAGAGAGAGAGAGAGAGAGAGAGAGAGAGAGAGAGAGAGAGAGAGAGAGAGAGAGGAGTCCTTCAGGGGACCTTCGGCGAAGAGAGAACCTGGTAAAAAAATAAAAAGTAAGCAGTGATGCGGTTGGTCTGCTGAAAGAGATTAACAGGTAGAGAGCATGTGTTCTTATATTGTTCATCAATTCAAGGATAATTTTAGGAGACTGCAATTCCTTCTCAGAACCATACTCATGAAAGAAACCTCGAAACAAAATCTCCTGCAATGCAAGAGGATATATATCAGGACATGACCTTCACACGATGGCCACCCTTCACCCACAACTAAGGGCCGAAAAGCGGTCATTTTCACGGCCCGGGTACTCGAGATGGAAATAGGACTTAGACCGTGGGTAGGGTAATGGAGTCTCTTGAGGTCTCATTCACCACGCGAAAAACTCTGATCAATCCTTGATGAGATTATTGCTCGTCCAGTCATTCTCGTGGACGACTCATCGATAGGGGAGAATTGAAAAGACGATGCGGATATGTAAGTTCTCTGGCAATCTTCTCGGGAATGTGACAGCGTGTGATGGTCTAAGGCAAAGTCCTGTCCTGGTCACTGCATTGAAAATTGGGGAGGGTTTTTTTCATCATTCGAGGCTCATGGGAGATGACGCTTTCCTGGTTCATTTCAGACAGGATATGGACCTTGGCGGAGCTGTTATGATAACGACTGGATGAGAAAGTTCATTTATGATAACGACTGGCTGAGAAAGTTCATTCTAATTTGATCAATCGACGAGAGAGAGAGAGAGAGAGAGAGAGAGAGAGAGAGAGAGAGAGAGAGAGAGAGAGAGAGCAATTCACAGTATGCTTAATAGCTTAGAAATTGCATTAATCGGTCTCACATAGCAATCATGGTGTACGAAGAAGTGAGAACATAAAATGATAAAATCCAATTTAGAAAAGGAAGAGAATAAGAAGAGGGCTAAGGTACAAGATCTGATAAGGAGGGGGAGGAGTAACTGCTGGAGCCACCGTGTCTGCGGTGGGGCGACAGTTCCGGGTTATACTTCAATATCAAGAATTATATTTAGACTGAGTTCAGCTCACTCTCTGCTTCCATCATTCATCTCTGGCGGGATGAAACTTCAAAACAAATTTTGTTAAGCATCCAAAGTTTAAAGGAAAATAGATATGTATATTGTATGGTAAACACAATTCAATTTATGATTTAATTTTATTAAAATCTTTTCTCTTGAAAAATGGTAACCCTAGCTTTAAGGATCAGGTCACTGCACCAAATTTGACTCATTGTGTTATTTAATTGCATGGTAGGTAACATTCAACAACTTACAAAATGTGATTGAGTAACCAAGCAAACAATTACTTTATTAGTAAAAATTGTATGTAACCTGCATATATGCAATCGGCAAGGAGAGGACTTCGCTCTGAGGCAGAGTAACTTGACTCCACTCTGAGAGTAACGTAGGTATTGCTCGTACAAGTGAACTCAGACCTGAGAGGAGTGACCTTGCCTCCTCGAATAGCCTGGAGTGGTTGTGCCAGTTCCTCACTCCTCCTCTCGGCTTTGAAGAAGTGTTTCAGACTTGGTGGTATCATGCATGTTTGTGTTTTTATCTATCGAGATATAATATTCTAGTCTTTTATCTTTTCACTGTCGTCGTCTTATTAACATTATTATTACTAGTCAGTAAAACTATTCATCTAAAAGTTAGGAGACATGACTTCAGATAAAAGCAACGCAAGTCAGTGCTCTGTTCTGTCTTTTATTGACAATTCAAAAATGAACCATAAGAAGATTGCTTCTGTAATATAGCCATAGCTTAAAATATTTGGCCTTTGCCTCTAAATCAGGCTGTGAACAAATCATAAGGGAGGCTACTCAAAGGTCTGGTAACTGCTTGAACCTAGTACAGTATACACTGACTTCCCTTGTATTATAACAATCAAGGTTGGTAAGCAAGACTGAGTAGCCTCTTCCTGATGTGTCCTACTCATGGAAGATATATATAAAATATCAAACAGACTTGAACTGCATTTTAAGTAATCTTTTGCATTTGAATTGGTCACAATTGTATAAAAGGGTTGAGACTGATTTCTCTTGAATACGAATTTGATCACCATAATATAGGCATATCCCTTCTTGCGGGTGAAAATACAGAGTGAAATACAAACCTCTGTTCAATGATGATTATTGATTGACTTATTTAGAGAAACAGGAGGCTTATCATCTTTAGAAGGGTAACGGTTTTGACTTGGAATAACCATTCTCAGCTAAAATTCTTGGTGTGATTCCTGATTGTACATTTTCATTTGAGATACCTATTCGATCTGTTTCATCTTCAATTGTGCAAAAAAAAAAAAAAAAAAAACACACATTGAGAGAGTTTTAAGATCTTCATTAACCAGAATAAATATATTAATTTTTCATTCTGCCCAGTTTCGAGTATTGTTTTCATGTGTGGTCTTCTACGGCTGACCCTCTTCTTAATTTGTCAAATAGAGACATGCAGTCTATTAAAATCCATATATCTGATCTGGCTATTAATTTTTAGCTCTGTCGTTCAGTTAGTCTTTTGTGCATGTTAAGATTTTTCATAATTGTGACTATCCTTTGCATTAAGATCTTCCCAGACTGTACCATGCTGTACGTAGTACTAGGCATGCAATTAATTCTTGCCTTTCCATCATAAGGCTCAATACTATACAGTATCCTAGAAGTTTTATTCCATCTATGACCAGATTGTGGAATGTGTGTGTGTGTGTAATGGTTTGAATTTTACCAAGTCATTGGCTTTCCATTGGAATGTTCCCAAGACAATGAATTAACACAGAAAACTATCCAATTCCAAATTAAAGGTTTAAAATTATACAGTACGTCACAAACGAATGAAAAGGTAAAAATGAGATTGAAGGGGAGGAGTAATAGATACCATTATTATTATTATTATTATTATTATTATTATTATTATTATTATTATTATTATTATTATTATTAGGTAAGCTACACCCTAGTTGGAAAAACAGGATTTTATTAGCCCAGTGAGGAAAGGAAATTAAGGAAATAGATAAACTACAATAGAAGTAATGAACAATTAAAATAGAATAATTTAAGAACTGTAACAACATTAAAATAGATCTTTCTTATATAAACTATAAAAAACTTAAAAAAAAACAAGAGGAAAGGAAATGAGATAGAATAGTAGAATATTAGAACCCTGTGCCTTAAAAATTTTCAGTAACAGCCTAATGAAATTCCATCAACCAATATGCAGTGGCGTCTATTGATCCAATTTCTCCTTTATTTTGTGGAATAAAACTTTTAAGAATCCTGCGGCGACTAAAATCATTGCAAATTGCTTGGCATAAAATGCTGTACACGCATGACTCCAGGGTGGCGAAATTATATTCTCTTATAAATGTATTGAACATAAATCTCTCGTTTCCATTCAAAATCGGAGCGTATCGACCGGTAATGCGGTTATTGCATGACTTTTAATTTGAAACTGAAGGTTCGCAAAACTGCATTGTGCTTAAAGGAAAAACGAGGACGATGGTTCGCATGCCACAGCCTGTGAAATTTTCCTTCTCGTGATTGATTGATCGTGCGGAGGCTAAACATTACTCTCGTGTTTAGAGAAATAGGATCATGGACTGACATCACACCTTCGGCGACGAGACGGACACGGTGTTTTGACTGACTAATATCGAAATGATTTCTCGGAAACACTTTGGCCGATGTTGTGGAATGGCGTCGTCTGTTTTGTTCGGTTCATTCCCGTTTTATTCCTGATGGACACTTCCTGCTTTTTTTGTGTGTCTGTTTCATCTATTTTTCTTTCCTCTTTTTCTTACTTGCCTCAATTTGGTAATTTTTATCTACTATGGTTTTCTTTTTTTTGTTACATGTCTCACCCAAAATTTCATTACATTTTTTATCACTGTACCCCTATTGTAACTCTGTACATGGCTTTTGCTGAAATGGAGATTATTATTATTATTATTATTATTATTATTATTATTTATGTTTTGAATTAAAGTTTCGTGTTTTGTATTCACCAGAGCCGATTTTGTTTTGGTTAAAAGTATTCGCGTTGTCCTTTCCACTAGGATGTTTCTGTATTCTTCTTGTCAGAATTCAGACGGAGAGACTAAAACACTTACATTTATTGTTTCTAACTACTCCTGCCATTGTCAATACGGTTTTAGTGTTTTGCAATACTTGAGGATTTCATTTCAATGCTGCGAATGTTCTCATATCTCTTAGTTCAAACTGGTTTTTACTCCTTTCCTTTTACAATAATATTTTATTCTCATCATATTTTATAAGAACAGTGGTTTGATAAAAAATGGATGGTAAATATCATACTATAACAGAAAATGGTTGTTAGACTATCATAATATAATAACACCGACTTTTGTTTACTTTACTCAGTTTAAAGTTTTTAGTTGCACTTGGTTATGATACGCTGTTCTTGTATCCTATGTCTAAAGATAATGCAGAACTTGGTTGTATGATCGACTGCTCCTACATTTAATCAAAGTAGCTCGACGTGCTCGTACCGCAAATGCTTTTGAAACTAGGGGAGTCGTTGGCGAAAGCTTCAGGTTTCCCCTGTGAAAATGTATTAGCTTGGATTGTGCTCCTTGATATAATGTAATACTTTTTCACCTCTCTTTAGATATAACTATTTTACTTCTTTCCCATCGTTATCCCTTCATCAAGGGTTGGTTGTCTGGTGCGCGCCCTCTCCAGTGCCTTCTATCAAAGGTATCCTCTTCTCACCATATCATCCTTCATCTTATGTAGTCATCTAACTCCAAGCCTCCCTACTGTAGATCCTTAAAACTGCTGAATTCTTGATACTTTTAACGTTTTGCGACTTTCACGCAATCTCTTCGTCTGTGGTACATTCATATCATGTGGTCTCTTATTTTTGTCTCTCGCCCCTTCCATGTTGTACAGTCCATGAAGTCTGTTCGTTCTTCCATTTTGGCCCCTTTTTTTACATCTACCAAGGCCGCATGCACATCACGTCGAAAGATTTGTCCTTACTGGAGGTATTAGATATACTTCAATGAATTATGGTACCTGGTCTTGTTTCATCTGAAGAGGAATTTAAATCAATGGACATCATTACTGACTCCCTAAAGTCAAGAATATCCTTCATGCTTCGTTTCTTCTGCACACCGTTACTTGTCTTCTTATACTACCTAGAAGGGAAAACTTTTTAAGTGGCCAAGAATTTTCCCTCTGCTTAGAGAAGTTGTACAAAATCGATACTTGGCTAAGAGCTGTCTAAGGAATGTAGGCCTTTTTAGAGATTTGGTAGGTAGATGTGCTTATATATATATATATATATATATATATATATATATATATATATATATATATATATATATATATATGTGTGTGTGTGTGTGTGTGTGTTTGTGAGTGTGTGTACAACAACAAAAACAAATGAAGCCGTTTCTAGTCCCCTTTAGGACAAAGGCTCCAGGCATGTCGATATTTTTATCACCACGCTGGGCAATTGCGGATTGGTGTTGTTGGGAGACTTTAGTTTGATCACTCACAGCAAACCAACCTGGTATGGGTGGCCCTGGCTATTGCAGCCTTGTTGCTCATGGCAATATACTACCCTTTTCACCTTCCACGTTGATATATCCCCACTCAGAGGGGCATATATATTTATATATATATATATATATATATATATATATATATATATATATATATATATATATATATATATATATATATATATATATAGCCTACATCTTTAAATTTTGTAGATATGTATAATGTTTTATTGAAATATGAATTTGATAACGGATCTGCAAGACTGACGAAATAGCTTCCCAATGGAAACCACATGCATGACTTCAAAGGAAATGATTAAATCGTCTCTTGAAGGTAATTTCTTTTAAATTGAAACGAGCGTGATCTTCCGAATTGTGTTCGATATTTTATTTTGATGCGGTTTACATTGCGTGGAAAATATATCTTTATTCTATTCGAAGTTGACGGGAATAATAATCAGTCTCTCCTTCTTTACTTACTCGAGACAATGAAACTGAGGAGAAGGGGTAAGGAAGACAATAGGTGTCTGCTCGTGGAGGAAAAAGATAGATTCGCCTCTACAAAGGAGAAAGCTTGTAGGGTAATCCAAACCTTAAGTCTGGGATGGAATTCCATTCCCTCGCCTTATATGCATACAAAACAATTTTGCAAAATAAAGGTAAAAGGTCTAATTTTTCAACGAAAGTTGATAAAGTTTATTCTCCAACTTTGATTAAAGTTTTAAACTTTTATTTGGATATGTATTAAGATACAATTTCTTATCAGCCTTTTAGAACAGACACAGGCTGTTTTTTTTTTTTTTTTTTTTTTTTTTTTTTTTGGGGGGGGGGGTGGTGTTTAATCATAACTACTGATTTCACATTCATTACGAAATACAAAATTTGACAAACGCACATTTCAATTGTAATTAGATTTACATATCATATACTGGTATTAACGAACCATTTGAAACTCTGATAGAGGTCCTATCATATTCATTACTAATTAAGATGTAGGAAGATGGTGAAAATCCAATACGATATATTCTTGTGTTTTATTAAAGAGAGATTTTGAGCATCGTGCTCTGTGCCTGAAATCAATAAATGACCCAGACCCATCTCTTCCCGCAAAGCGTGCATTGTGGAAAGTCATGTACACTGTGCTCATTGCTTAGTCATGTGCTGCAGTGTCGGTTCCATTATTATTATTATTATTATTATTATTATTATTATTATTATTATGATTATCATTGGTCATTATTATTATTATTATTATTATTATTATTATTATTAGCTAAGCTACAACCCTAATAGGAAAAGCAAAATCCTATAAGCCCAAAGGCTCCAACAGGGAAAAATAGCCCGGTGAGGAAAGGAAAGAAGGAAATTAATAAACGATATAAGAAGTAATGAACAATCAAAATAGAATATTTTAAAAATAACATTAAAACAGATATTTCATATATAAACTAAAAATAGACATGGCAGCTTGTTCAACATGAAAACATTTGCTGCAAGTTTGAACTTTTGAAGTTCCACTGATTCGACTACCCGATTAGGAAGATAATTCCACAACTTGGTCACATCTTGTGTCAATACTCTAACGAATGAACATACTAGTGATAACATTTAACTGTGATACAGCACATATATGAAAAAAAAAAACTAATTGTGATAATGTGTATATCATAATACTGAAATGAAGCTACCAAATTCACTAAGGAATAGATAAGAGTTTGAAAATTGAAGTTCTCCAAGTACAAGCTTTGACGGAGATACTGCATATATATATATATATATATATATATATATATATATATTATATATATATATATATATATATATATATATATATATATATATATATATAAAATAAGTGATAATGTTAATATAATAATACTGAACCGAAACTGAAATTCATTAAAGGATAGATAAAGAGTTCGTGAAATAGACCTATTTGAGTTTGGGAAAAAGACTTATTTGAGTTTGAGAAATAGACTTATTTGAGTTTGGGAAACAGACTTGTTTGAGTTTAAGAAATAGACTTATTTGAGTTTGAGAGATAGACTTATTTAAGGTTAAGAAATATACTTATTTGAGTTTAAGAAATAAACTTATTTAAGATTGAGAAATAGATTTATTTAAGATTGAGAAATAGATTTATTTAAGATTGATAAATAGACTTTTTTGAGTTTAAGAAGTAGACTTATTTGAGTTTGAGAACTAGACTTATTCAAGTACATCAGGGCAGAAGAGCACGATTCTTTAAAGAAGACTGCTGGTGTTGGCTTTCCCCTTAAATTCCGTGGTTTATTGTGATGGCCTTCCGGGAGGTTACCCGGTGCCATGACAACGCCATTTGGCGGTCTTGCGTTTTCTGTTTGTCGCATTTAATGGCTTATGTCACGGGCCCAGCGTCCGGAGCCTGGCCGGCCGCCCCACGCTCGGGTTTCAAAGCTGTCTACATGGCAACAGTTCGGAACAGATTCCAATGGTTGAGCTCGAGGTGTTCTGGTGGTAATAACTATTTGTTCAACTTTGTCGTGTGCTGGGAATGGTGTTTTTGGTCATTTTTGGCTGGGGATTTAATCGTATCATTGGGAATTTTGTTGGGATTTTTTATCGCATCGTTGGGAATATTGCAGGGAATTTAATCGTATCGTCGGGAATTTTGTTGGGATTTTAATCGTATCGTTTGGAAATTTTGCTGGTAATTTAATCGTGTCGTCGAGAATTTTGCTGAGATTTTGATCGTATCATTGGGAATTTGGCTGGTAATTCAATCGTATCGTCGGAAATATTGCGGGGAATTTAACCGCAGTATCGGGAATTTTGCTGGGAATTTAATCGTATCGTCGGAAATTTTAATAGGAATTTGATCGTATCGTCGGAAATTTTGCAAGGAATTTCATCGAACCGTCAGGAATTTTTCTGGGAATATGATCGTATTGTCGGGAACTTATGCTGGGAATTTGATCGTATCGTCTGGTATTTTTCTGGGAATTAAATTGTATTCTTTTACTGGGCAATGTTAAGTCGGCTTACCGGGAGGGAGAGAGAGAGAGAGAGAGAGAGAGAGAGAGAGAGAGAGAGAGAGAGAAGAATGTTGGCTATCTAATAACTTTTCTTTTAGTTTTGAATTCTTTTATGTAATGTAGTAATATACGGTAGTTAAAAAAAATATTCTTGGTTTAGGAATTGATGTGTCTTGATTGTGGATTTTTAGTATTAGGTATTGGGTTTTGGTTAAGAATTTTCTAACACGAAGGCGTCCATGCAAAAAGTTCTCTGAGGTTCTGGTACTTCTCGACATAGGGATCAATCAGTAGAGAATTCTTAAGCATTAGCCAAAGTAATGAGTTGACTTGATTTAAATACAGTTAATATTAATATTATTATTATTATTGTTATTATTATTAATATTATTTTATTATTATTGCTTTCTTAGCTACAACCCTATTTGGAAAAGCAAAATTACTGAAGACCAATGGCTTCAACAGTGAAAAATGACCCAATGAAGAAAGGAAATAACGAAATAAATTATCTATAAGAGAAGTGATCAACAGTTAAGATAAAATATTTCAAGAACAATAGCAATATGTAATAGATTTGATCTTTCATGTATAAACTATAAAAACTTGAAAAAAATAGGAAATTAGATAAGAAATAAGACAGACTAGTGTGCCCGAGTGTACCCTCAAGCAAGAGAACTCTAACCCAAGACTGAGAAAGACCTTGGTACAGAGGTTATGGCACTACCCAAGACTAGAGAACAGTAATAGGTAAACAAATGTTCTTGTAACTCCGCGATAGTCATCTTATTTTGGCTTTGCAAGTCAGATCTGCCGTTTGAATGGCTGGAGTGAGAAGGTATTTGCATTCAGGTTTTTCAAACCATTTCTCATTATCATCTCCTCCTACACTTATTGACGCAACGGGCCTCGGTTAATTTTCGCCATTCTTCTATATCTTGAGTTTTTAAATCAATTCTTCTCCATTCATCATCTACTTCACGCTTCATAGTCCTCAGCCAAGTAGGCCTGGGTCTTCAGCTCTTCTAGTGCCTTGTGTAGCCCAGTTAAAAGTTTTGGTGAACTAATCTGTCTTGGGGAGTGCCAAGAGCATGCCCAAGCCATCTCCATCTACCCCTCACCATGATCTATATAGGAAAATTAACCTTCTCTGTCCATTCATATCCAGGCAAAAGAGGGGTTATTGACAGAGACAGTGACAAAGTTTTCTCAGAGATATGTGTCATCGTGGATGATGTTATGTTATGTTAACTGGCCTGATGTTATTCGTAATTTCTACAATTCTTTGAATCTGAAAGGGGTATCATCACCTCAAAAACTATTATTTTCACTCTGAAATTTCAGTATACCTCCCTGTTTGGCTGCTAGGCTGTCCCTCATTAAATGGTATAGGTTTTTTTTTTTTCAGTCCAAGCGCAGGAATTAATTTGCACTTGTGCCAGTAATAAATTGTTTTTTTTACTAACGAATACAGCGGATAAGAGATGATTTTTGGACAAATAGAATAGTTAGAGTTATCTCTCTCTCTCTCTCTCTCTCTCTCTCTCTCTCTCTCTCTCTCTCAATTTTTAGAATGTATTTTCAATCTCAGTTCAATTCAGTTAATTAAAGTAAATTAGTTAATAACGAATTACAAATTAAAATTGAAATAGCATTATAACTTTTACTTTGAATCGAGTCAATGTTCTCATTTTATGCAAGAATACATTGACACGGACCATTACTCTCGACGAAGGAGCTTGGCCAATGTGACTCCCTTGATTTGGCATTCCTAATTAAGCATGAACTTTCTAATTGGTCTTCATAAGTTCGGAAATGAGTTTAAGAGAGAGCAATTCTCAATGACCATTACATTTGATAGAAGAGCAAGGTTTATGCTCTCTCTCTCTCTCTCTCTCTCTCTCTCTCTCTCTCTCTAAATGAGTAAGAGTAAAAGAAATTTCTTAATGACCTTTACATTTGATAGAAGAGAAAGGTTGATGCGGGCTCTCTCTCTCTCTCTCTCTCTCTCTCTCTCTCTGTCTGTCTCTCTCTCTCTGCTCTCTCTCTCTCTCTCTCTCTCTCTCTCTCTCTGAGTCTAAGAGATAAGTTCTTAATGACCTTTACATTTGATAGAAAGAGAAAGGTTTGTGTGCTCTCTCTCTCTCTCTCTCTCTCTCTCTCTCTCTCTCTCAATTTCGGTTGCCATCATGGCAATCTCCTTGCTAGAGGTACCTGTCTTCCGTCACTACACTTCTTGAAAAGGTAATTGACAATATGACACCGGCAGGATCTTTCCGCTTCCGGGTCGTGGATTTTTAAAAGCATAATTTGATATTTACTGTCATATGAATTGCTTATGTCCACCCTTTTTTCCCAATTGCAGGATGTGCTGTCTCAACACTTGTAGGATTTTAACGGTGTCATATATGTGTTATTGAATGTTATGTTCGTTAATTTATTAGCTCTTAGATTTTTATGTTAAATAATAAACATAATTACATTTTAACGAATGCAAATAAACATTTTTTCGAATATTGCAAAAACACCCTTTATTTTCATGTTATTTTAAAAGCAAGTAAAGAAAAGTACTGTATATTGTTTTGTTACATATTTTATTAATTACCATCATTGTATCTTGTAATGTTGTTTTAGTTTGAAGTTTATTTGTGTACAATTGTTAATTGTTTGCTCTAAATGGCAATGCCAACTATATAGTTATTCTCTGCTTGCCTATTAGTTAAATTATTTGCTTTTGAATTTAATCCTTTTGTTAAATATCCGTTTTTAGATTTTTGTTTGTAAAATTCAGTATTTTGAATCCCATTTTGTATTTTTAATTAGTTGTTACTGTTCTTAAGATATTTTTTTTTGACTATTCATTATGTCTCTTGTAGTTTATTTATTTCTTTAGTTCCTTTCCTCACTGGGCTATTTTTCTCTGTTGGAGTCTTTGGGCTTATAGCATCTTGCTTTTCCTACTATGGTTGTAGCTTAGCATATTATGATAATAATGATAATGATATGATAATAATAATAATAATAATAATAATAATAATAATGCTTTATTTCTAATATTTTGACTATGTTTGCATGAGTCTTGAAATCTTTACCATACTAGATATGATTTGAATACGGTTTTTATTAATATTTAACTTTATCGCATTCATTTTTATTGCATTCTATTATAGTTAAATCACCGGACAGTTTGTATTTATTTTAGATTTCAAGTTTGTGTTTTTATTTCAATATCTTTAACTGTTTCCAACGACTTCGATTTCCTGGCGAGCCCTTTCCACCTTTCCATTTCCTCCCTCATTCCGTTCCTCCAAATGTAATCTCGTTTGGTCTTATTCGATTCGAAGCGCTGCAGGAATCTGACCTCACAAGTTAACCGAATCATGATTGGCTGGGGACGGATCAGGTCAAAGGGACAGATTAAAGGACTGAAGTTTGGTAAATAACTAAAATAAAAGACGATAAGAAAATTTATCCTTATTTCATATATAACGAACAACAGCAACAATAACAATAACAAATGCAGCTGTTTCTAGTCCACTGCAAGTCCTTAGTCATGTTTGGTATATGGCCAGTTTTCATCATCACAACGCTAGCCAATTGCGGATTGGTGATGGTGGGAGAATTTAGTATGATCACTCACAGCAAACCAACCGAGTATGGGGAGGTGGCCCTGACCAGTAACTCTTTCACCCCGTTAAGGTATTCCCACTCAGAAAGAGATTTCTTATACATAAATGTGCATACAAAGATAGGAATAATATATGTATATAATATAATGTATATATGCATATACAGTTTATGCCCCCCAACATATCTCACTAAGAGATTTGAACATAAATGAAGGTGCACTGAAGAAAACCTCAAGTCGTGGCTGGATTCAAAGTCACGCACGAAATATTTAGATTTCATTTTAGATTACCAATAAATCACACACACTCACACACACACACACACACACACATATATATATATATATATATACAGTTTATACTGTCAAATGGGGTAATTTGAGTCAGTATTTTGTATTTTTATTGGAAATATTATAATAATAATGAGAGTAAACGTGAACTTTATTATGGAATATATTAGAACAAAATGTGCTCTCAAGCAGAGCTCATCATTTGTATTTCATACCTATTAGTTAGTGACGATGCTGTGTATTTTTATTTAATTCAAATGGCAGTTATTGAGAACTGCTATTGAAATCACCCCACACTTTGGGGTAAATCTGATCGCGCATGGATGAAGTGTAAATTAAAGGAAAACCAACACCTTAAACACTTCATAACGGCAGCGTGTTACTAACGACACTGTTTGTTACTTACAGAGACATACAGGAAATAAATACACGTAAATTAATTGACCATTCCCAAGATGGATACACAGAAATAAAAAGTGTCAACGCAAAATCAGGTCTAACAAAGTCATTCGGGAACGTGATCTTTCCTTTCATAATCCGGTACTTGCCACGAATACATATACGTAGATGCATACACGCTCATATACATGTTTGCACACATGATTAGCATGCATATACACATGCATATTTAACCCTATCAATTTAAACATATAATTACATACATGTTTATGCATGTTTTGCATATCAATGCATATATTAAAAAGCATAAGTAGCAGCAATTATATAAGTATATTTATAGACAATAACTGTACCTTCATGTGAGTGGTAGCCTAGACGTGAAAGATTAATTTCACATCGGCAGTTATTATCTGAGGTACAGACAGTTCTACATTATGTAATTCAAGTTTTTTTTTCTGTAGATCGTGCAAATCTTGCATATAAATGCAACTTGTTTGTACATTCCATGTCCTATATTCAAGTTGTTATCAAAGGTTTCTTTTATGAATCTGCACTCAATGATGTTTCTTTCCAGTGAGTTATTTGAATGAACCAGTATCCTTGCACATGGCCAATTAATAGCACTATAGATAAAAATCACACCAATAATTGGTTATGTACAAAGAAATTGGCTCATTCAAATACCTCATTGGAAAGAAACATCTTAGAGTCCAGTTTTATAAAAGAAAGATTTTATAATAACTCGAATATATGCAAAGAGATCTGTAATTTCTATAAAAAACAGAAAATAATTACTTAATGCAAAGAGATCTGTAATTTCTATGAAAACAGAAAATAATTACTTAATGTAGAACTGACTGGAGTGGTACTTGGTTTTGTATCTCAGATAATAACTGTTTATGTGAAATTCATCTTTCAAATCTAAGGTATCACTCACATGTAGGTACATTATTGTGTATCAATATACGTATGTACTTTACTGCTAATTATTTGCATTATATATATATATATATATATATATTATATATTATAAATTTTATATATATATATATATATATATGTGTGTGTGTGTGTGCGTGTGTGTATGCATTAATATGTTAAATATGTATAAATGTATGGAATTATTTATGTTGATAGGGTTATTTTTTATGCATAAATGTTTATATGTATGTTAATCTTGTGTGCAAACTTATGTATGGGTTTGTATGCATCCATGTATATACATTTGCGCTCCCTTAGGTATATATGTATGATTATGTGTATGTATTTATATGGATAAGTTTAACACATATTAATATGCAGAAACTAACGGAAGGTCTAAAAATTACATGCCATCTGAAATGACCCACTCCTGACACCTGGCTAAACACTTGAAAATATTAAGCTCAGGTAGTTTGTTTAGGTGTAGAATATTATTCTTCAAATATCCTATGTATATTCGTACTTTCAGTGTACCATATGCAATGTAAAAGACTTCTCTCAATAAATCATTCCTCTGAAGAAGTGACACGAAACTAGGTAGGACTTAATCTTATATTTTCTGTTTAATTTTCCCTGCAGTTCTTTTATATATATATACTGTATATATATATACTGTATATATATATATATATATATATAACAGAACTACAGTGAAAATTAAACAGAAAATTTAAGACTAAGTCCTACCTAGTTTCGTGTCATTTCATCAGAAGAATGATTTATTGAGAGAAGTCTTTTACATTTCATATGGTAGAGTGAGGGTCCAAATATACATAAGTATATATATATATATATATATATGTGTGTGTGTGTGTGTGTGTGTGTGTTTTTAACCATACTCAGATGTGTATGTAGGTTTATCTTCATCCGAATCAAACGGTTTTCCTTTGATTTTAAAAGCTAGTTCTAATATCAGGCAAATATTCTAAAAGAAAAAAAAAAACTATTAGAAAGTCAGTACAAAACATATTTTGAGATATAGCACTAGCAACATTTTATAATTTTATTTTTTTTATTATTACTCTATAAATATATACATTTGATGACTTTAGTTGTGAAACCAGGGTGATTTCGAAGGTTATCAATGAAGAATTTTATCTTTGTGGTTATTTTTTATAATCTTTTCACACTTCTCTATCAAAAGATATTTTTTATTTCTTTCGACAGGGTGTTTATAGTTTAATTAATTGGAATTTCTGAACTGTCATATTTTTTTTAGCTAAATTCTGGTTTTATAGCCATTTTATATGATCAAGACCTTTCATTATCCATCGCGTACCGGGGAAAGTTGATTCTTGATTACAAAAGAAACTATTATATGATCGTTTAGATATTTTCATTGTTAAGACTAAAGAAAAATATATCTCTTTTTACGACGAAGGGCTATCTTGTGCAATGGACGATTAAACCTGGAAAATTTGGCGAAATCAACTGTCATCTGACGTAATTATTACCGTCATTTATTGAAGAGACTACAATTCATTCTAACGATAGATATTCTTCAAGATTCAGTTTTTTATGCATGAAATCGTAGCGATAATATTGTCTATCAACTTTTTTTTAAGTATATCTCTTCCTCCACTTATATGTATATATACATATATATATATATATATATATATATATATATATATATATATATATATATATATATATATATATATATATATATATATATATATATATATATATATATATATATATAATATATATATATATATATATATATATATATATATATATATATATATACACACATATTTGTGTGTTTTTGTGTGTGTGGTCGAAACAGGAAATTTTTTATTACTGTTTATATACTGTGTAAAAAACTACCTAATTCATAGAAGTGAACCGTTCTGTCTCTGCAACTCACCCCTGATTACATCCTCATATTGTCTCATTACGTTTGCCAAGGGACTTAGACTGACAATCCTCAATCAGGAATCCAGTCCGATTCTTTTCCCCTTCGATGATGGCAGTCATGTTTCATGAAAACAGCAAATATTTAGCTTTAAGGAACATGGATATTGCATTGCTTCATCGCCTGAAAGTGAAAGGTATGAATGAATAAGAAAGACGATCCAGCCCACGACTGTGGAAGGGAAGGGCAAGCCAGCCACCCTCGACCAAGGGTGGCACATGTCGGGGTGGGTGGAGTTGTGGGTACGAGTCAAAAGTTGCAGGTCAACTTACATTCGACTTGTTTTAAACTTACCTCTCTCTCTCTCTCTCTCTCTCTCTCTCTCTCTCTCCGATTTATAATTCAAGATTCGTCGTGCGTAGATCATGGAAAGCTACAATGGACTGGAAGACAATGCAAACGTAGTGGCTCCTCTTCTCTTCATTCTGGTTCTGGAGAGGAGCAAGTCTGTTCTTCCCTGTGGCAAGGTGACCCATACAACACACGCACGCACGCGCGCGCACGCTTCCTCCTCTCCTGCATCCTTCAGAAGGATGATGACCCTCATTCAGGTGCTGCTCTGTACCTTGTGGTATTGATATGCAGTGTATTACCTGTTATTGCAAGTGGTCATTCATTTTGTCGTGGGAACTTGAACCAATGTGGACTGTGCGTGTTTGTAACGATGCTCTTATGTCTAGGAATTATTTTGTTGTTATGTATTTCCTTATATGTAAGTGTTTGTTGTAATTGTATGTTTATATATATATATATATATATATGTGTGTGTGTGTGTGTGCGTGTGTGTATGTATGTATTTTATGTATGTATGTATGTAATATATATATATATATATATATATGTATATATGTGTGTATATATATATATATATATATATGATTTCATTGCTTTTACGAATGTATGCGTGCCAAATTATGCAGATTTATTTCTGAAGTTTTCATTTATGGCCTTTTTTCTCGATATTCCCAAGACCTGTTTCTTTAGAGTTTAGGTCAAGTAGCTGGTTCTTCTGCCTTCCTCTCGAAGTAGTAAAGGGTGTATTTGTAAACATACCAGCCACGATTCCTCCCTTCCATTGTATATGCAAAACAGTTTTGCAATTTTTGTTTTGTTGCTGATCCTTTTGTATATACAGCTTTTCGAATGATTAATTTCTGCAGCTTCGCTTCAAACATTGACTATTAAAAATTATATTTCCTTCTGTCCCAGTTTCAATATTCTACATTATACTTTTTTCCTTTCCGTCTTTCCATTGCAATTCAATTATTTGTCTTTTTTCTTTTGTTCTGCAACTACTTTTCTCCATTTCAATTATATATAGATTTTCTGTCACTATGTTATTTGAATTTATTTTATTGGTTATCACTATTAACCTCTTTTCGTAAATTTTTCCCTTTTCTCTCCACTTATTTATTAACTTATATATTTATTACCTCCGCCAACGATGTTGGGAGGAGTTTATGTTTTCGCTAATGTTCGTCTTATCCGTTTGTCTGTTTGTATACAACTTCCTGACCACAATTACAAGCATAATACTATAAGCCCAAGGGCTCCAACAGGAAAAAATAGCCTAGTGATGAAATGAAACAAGGAAATTAATAAACTACAAGTAACCCTGTTCGGTTCCTTTGCTCATTTGAAACGCCTCTCCCCCACCCCCTCCTCCTTTGGTGCAGGGGTCCATGGTGCATACACCTCGTCCGCTTTAGTGTGGCCTAATAGATTCTGAAGCTTTTCCGGTCTTTTTCCTAGAATGGAAGATTAACCACCCAGCAGGAATATTCATTACGTCTCTCTCTCTCTCTCTCTCTCTCTCTCTCTCTCTCTCTCTCTCCAGGAGTTTTATTTGCAAGATTTCCCTCCCCCCATTTTTCATGAATACTGATTGCACACTTTCTGTGCATGCATGTGTAACTTATTATATGTCATTTATATTCCATTTAGTTTTAAGTATTTTTGGTTACCTCAAATAACACTTCACGGTCACTTCTAAAATAATGGGAAGCTTAAGCTTTTATATTATTAATGGTTTATTTAAAAGATAGAAAATTTCTCTATTTTTTTATCGTAGGTGAAAGATGTCTTTTATTGATATGAGTAAATTTTCCTAACTTCAGAAATAAAGGTTTACTTTTCTACAGATTCAAGAATGAATACAATTCTTTTTCCTGTCAATTCTGAAGGATTTGTGTAGGAAATATATTTTTATAATGAAAGATGTTTATATAGATTGGAATATGGAAATTGATATTCTTGGAATCTTATAGATATGGAAATACTTTCAATTTTATAGAAATGAAAAATCCTAAAAGTTTATATAAATAGAAATTCTTAGATTTTTGGAGGGCAAAAAAATTTAAGATGGAAATTTTATTTCTTTTATATGAATGAATTTTTTTTTTAATAAATATAGATCTTAACTTTATAGAAATAGAATTTTCATTTCATAGAAATTAAAATAATCCATCTATAACTCCCTGTTCAATAGAAGAATATATGTCTTATCGAAATGGAAATATTCCCCTAAAGATATCAAGGTAATTCCTTTGTTCTTCATAAATGGAAATGTCACTTTTAGAGAAATGGAAAAGCTCCCCGGCAGAGAAGTGGACGCCTTGTAAATATTTACTATAAGGGCGAGGTCTACTTGGCTATCGTCGCAGCATTTCATGCTATTTTCCTGGCATGTCTGGGACTCTTCATTTCAATGTAACAACCTCGTCTGGTATAGTTGGGCTTGTGTTGTTGCTGTTTCCTGTACTTGTTCACTAGTTTTCATCTCCCCTGTACCCTTTATAAATATAGAGAAAGTGTCTATATATATATATATATATATATATCATCATCATCATCATCATCATCATCTCCTCCTACGCCTATTGACGCAAATGGCCTCTGTTAAATTTCGCCAGTCGTCTCTATCTTGCGGTTTTAGTTAAATACTTCTCCATTCATCATCTACTTCACGCTTCATAGTCCTTAGCCATGTAGGCCTGGGTCTCCCAACTCTTCTAGTGCCTCGTGGAACCTAGTTGAAAGTTTGGTGAACTAATCTCACTTGGGGAGTGCAAAGAGCATGCCCAAACCATCTCCATGTACCCCTCACCATGATCTCATCCACGTATGGCACGCAAGGAGTCTCTCTTATAGTTTCATTTCTAATTCTGTCCTGCCATTTAACTCCCAATATTCTTGTGAGGGCTTTGTTCTCAAATCTACAAAATCTGTTGGATATTGTTTCATTGTCATACCACGACTCATGTCCATTTCGGTCACGCCCAGCGTCATTGCCAACTGCAGTATATAACTACTTGGTCTCTCCCCGTCCCTCGTGTAGGGGAGAGTAGTTTTACCTTGGTGAAAGAGGATTGCTTGTGTGTGCAGGTCTATTTAGATAGATATGCTAGTGCTTAGATATTTGCAAAATATATTTTTCCTGGGTTCGTGTTGAAGGTGAAAATAGAATGTCTAATTTTGTCAAATTTGTTATCTCATTGGCTTCATCCACTGGGTTTAGAATTTATCTAGATGAAAATTAAGAGATCACTACATATTACTCAAGTGCTTCTGAAAATGATTTAATTTTGTAGCAATCGAGTCAGTTTATACTCCTTCCGAACGTCTTCATGTCTAAACATGTATCTTTAGTGATCTTTATCTTATGAGAGAGAGAGAGAGAGAGAGAGAGAGAGAGAGAGAGAGAGCTAACCGAAGGGAGTATATCTAAAATGTTTATTGGGCGAGATGTTTACAGTAGAACCTTCAGTAATGAATAATATGTAGGATGAGTTTCTGCCTTTGACGTACGCCCTGACATGGAAAGAATGCCAGTTTGATTAAAAACTATGTCCAGGAAGAATGTCTCTTGGCCTAAACCAATATTCATGCAAATACAACTCATTTGTTTGTTTCGTTTTCTTGTCTCTAGACAGGCTAGTGGGATGGACAGCCCAACTCTAGTTTATAGTTTATAAGGAAGGGGAATAAATATTAAAAAGGGGTCCTGGTGGCCTATTGGAAACGTCCCTGCCTGGCAATCGCCCGACTGGAGTTCGAGTCCTGCTGAAGTTCCATAGGTTTTTGTAGTGCCTGCAACCTTACAATCCTTGTAAGCTAAGGGTGGGGGATTTTGGGGAGTCTATAGGTCTACCCACTGAGTCATCAACAACCATTGCCTGGGCTTCCCTGGTCCTGGCTTTGGTCGAGAGGCTTCTTGGGCACATTCTCCTGCTTTGTCACTATCCCTTGCCTTTGCCATTCATGAGCGGCCTTTAAAGCTTTAAAGACGGAAGGATTTAGGCAGTAGAAAGGGACATCCTCGTCCACTGGTTTCTAGAATCTCATGTTATTTCTATTTTCTTGAAAGCGAAATATTTCTTTCCAAAGACTGCCTGTCGATGACAACTTCGAAGTCTCTCCCTTTATTCTCCCTATTCCATTTGACTTCGGGTTACCAATCCCCCCAGCATGATGTAAAAATTACTTTTAATCAACGAAAGATGATGATAACGCAGGAGGAAAAACGTGATGGGAAATTTGCCTGGCTAAATGAACGTTCCAATGCGATTAAAGTTCCATCAGGCTGGTAATCTCTTCCAGTGTAGCCTGCGGTCAGAAATCTTCCTTACGCCTCTTGCTAGCAGGTTTTACCGATATATATGTATATATATATATATATATATATATTGGGAGGAGAGTGATGGAAATGGAGGTACAGGGAATGAGAAGGAGAGGGAGACCAAAGCGAAGGTGGTTGGACTGTATCAAGGATGACCTTCGATCAAAGGGATTAACCGGTGATGAAGTATGGGACGGAGGTAGATGGAGAACGCTGGCAAGAAACATCGACCCCACATAAAGGTGGGAAAAGATACAGACAAAGAAGATGAAGATATATATATATATATATATATGTGTGTGTATATATATATATATATATATGTGTGTGTGTGTGTTTGTGTGTGTGTGTCATCGTTGCATGCAAATTATGTATTTTATACATCGAGGTTAATGACCCTTTTAAGAATACTATGAGTGTCATAAATTGGAGGGCGCGATCACTGAACTCTGTTATACGTGACGTGTCCCTAGTCTCATAAGTTGATGTGTTTGATAGTATATTTCCATCACTCACAGTGGAGAATTCCACAAAACCTAACAATTTAGCATGTTGATAGAGGAGCATTGCATCTTGCTTGCCGAGGGTTAGTCAGTACCATTCGAGCGATCTTTAGACAAGGTACTCACCTGAGAGTATCGGCTGTGTACAAGTGTATTCACTAAGCTTTAAGTAATAAATTGAAAAAAAACCCATGTTCCGTGGTCTCATTATCCGCTGACATGGGCCATGTACTGTATACAGTATATATATATATATATATATATATATTATATATATATATATATATATACATATATATATACATATATATATATGTGTGTATGTATGTATATGTATATATACTGTATATATATATGTATGTGTATATATATATATATATATATAAACATGTTTTGTCAGCACTCATGAATTTATATTTTGTAGGGGTACTAAAAGGAAATATATGTTAGTGGGTAGATAAATTTGGGAAACTACATTCTGATATATGAGAATCTGTTAATTGAATGTTGATGATGAAAGTTTAAAGCAATGCAACTTTCAAGTTTGTTTATGTATGGCAATGTTTCTAGAATCCCTTAAAAATAATAAAGCCTATTTTATTCGTTTTAATTATCATTATTTTTGTTATTGTTACTATTATACAGCCTTAAATATCTTTGATATGACGGAAAAAATCAACAGAACATAAAATTAACTTAATCCTTGTTTTACATTATTTTGCGTCTGTTTAATTTGAAGGATGACTGCGAGAAGGTTTACTATTAATTTTGCAGATGAATGTTTTTTTTTTTTTTTTTAGGTAGAATTGTGCTACTTTTCTTGCCAATTTCCTTCAAATTCGCCGCTTAGTAGATTAAAAAGAAGAGTAGTTAAAACGTGAGGGAAAAAAAGTATTAAAGTGAAATACTATTTTGTGTATAACTTGAAGGACGACTGCGAATAAATTCTTATTACTTTCGCTGACGAATTGTGTTTTTATTGTACGGTTTTCAGCTAGAATTAATCTTTCTAAATTTTTGTAGTTTCTGCCAATTACCTTCAGTTTCGCCACTTTCCGAAATAAGCATATTTAAGAAAAAAGGAAAGTTAGAACGTGAGGAGATGGAACGGGAAAAAACGTTTTTTTAAATATTAAAGTGAAATTTCGGACGCGCCCCTTTATTGCATGCAATTGCCTTGACAATCGCATCCATCAACTACCTCTTCATTATCACGCAATCTCCGTTATGAGGTCGGTTACGCACCTCTATGATTTTTTTTTCACTCCTATCTCATCTCTCACAGCTTTTATGTCTCTTTCACTGTGGGTCGTTCGACTGAGGTGAAAAGAAAGTAGTTTTTTTCATAAAAGTTTACACTTTCTATTTTTACGGAACTTATTCGATTTTCATGCTTTTTTTTATCGGTGAAATATTGCGTGCTTTGATAAAGGCATTTCATTTCTCTCTCTCTCTCTCTCTCTCTCTCTCTCTCTCTCTCTCTCTCTCTCTTCTCTCTCTCTCTCTCTCTCGTTACTTAAACACATACATCTTTGTTTTACAGACTCAGTAAAAATATCAATTGATTTTGCCAATTGTATTTTCATTTATCTGCTTATTATCTATGACTCTCTCTCTCTCTCTCTCTCTCTCTCTCTCTCTCTCTCTCTCTCGCGTTACTTAAACACATACATCTTTGTTTTACAGACTCAGTAAAAATATCAATTGATTTTGCCAATTGTATTTTCATTTATATGCTTATTATCTATGACTTTCTCTCTCTCTCTCTCTCTCTCTCTCTCTCTCTCTCTCTCTCTCTCTCTCTCTCTCTCTCTCTCTCTCTCTCTCTCTCTCTCGTTACTTAAACACATACATCTTTGTTTTACAGACTCAGTAAAAATATCAATTGATTTTGCCAATTGTATTTTCATTTATATGCTTATTATTATGACTCTCTCTCTCTCTCTCTCTCTCTCTCTCTCTCTCTCTCTCTCTCTCTCACACACACACGTTACTTAAACACATACATATTTGTTTTTCAGACTCAGTAAAAATATCTATTGATCTTGTCAATTGTGTTTTCCTTTATCTACTTATTAACTCTCTCTCTCTCTCTCTCTCTCTCTCTCTCTCTCTCTCTCTCTCTCTCTCTCTCTCTCTCTCTCTCTCCACTTAAACACATACTTATTTATTTTTCAGACTCAGAGAAATTATCTTTTAATTTTCCTTTATATACTTATTATCTGCGAGTTTATACCCTTATCCATCTACTTGAGATTAGCCTCTCGCCTCTCCCCCTCCATCCATTCTCTTCAAAGAATCGTGATAAGTCATCCACTTGACTTGAAAACATCCTTAATAATTCTGGGTGCCTCTTCTCGGGTCGGGAGATTTCCGTTCACCCGTTACTTCATTGTTTAACGGAATGACTTCCTCTCCTGTGTCTGTCTGTTTGTCGGTCTCTCTTTCCTATTTGTCGTTCCTTGCTCTGTATGTGAGACGTTTGTAAATGTCTTTGCTGGTGTATTTATTGTCCTTGTTTTCGTATTGTCACCTCTTGAAGTATGCATACGGTTGTATGTAATACAAGTTTATACAATAACAACAAATACAGCCGTTTCTATTCCACTGGAGGACAAAGTCCTCAGATATGTCAATTCATGTCTAGGATTTGGTCAGTTTTCTTCATCATGCCAGCCAATGCTGATTGGTGATAAGGGGAGATTTTTGTCTAATCTCTCACAACAAACCGATCTAGTGTAGGTGGTCCTGACTAATACAGGTTTGCGGATTATGGCGATACGCAAACCCTTTCATCCCGTTAAGGTATTCCGCCCAGAAAAATAATACAAGTATATATATATTTATATTATATATATATATATATATATTATATATATATATATATATATTGTATGTGCGTGTTATTTATATAAAAAGATGGTATCTATTTACTTAACTCCTAAAGCAAGTGTAAATTCAAAATTAAGATATCACAGTAACTGTCACTAGATAAGAAAGTATCATAATTCCATATTTTTCTGACTATTTCTTTTATATACTATATGGAAATAAAGGTTAATATTGGTTCATTCTTTTGGGAAAGTCAAATTTTCATTATAACTTCAAGCTCCAGGTTTTCATAAAACTAAATGGATATCACACAGGATATACCTTATTCTGATTAAGACACTTATATAACCAAGAAACCAAACCATGAAATATATTGTTATTTTTTTCATAGATTATCGAAAACCATTTCCGTTACGATAAAAACGTTCATTGAAATATTCTTCATATTACAAATTTGTGAATAAGAGACGTCGATAAACGCGATTCATTAATATTTTTATACTTCTCTATTATAATTATTATTATTATTATTATTATTATTTTTATTGTTATTATTATTATTATTATAATTATTATTATTATTATTACAAGCTAAGCTATAAGCCCAAGGGCTCCAATGAAAAAAATAGCCCATGAGGAAAAGAAATAAGGAAATGAATAAGCTGTAAGAGAAGTAATGAACAATCAATATAAAATATTTTAAGAACAGTAGCATCATTAATATAGATCTTTCATATATAAACTTGAAAAACGTGGAGCTGACATATTATTATTATTATTATTATTATTATTATTATTATTATTATTACAAGCTAAGCTATAACCCTAGTTGGAAAAGCAAGAGGCTATAAGCCCAAGGGCTCCTACAGGGAAAAATAGTCTAGTGAGGAAAGGAAACAAGGAAATAAATTATACGGGAAGTAATAAACCATCAAAATGAAATATTTCTAGAACAGTAACAATTTTGAATTGGATCTTTCATA
The DNA here is from genome assembly GCF_036898095.1 of Palaemon carinicauda. NCBI lineage: Eukaryota > Metazoa > Arthropoda > Malacostraca > Decapoda > Palaemonidae > Palaemon > Palaemon carinicauda. The sequence goes on along the minus strand of NC_090725.1, from coordinate 99,835,887 downwards.
TGTAAACTATAAAAACTTCAAAAAAACACTGCGTGAAGATTATAGTAGAATCGAATAATGATTAATATTAATAATAATAATTCCCTCTTAGCACGTTAAAGTAAATTCAAGAAATAAGGTTGAGGCATCATAGATCACTAAAGCAGTTATACTCTCTCTCTCTCTCTCTCTCTCTCTCTCTCTCTCTCTCTCTCTCTCTCTCTCTCTCTCTCTCTCTCTCTCTCTCAATACAGTTATATTCACACCTTTCCTGTGCACTGCTAATCAAGTGCTACCTTCGCTTCGTTGCCTTAAACTCGGCTTTATCGTGCAATATATACCTTCCTTCTCAAGAAAAGTCTCTTTTAACACAAATTTCGTTCTAGTTACTAGTGTACATGTCCCTTCAAGAAGCGCGCGCACACACACACACACCACACACACACACACACACACACACATTCATGCCTTCCCCCCCCCTTTCCTAACTACAACCCACTGGTTTGGCAATTTGTGGAAGACTGTGGTTTCTGAGTCTACCTCTCGGGGTACCCCCTCACCAGAGTATGACTACTCCCATTCTCCTCAACGTAACTTGAAAGAAATATATTTATTTATTTAGCCAGACACTTGCTCTTTATTATAAACGGAAGATGAATCTTGCTTGGACCAACGGCGACATGCGAAACTACACCTGTGAAATATTAAAATTCATTATTCCCCGAAATCTTAGCTCTCAGCTGCTGGGATCCTTGTAATACTACGAAAATGGCTGTACCAGGACCTAGGCAATTAACTAGTATACTGTATATACATATTTGCTTAAAACTAATCTAAAGAAAATCGCGGTATGAAAATTACAATTGGTGACGTTATTTAAGCGTGGGCAAAATCCTTTCATTTAAGCTGTCTAGGGTTAACTAGACACTTACATGAATGTTAAACGATATAGCATTTTCATATAATTCAAAAATTCTATTAGAACATATATTGTCGTCTCATAATTGAAATAAGGGAAAAATAATTTATATATATATATATATATATATATATATATATATATATTACTGAGAGCCCTTTCTGAGTGGGGGTACATTAACGTGGTGAAAGGATTTGTGTATTATTATTATTATTATTATTATTATTATTATTATTATTATTATTATTATTAATACTTGCTAAGCTACAACCCTAGTTTTAAAGCAGGATGCTAAAGGCCCTGTGGCCCCACCAAGAAAAATAGCCCAGTGAGGAAAGGAAATAAGGAAAAATAAAATACTTTAAGAATAGTAACAACATTAAAATGAATATTACCGTTATAAGCTATTAAAACTTTAACAAAATAAGAAGAAGAGAAATTAGATAGAATAGTGTGCTGGAGTGTACCCTCAAGCAAGAGAACTCTAACCCAAGACAGTGGAAGACCATGGTACAGAGTCTATGGCACTACCCAAGACTAGAGAACAATGGTTTAATTTTGGAGTGTCTTTCTCCTAGAAGAGCTGCCTACCATAGCTAGAGAGTCGCTTCTACCCTTACCAAGAGGAAAGTGGCCACTCAAAAATTACAGTGCAGTAGTTAACCCCTTAGTTGAAGAAGAATTGTTTGGTAATCTCAGTGTAGTCAAGTGTATGGGGACAGAGGAGAATCTGTAGAGAACAGGCCAGACTATTCAGTATATGTGTAGGCAACGGAAAAAGTGAACCGTAACCAGAGAGAAGAGTCCAGTGTAGTACTGTCTGGCCAGTCAAAGAACCCCATAACTCTCTAGTGGTAGTATCTCAACGGGTGGCTGGTGCCATGGCCAACTTACTACCTAATATCGCCATAATCAGCAAAAGATATAGGGCTACTAGTCAGGGTCACCCATACTATGTTAGTTTGTTGAGAGCGATCATACTAAAATCTTCCACCCATCACCAATCCGCAGTGGCTAGCGTGATTAGGAAAATGGCCAAACCTCAGACAGGAATAAGGACATGTCTTGAGGCTTTTGCCCTACAGTGCACTAAAAAT
>NC_090725.1:99823892-99828892 GCF_036898095.1 Palaemon carinicauda | reverse complement strand
TATATCCTAAAGTGAGGACGTGAAACAGGTCAAATTGCTCATTCATCGGACTTTTAGGAAAACATACAAATTAACCAACAAATACAGAGTATTAAGTGCAGTAGTTTGTATAGGAAGGAGGTGGTCGAGATGCTTTGGTAGCTCTAATTGCTGATGACGGAATGGAGACATCGTCGTCGTTTAGAATAGGGGTTGCTGTGTAAGGTAGGGGTCCTTGGAGGGGGAGGAGGGGAGGTAGTCCTTTAGGGGGGGTGAGGGTGGACGCAGGGAAAGGTTACGCTGAATTGAGATTATTTTCGTTGATTACTCTAACAGAGGAGGAGGAGGAGGAGGTCTGGATCTAGGACTTGGTGAAAGAGGTAAATTGGTGGCCGAGCTTTTTTCTTAAATTTTCACTTGATTTGCTTCTCTTTTCATTACGAAAGGTCACACAATTTCGATGACATGTTAATGTGTTGCTGAAAGGATGATGATCGTACGAAATCTCTCTCTCTCTCTCTCTCTCTCTCTCTCTCTCTCTCTCAGTTTCAATGACACGTTAATGTGTTGCTGAAAAGGTGATGATTTTAAGAAATTCTCTCTCTCTCTCTCTCTCTCTCTCTCTCTCTCTCTCTCTCTCTCTCTCTCTCTCTCTCTCACACACACACACACACACACACACAAAGTTTCAGTGACACATGTGAATGTGTTGCTGAAAAGGTGATAATTATATGAAATTCTGTGTGTGCTTCACTGAAAGGATTATTATAAGAAATTCTCTCTCTCTCTCTCTCTCTCTCTCTCTCTCTCTCTCTCTCTCTCTCTCTCATAGTGGTACTTTCCAACACCAATAAAGTTACACACCCCATTGGTGTGTAGCATTAAAAGAGAAACAAGCAATGTTTACTGAACTGATGCGGGTGAGCTTTGGCAGAGTTGTGAAAAATTCCTCTTAATCTTATGATGAAGGTTGGTTGACTGTCGTCTACAGTCTACCTCGGCTTTACTCTCTCCTTTTAACTTTTTTATTTTCATTCTTTATTTACGGATGGCTTGGTATGCTATAGCTTGTTTACAGGTTTTATTATCTTCTCGCCGTTAGTAAATGGGAAATAGATATCTTTGCTGTCAGTAAATGGAGGATATTTTACATAAAGTGATGACAGAATAGTTTCACAACAAACGATCTTGCTTTGCACAATTGATGCTGACTAATCACGGTATTCGGCAATTTTTTATTTTGTAATGATAAAAGAATTTGCATGATTCTCTCTCTCTCTCTCTCTCTCTCTCTCTCTCTCTCTCTCTCTCTCTCTCTCTCTCTCTCTCTCTCTCTCTCTCTCAACATATTTTTCAGTAATGTCGTATTTATTATGTAAGAAGATTTTATAATGTTAAAGAATTCTGTACCTGGTTGCCAATGTTCTTCCTTCATTAAAATGTGCGCATTTTTGTAATGATTTTATGAGCTCTTGTTCATATGGAAACAGTAAACTCATATCTAAGTAGTAAAGAGTTATCCGTGGGCGACTCTTTCATCTCTAAATATAAACCTGAGCATTCTGAACTTATCCTATTCCGTGCATCATTGGGTCAACGCTGTTTGGTGCATTTCACGTTGATGGACGACTTTATTTTTGCCACATCTTGATTAGATCTTTGTTTTAATGGGACCCGTCTATTATCAGGCAGTATAATTTCCTTTCGTATTAATTGAAAAAGAGTTGAGGCCGAGTTGAGGTGAAGGATCGGGTCAAGCAAAAAATTTGTTGCTTGATATGTTTTCTTAACATAAAAAGGGGTTTCATCATTATCGTATTTAAAGCGCACAGCTGTTTTGTATTGTCCTTCTTATCGCATGAGTGTGCTTTTGTTGTAAACGCACTTTCTTTTTTTGTTTGATCATTCAAACATGATACTTATATTTAATAGTGTAGATATAATATGATTTGGAAAACGTTGACTTGACATAGAAATCCATATATTATTCTGTATAAATGCATTTTTTCTTTACTGAAATACAGGCAATGTACTCCCTCCTGCGTTATCAATTAAACAACGTATTTTGTCAACATGTACTGTATTGTTTTATACATGAAATCGTTTTCATCTCTCGTTTGTACTTTAAATTACAGTATGTGCACATCCTCTGGCACACGCCCGCCACCCAACTTCCCCCCCCCCCTCCATATACACATACATACATATATATAAATATATATATATATATATATATATATATATATTATATATATATGTGTGTGTATGTGTATATGAGTTTGTTTATGATTAACGTGAGTTCAAGTTATGCACATAATGTATGAATTTAAGTTTTTGTTCGATAATGTGTTCGCAGCTGACGAGAGAAGTCTTATTCTTGTATATTTTGAGCCAATCTTTTACGGTTTTATATTTCAGCTTTCTCGGTAGTCTATAACTGGAAATAAAAATTCATCACTACTAGCAAAATATGTTTATTAGACGCTATTCTTCTTACATAGAATCGTGAAAAAGATGATAAAAACGAATATTCTAAAAAGACGGACAATTCAACACATAGGAAACATTCGAGTCAAATCTCTTCATCTGCCGTTAAACGATTTACAAACAGTAAAGGTCGATCATGAATGGCAGATGTAAGGGACAGTGACAATGGCCTAGCAGGACAATACCCTAGAGAGACTGACAGTATACAGTACAGTGTACTGAACATATGATCAGCGCCCAAGCCTCTTCTCCACCCAAGCTAGGACCTACAGGCTTCCTAAAACCCCATTTTCTACTCACAAGGTTGGTGAGGTTGCAGACATTACAAGAAACTATCGAACTTGAGCGGATCTCGTACCCCAGTCCAGCAGATTGCAACACAGGAACGTTTCTATTAGGCGTTGTTGCATCCATCTGTGGAGCAAATTTACATTTGATGCAGTTTATTTTATTTGTTGATATGTCATGTTGGCTGCAAGAATCTACGTATTTCGGTAGTAGTGTAGTTTATGCCAGTATTTACCTAGAAGGTACTTTGGAAGCTGTTTTGATTTGAAAACAGAGCAAACTTTAGGTAAAGTTATCTTCGTTCCTCCAACGGTGTAACCTTCAAAGGAATACAAGGTTTTTTCAGTTTTGTAAAGAAATGATAAATTATATAAGAAAAGGAATAACCATCAATGTGAAGATGTTATTTTATTCAATCAGTTTTAATTGTAATTCCTTATGGTATTTTGTGTTACAAGAAGCTGTAGATTGAGAAAGGACCACTGGTATTTACCATGGGTAATGAAAGTGAATTTTTTCATTTCTTGAAGGACTTCAGGTCGTGAGTTATTAAGAGGTCTACTTAGAAAGTAAAGTAATTTACTATGGATTTAGGATTTTATCAAAGGTGCTTGGACATTAATTAAACGTATTTTTTTATACCGGCTGATTTTTTTCTTTTCGTCATTGTTCCTATTGATGAATACAGTTCCATATTATGTTGTATTGTGGAAAGGTTTATATCTATTTAGTATTATATTTATATTTAGTATACGGGGTAAGTCCAGAGGAAGCTGATTAGTTTTCATAAACTTTTATAAAAATCAGGTCTGATTTTATACTTTATTTAGTGGCACATGAAAGATTAATAGATTATCTATTATTATGTTTTAAGGTGTTTAAGCTGAGTAAGTTTCTTGGTTTATGGATTTTTATTTGGTTTCAATCTATCTAAATTGACAATCTTTAAATTTTTTGATTTTGGGATTTTTGTAAAAATTAAAAAAAAAAGAAAATCATTCCTTTTGTTGGGGGTAATTATGTTAGGTAAGTTTTCTACGCCTAAGCAGAAGTTATAAGTAAGAATTTTGTACGCCTAAACAGGAAAGATGACATACTTAAGAGATATTAGAAATGAGATTGCTTCAGTTGCTTGCTTGATATATCAATCTCTCTCTCTCTCTCTCTCTCTCTCTCTCTCCTCATCTCTCTCTCTCTCTCTCTCTCTCTCTCTCTCTCTCATAAAAAAGTAAACCACTCAAGATGGAAATGTAATCCAGCGCAGCTGCTCAGGCCAAGATATTAGTTTCCTTCTCCTTTGCATCTTCTCCAGCGGCTGTTTCTTCTCGATTTCCTAGCAACAAACTAATGAACCTTGTGTTTTTTATATTACTTCTTTTCACGGTGTAGAAACATAATTGAACCCTTCTTGTGAGGGGGAAATCTTGAATCCGAAAAGCAGTTCGGTGTCGAATATTCTTCTAGACCATTTGTAACACTTTACTTTGTATTGTGTGAATTTTATACACATTGCATTTGACCCTATTTTGTTTGACAGTAAATGCGGGGAGAGAGAGAGAGAGAGAGAGAGAGAGAGAGAGAGAGAGAGAGAGGCGCCCCCTACATGCACTTTTATTTACTTTTGGAAAATTGAACGGTTTTGGTTTTAGTGTAAAATGTTCGGCATGTATTATACTAGCAGTGGTGGCGAGAACATGTGTAGTCATGAATTATTTTTCACCAAATTCTTGTGTTTTCCTTCTCTTTCTTTTGACGAAGAAAACAATTACGCCAATTTCAGTTACCGGAGTTAGTATCTACCTATATTATAGAGCAAGTGCCTAGTTATATATGTATAATACAGTATGTTTCTTTCCTGTCATATTCAGCCACATTGCCAGATAAAACTATTCGGTCTTTCCCCATCCACCGGGTAGGGAGAGAAGGAGTAGTCGTACCCTGGTGAGAGGGTGTGTATGTGTGTGTGCGTTTGTGCATCTATATCTCAATATTTAACTGGTATTTTTATGGGTCGCGTACACTAGTTATATATGTGGTTTGACTGATGTCCGAAATATTATTCTCTCTCTCTCTCTCTCTCTCTCTCTCATCTCTCTCCTCTCTCTCCTCTCTCGTCTCTCTCTCTCTCTCTCATAATCTAAACACCAAATTTATGAACAAATAAAAAATTGTTCATGTAAATATACTATGATGTGTGTATATATATATATATATATATATATATATATATATATATATATTATATA
>NC_090725.1:99767351-99812351 GCF_036898095.1 Palaemon carinicauda | reverse complement strand
CTAAACGTTTCGTGAACTAATCTCTCTTGGGGAGTACGAAGAGCATGCTCAAACCAACCCCATCTACCCCTCACCATGATCTCATCCACATATGGCACTCGAGGAATCTCTCTTATAGTTTCATTTCTAATTCTGTCGTGCCATTTAACTCCCAATATTCTGAGGGCTTTGTTCTCAAATCTACAAAATTTGTTGGATATTGTTTCATTGTCATACCACGACTCATGTCCATAGAGTAACACCGATCTCACTAAACCGATATATTGCCTGATTTTTATATGTAATTTCAGGCGATTTGATTTCCAAATTTTACTTAATCCAGCCATTGTCTGGTTCGCTTTTTTCGATCTTTCACTACACTCCAGTTCTAATGACCCTGTATTGCAGATCATAGTTCCTAAATAATTATGTGATTCTACCTCATTAATCCTTTTTTTCTTCCAATGATATTTCATCTTCCATTGCATATTCCGTTCTCATCATCTCTGTCTTTCTTCTACCTTTCCCAACCTCGTGGGATATTTCATTCATTCTGGTAAGCAAGCATTGCAAATCCTGTGATGTTTTGCTAATAAGGACAGCATCATCAGCACGCTCTAGGTCAGCTAGTTTCCTATTACCAATCTAGTCTAATCGTTCTCCATCATCTCTAACTGTTCTACGCATTACAAAATCCATGAGGAGGATAAACAACATAGATGACAACACATTCCCTTGGAGTACTCTGATGTTCACTGGAAATTCATTTGATAGGAGTCCACTAACATAACTTTGCGCTTGCTGTGCTCATGATCAGACTTAATGAAATTTATATATTTAAGAGGAATTCCATAATAACGTAGGATTCTCCACAAAATTGGCCTGTGTGCACTATCAAAGAGTTTCTCATACTCCACAAACGCCATCAAAAGTGAATTTCTATATTCTACGCATATAATCTAGGTAAATTTAACGAAAACTGAGTAACTTTCCGTCCTCTACAGTGAGTAAACGTGTTACACCAACTATCTTACAGTTCAAGAAGCCCTTTTTAGAAACGTAATTAACTTTTAGATTATGTGTTATGTGTTATGGGTTTTGCGTAATGGGAATGAATAACACAGCAAAGAAGGTGGAAATTGGTGATACCTTATCCTTGGGGATCTAACCGACCCACCTCCTGAGGAGTTGCCATTTTGTTTTACCAATACAGTGTTTAGTTTATATAATGAAATTTTGGAAACCCTATTTATTCTCACACTCACGCACACACACACACACACACACACACATATATATATATATATATATATATATATATATATATATATATATATAATATATATATATATATATATATATATATATATATATATATATATATATATATATATACATATACATATACATATACATATAATATAATATAATATAATATATATGCAAAATAACCACATGGAAAATTAAATTCAAAGTATAAGATTAAGACCTGAATAGTTTCGTGATACTTCTTCGCCCCTCTGAAGAAGTAGCACGAAATTAGTTAGGACTTAATCTTGTACTTTCAATTTCATTTTTCTTGTGATTATGTTACATTTGAGTATCACGTCTCCCTGTGACTTAAGCATTATATATATATATATATATATATATATATATATATATATATATATATAATATATATATATATATATATATATATATATATATACTGTGTGTGTGATTTAGGGAGAATTGAGTTAAAGAAACAACCTCACGCATATTTAATAAAGCTATATTTTTGTAAATTATTTATTTGCATTTTATTATGCACATTTTTAAAGAGAATGATCTTTCATTTGGTTTTCAATTCCATCTTTCAGTGTAACAGTCCATCTTCACTTTGATTGAACATATTCAATGGAACCTTTACAACTCGACTTTAACCAAATGGCTGTTATTTCTTTTTATGACATTGTGATTTGATTCAGTTATTACTTCCGGGTGATTGATTTAATTGTGCTGTTCATTGGTTTGAGAAGTCTTATAGGGACGTTGTCAAGTAACTCCAGCTGGCCATCTCCATTGTTATTATTTAGTACTTTTCTTTCGATGTTTGATTTTTGTATTTTGTCCTTTTTTTACAAATTTCTAATAGGTATATCTCTTAATTATTATTGTATTCATTTTATGAAATGAATAGGCTGAACTGATTAGATACTAATGGCTTTGCCTTTCTTTTTTCGTTATTCTTTATCAGCGGGTCCCTTTCATGTGCCCCCCCCCCCCTTTACTTACACAAAACCTTTAGATATGTGGCCCATCGCACCTCCCTTAATTGTAGGCAACCGGGTAAACTATTTTGGTTGCTCTCGGCACTATTAGTTGGGTATGGGGGTTGATATACTGGACGGCTGCTATTCTATTACTCTGGTTTAATGTGCTGACGTAGGCTTTTCATTATTTAAGTATCGTTTTGGTGTCTTGGATTTGCTTTTGAATAATATTCCTAGTCAAACGAATAAGTGTTGCTGCGTCTAGTGTTAATTATGTTGGCGACTGTTATTACTTGTTACAGATCAATGTTGAGTGATTATTTCTATTAGTTTTATATATTGTTTTTACAAATGTTGCCTCTACAGTGTTGAATGTATCAATGTAATTTGGTTTGTTTGGTTAATACTAAGGTATTTAGCATTGTCTGATAGCGTTTGTAACTGGCATTTCCATTGGCTGTTACGTCAAATCATAATATCAGTTGCTCACATTACATATTAGTGAGTGTCTGTGTATGTGAGACTGCAAGCAAGTGCGCCTATGTATAATCTTGGTTTCAGTTTGTTTAGAGGACTAGTGTTATCTGCAGTAAAATAATCGATAGTAAGTTAGGATCTCTAGAATATTACAGCATTTTAATATTGTCTTGTGTGTCTGGTGTGAATTCTCTCAAGATTTTTACCATTACTGCCAAAATGCAATTTTTGCGATTATTAATTAGTAAAAGCCTGGGTTTTAAAAATGTAAATTAAATTGTTACGTTATTGTTGTATAGTGATTTTTCCTGACTATTCAGGTAAATGAACGAAAAGTTGATGAATTCTAAGGCTCTGGGATCCAAATTTGGCTCCTTCCCATTTCTCTTGAACGAACTGATAGAACGGACACAAAGTAAAAAGTCATGGGTTCCGATTTCGACTTTTTGTTTATGTATTGACAGAGGCGTGACTTAGTCACTCTGTCATTCCGAGGATTTGAGGAAATGTTGATTGCGAATTCTTGTTGAATTGCTCTAACTAGTTCAAGTTTTTATTCTGAACGCGAAGATTGGTTCTTGGTTTCGAAATTTTTATGGTTATTTATTGACAGACTTGACTTACACAGGCCATCATTCCGAGGATTGGAGTAAATGTCGATTACGAATTCCAGTTGAATCGTCGTGGCTCATTTAAGTTTTTGATTGGCTATGAATTATCTGAACGTAAAGGCAGTTAACTCTATTATTCTTGTGATTTAACGGACGTGGAAAAATAAACGATCGTGGCTGGCAGTGGTGGCTCCTGACACCGGGTGTTGTTTTATCACCATATGGGTAAACCAGGCCTCCTGTAGACTCTCCCATCTAGCGTACAGTCGCCCTACTGGGAGGCATCCGTGGAGCCAAATTAACTCCGCTTGATAGAAAGTATTGCTGCTGTTAACATCTTACTTCCTCACCCCAAGGATGTTTATAAGATAACAATTGGTCTTGGAATTATATATTGTGTAATTATCCACAAGTAAATATGATCAAATTAGTATCTAATGAAATGTTATTTTTATTTGTTTGACAATTCCGTTTGTGTGTGCATGCGTAAGTATATAATCTGCTCGGACTTTTTTCCTTTCTTTTCTTTTCACATCGTGGATTTGTTGGGGGGGGGATAGATAAGGCGATGCTGGCTGTATTGTTTATTTTAGTTACCGCTCCCTTCAAGGGGAAGTATCTTTATAGCGGAAGTATATCTTCATCACTGTAACATGAGGATAGATATCGGGATTATGCTCACCCTCTTATTATAAAGTCATTGAAACTTTTGGAAATTCCTTATTACATGTATAAAGTTTTAAAGGCCTCTCATGAATGGGAGAGGCAAGGGACAGTGACAATCCCCTAAAGACTAACCATGTATACATATGATCAGCCTCCTCTCCACCCAAGCCTGGACCAGGGAGAGCCAGCGATGGCTCCTCCATGACCCCCCATCCAGCTCACAAGGATGGTGAAGTTGCAGACACTACTAGAAACTATCGAGCTTGAGTGGAACTCGACCCCCAGTCTGACATATCATTAGGCAAGGACGTTTTCAATAAGCCACCACAATGTAATGCTTTCAGGTCATATCCCCGAGGAAGATTTACCTTGATGAAATAAAGATTATCTTTTTCTTATTCTCTAATTTTATCAGTAGTAGCTCAGAGACAAGTGCACGTTCGTCTTTGTCAAGGGCTTGGTTGGGAAGTGAGTCGTCCTAGATTTTTGCATTCTGTCATAAAAGATTATAAAAAAGTTATTACCGCTTTTTGTTCTAATTTTCTATCGTCTTTGTTTTCATATTATTTAATGTCATCCATACACGACCGTGTGGCCGCTCACACACATCTATCTATCAATCAAGCTATGTTTTTATATATATATATATATATATATATATATATATATATATATATATATATATATATATATATATGTGTGTGTGTGTGTGTGTGTGTGTGTGTGTCTGTCTGTCTGTCTGTCTGTCAGTCACGTAACTTCAGCTGTGAAGTTGTCACGTAACTTCAACTGTGTAGTTGTCACGTAACTTCAACTGTGAATCTGCCACGTAACTTCAACTATGAATATGCCACGTAACTCCAACTGTGAAGTTGTTACGTAACTTCAACTTGTAAGTTGTCACATAACTTCAACTATGAATCTGCCACGTAACTCAAACTGTGAAGTTGTTACGTAACTACAACTGTGAAGTTGTCACGTAACTCCAATGTGAAGTTGTCACGTAACTCCAATGTGAAGTTGTCACGTAACTAGAACTGTGAAGTTGTCACGTAACTCCAATGTGAAAATGTCCCATAACTTCAACTCTGAAGTTGTCACGTAACTTCGACTGTGAAGTTGTGATGTAACTTTGACTGTGAAGTTATCACGTAACTTCAATTGTGAAGTTTTCACGTAACTCCAATGTGAAGTTGTCACGCGATTCCAATGTGAAGTTGTCTCGTAACTTCAGCTGAGAAGTTGTCAAGTAACTTCAACTGTGAAGTTGTCACATAATTCCAATGTGAAGTTTTCACGTAACTTCAATTGTGAAGTTGTCACGTAACTCCAATGTGAAGTTGTCACGTAACTCAAATGTGAAGTTGTTACGTAACTAGAACTGTGAAGTTGTCACGTAACTCCAATGTGAAGTTGTCACGTAACTCAAATGTGAAGTTGTTACGTAACTACAACTGTGAAGTTGTCACGTAACTCCAATGTGAAGTTGTCACGTAACTACAACTGTGAAGTTGTCACGTAACTCCAATGTGAAAATGTCCCATAACTTCAACTCTGAAGTTGTCACGTAACTTCGACTGTGAAGTTGTGATGTAACTTTGACTGTGAAGTTATCACGTAACTTCAATTGTGAAGTTTTCACGTAACTCCAATGTGAAGTTGTCACGCGATTCCAATGTGAAGTTGTCTCGTAACTTCAGCTGAGAAGTTGTCAAGTAACTTCAACTGTGAAGTTGTCACATAATTCCAATGTGAAGTTTTCACGTAACTTCAATTGTGAAGTTGTCACGTAACTCCAATGTGAAGTTGTCACGTAACTCAAATGTGAAGTTGTTACGTAACTAGAACTGTGAAGTTGTCACGTAACTCCAATGTGAAGTTGTCACGTAACTCCAATGTGAAGTTGTCACGTAACTCAAATGTGAAGTTGTCACGTAACTCCAATGTGAAGTTGTCACGTAACTCCAATGTGAAGTTGTCACGTAACTACAACTGTGAAGTTGTCACGTAACTCCAATGTGAAAATGTCCCATAACTTCAACTCTGAAGTTGTCACGTAACTTCGACTGTGAAGTTGTGATGTAACTTTGACTGTGAAGTTATCACGTAACTTCAACTGAGAAGTTTTCACGTAACTCCAATGTGAAGTTGTCACGCGATTCCAATGTGAAGTTGTCTCGTAACATCAGCTGAGAAGTTGTCAAGTAACTTCAACTGTGAAGTTGTCACATAATTCCAATGTGAAGTTTTCACGTAACTTCAATTGTGAAGTTGTCACGTAATTCCCATGTGAAGTTGTCAAGTAACTTCAACTGTGAAGTTGTCACGTAACCTCAGCTGTGAAGTTGTCACGTAACTTCAGCCGTGAAGTTGTCACGTAACTTCAGCCGTGAAGTTGTCACGTAACTTCAGCCGTGAAGTTGTCACGTAACTTCAGCCGTGAAGTTGTCACTTAACTTCAACTGGGAAGTAGTCACGTCACAACTTCAACTAGGAAGCTGTCACGGTGCACGAACTCCGTATGGTAAATTCTTAAATTTATTGTCAGACTATTAGCTATGGTAAGTTTAGAGTTACCCGTATGTGTGTATAAAAATGTGTGAACTGTGCTGGGCATTGCTGTAAATCTTACCTTTCTCGCCCATTACTTTTGACTGTAAATAACGATGGTAGTATGTGTTCATTCTTCATTATTCAATTTTCCATTATTAAATGTGATAGGGGTCTTGTAGGGAAGAATTCTCATCTATCAAATGGATAAATATCCTACAAAAATATCGAGAATCTTTAGTGTATTACAATAAAAAAAAAAAAAGTCAGAATGGTGAATTTCGTCACAAGTAAGTTTCCCGAATTCAAAATTCGACATGGTAAAAAAAAAGAAAAAGGTTTTTTGAAAAAAAAAAAATGCAATAGAATAAAATAAGAGAAAACTCTGGAGGCCGAATTGCAGGTTGAATTGTCAAACCATCGACTATAGTACTCCGATGTGTTCTTAAATAGACGAAATCTATATAACCGGTCTCGCAAGAACTGAAATTTCCAAAATGGTTTTGAAGCCGGAAACCTGATGTCTTGTCCCTCGTGTTCTTTTAACGGGATTTTCCCCCATACTGGAAATGAATGAACATTTTAAAGGCGCGTGAGCGTTTCTCTCTCTCTCTCTCTCTCTCTCCTCTCTCTCTCTCTCTCTCTCTCTCTCTCTCTCTCTCTCTCTCTCTTTTAAGGAAAGTCTGTAATTTGATGTAATATGGAATATAAATCCCAAATTCAGCCAAATGAGGGTAGATTATCCTTATGTGAATAATCTATTACAGTACTTTATTTGGACAATTTTCATGATTGTTTTAATTTATTAAAAATCTAGTAGATCATGATAAGACCTTAACATGCCCCTGTTTTGGAAGATACAATAACCGACATTAGTGCATTATATCACACACACACACACACACACACACACATATATATATATATATATATATATATATATATATATATATATATATATATATATACATATATATATATATATATATATATATATATATATATATATATATATAATATATATATATATATATATATATATATATATATATATTGTGTTCAGAGAAATGTGTACAAACAATATCACGAATAGAAAAAAAAATAAAATAAAACGAAAGTAAACCTGGTGGGTGAAGGAGGCACTATAGGAAGCTCAAATACTACACGAGGTATGTTGAGCATTTTCTTTTTTTACTTAACGGGGCGAAGATACTATGCAGTTGTACGTGGAGTCAGAAAAAATACGAGAAATGTTTCCATAATTAAACGAGTACGTAGTGAAAGTGTAGACTAGGGTGTAGACACATCTTTTGCCGCTTGCTCACTCACGCGTATGCACGCACGCACTCTTCTCAATAGGATATAGTGGCGGAGAGAAGAGGGCGAACTCCAAGAAGTAAAAATAGCTACAATGAATGGAAGCATTGAGAGAGAGAGAGAGAGAGAGAGAGAGAGAGAGAGAGAGAGAGAGAGAGAGAGAGAGAGAGAGAGAGAATGCAAACTCAGTTATATAGAGTAGTGCACTTGTGAAATTGAAACTGCATTATACATCACGCAGAGGCTTGTGAAGCTGTAGCCAGATCGAACCTCAAAAGCTTCGGATACTGAAATAATAACGTGTTGCCGATCAATCAGGTAGAATGTTTTCATCAAAGGCATGACGGGACAACAAAGAACCTGTTGAGAGAGAGAGAGAGAGAGAGAGAGAGAGAGAGAGAGAGAGAGAGAGAGAGAGAGAGAGAGAGAGAGAGAAATTTCGTAAATATTAAGTTCATATTATCTTCCATGGTTTTTAAAGATTCTTTTTATTTCTCTAAATTAACATGATAAAGAAAAGTTTCTGCAAACCAGGAGTGAAGTGGATTTTAGGATGACTACTGTGGTGGGGGGGGGGTAGGGGGAGAGGAGCCATGATAGGGGTTGAGTGAGGGTGTTTCAGAGGGGGAGAGGGTGGTACGAAACAAAGTCAGGGGAACAAATTGTAACTACGACGGGGACTAAAGATAGGGAAGTGGGTGGGGGTCAGGTCGAGGGAGGGAGGGGGTATTAGAACTGGGACATCCAAGCGGGGTTGTTCCAAAAGACTGGCCTAGGGGAGGGGGGTTGTGTCTCCCGTGGTAGTGGAAGAGGGGATGTCTCGCAGAATCGAGGGGAGAAAGGGGAGTTTTTCAATGTCACTTATTGATCGCCTGTTAGGACTGAGAACACGTGATGCCAACTGCTTTTATTTTCAAGATGATTTTCGGGTCTAATAAAGTTCAGTTTTTACAATCTTGACGAGCCGATGCGGCTTCTTTAATAATAAATTTTGGTGACCTGTAGGCATACTTTAAAAGTATCTCAAAACCAATTAATAATGAAAAAAAGTTTATATGAATAATTAGCTTTTTCATTTTTTTTTCCTTCTGCCGATGTGCATTACAAATTTATTTTTAGCAAGGATCAAATAATTGTGTGCATACTTTTGTAAAATTATAGCTTTGAAAAATCAGTTTTGTAAAACCATGTTTTATAAAGTCATAACTTTGTGAAATCATAAAGGCAATAAACCTTCCCAAAAAGTGTGGCAACTTATCGAGCGATGAAGCTGAAATACAAAGAAGACAACGACATTGGCCTATAGATTTGGGCTCGTGGCAGCGCACGTCCAACCTTATGTTTTGGAAAAGGGGAATTTGGCCGCGTTGTGTTTGTGACTGTTTGAGACAGACTCACAGACGAAAAGTGGTAGAAAACGTATTCTTTGTTGTTGTTTTTCTTTTTCATTTCCTTTCTTTTATCAATACGGTGTTGCCAGATTTTATTTCTGACCTTCATTAAGGTGGAAGTGTTCTCCCACAGCGGAACCTACTTGTCATTGTTGTTGTGCAAGTTCTCTCTTCTTACGGTATCTGCTTTCTCCAGTAGTACTATTTCCTTCGTTTTTCATACGATACTTCCTCTTCCTCGGCCGACCCCCTGCTTTCCTCTCTTCCCCATTTTCCGTCCTTTTCACTTATCGTAAGCAGCCTGCCAGACTCACTCACGCTTAACGCAGGCACGCACACATCCCTCGTTATCTCTTCCCGATTTTCTGCTCTCTCTCTCTCTCTCTCTCTCTCTCTCTCTCTCTCTCTCTCTCTCTCTCTCTCTCTCTCTCTCATATTTTACGAGGAAGCCTTGTATCTTCATTTTCGTCCTTCGCCACCAAATATTTATAGAGTTTTCATTTGTAGACATATTATTATTATTATTATTATTATTATTATTATTATTATTATTATTAGAAGCTAAGCTTCAACCCTAGTTAGAGAAGCAGGATGCTACAAGCTTAAGGGCTCAGCAGGGAAAGATAGCGTAGTGAGGAAAGTAAATAAGGAATTAAACAAACAAGAGAAGCAATGAACAATAAAAATAAAATATTTTAAAGAACAGTAACATTGAAATAGATCTTACATATCTAAAATATAAAAAGAGACTTATGTCAGCCTGTTAAACATATTTGAAGTCACGTTACCAACAGTATTTACTGTATACCACGGTCTAGGTATATATCTAGACCGTTCTGCAATGCTTTGGTTGTCTCGTCTCGAAAGAGTGCATTAGTCGGACCTCGAAATAATGCAGCTGGTCTTAAAGGTGAAACAAGACTGATAGGGGAAGCGGGGAAGTGTGGTTTGTGGAAAAGGTCGCTTCTCAATTTCCCTTTGATTTCCTTTTCCTTTTAAAGGGGTCTGTTTATAGGGTGTATGTGAATCCTCGGGTTTCCTCTGAGGTTCCAGTGAAGATAGAGAAAGAAACTGATAGCAAGGTGTTTTTACTTCCTCCATAATTCATGTGGCAAAGGTTAAGCTTTTGTCATTATTATTACTTTTTTTCTGACTGGCATTATTACTGGAGCCCCAATAAGTAGCGTTAATATAGCTTCAAATTACCAGGCATATTTGTTACGCCATCTCTTCTGTTCTGTATTTCGATGTTGTACAAAGGAGGGGAAGCTTCGACAAAAATATTTGCGTAGATTCTGCATTTTGAACTATCAAAAAATTCCTTTTGAAATGCTTTGGGAAATCTACAATATACAGAAATTCTGTAAAGAAAATTCAATTTTATGATCATAAAAACACATTTGAAAAATGTGTTTTTCAAATCTTCCCAAATACTGTAATGAGGCAGGAAGTTCCCGTAGATGCTGTGAAAGTATTGAAGTGTTTCAAGTTTTATTTCTGCTTAATCTTAAAGGACGTTACTAATTATGGTGGTGCACATTTCCAAATTTGGTGTGAATATGGTTCCATACCTATGGTATATCTCTATACTTGACTTTTTCTTCGGATTAATCCTATTCTCCTGACTTTGACATTGAATAACTGATTATTCTAATTTAAAAAAAAACCTGTAAAGCTGTAAACTAGATTGGGACATATTAATGGCATTAGATGCGTTAGACATGGAAAATTACAGTTTTTAAGATGCATAAACTTTCGTAAAGTTAAAGATAATTTCTTCCACCTTCCTACTAACAGAGATATAAGTTTTATAAGTCTTCTTTTATTATAATAATGGAAGCTGATGTTCAAAGACTTGTTGGTAGGATATCAAATTATCGAATTTTTCGATCTACGCAGAGTGCTCCTACGGGCTTCCCTTCCATAGTCACGGCAATTCGGTTAGTCACATTGTGGGACTCTTGTTCTCTTCCGACCTCACAGTGTTAAAGTTGTTTAGAGACTCGTATTCCACCTATTCAGAGGTTTTACCGCCAATTCTACCTCCATAAAGATCAAGCATCTTTCGCTGCGGGCAGTTTGACATATCTTTACACTCTACATAACTATATACATATTTTAACCTTTGCATGAACGTTGTAGAATTGTCCATCTATCTATCTATACACATTAAATGCAGCCTTTTCTAGTCCACTTCAAGAAAATGACCTTAGACATGTTAATTGATATCTAGTGTTTGGCCAATTTTCATCACCACGCTGGCCAATGCGGATTGGTGAAGGTGGGAGATTTTCGTCTGATTGTGTACAGCAAACCAACCTGGTATGGGTGGCTATGACTAGTTCAGCTTTGCTGATCATGGCGATATGCAAACCCTTTCACCTCGTCCGTGTGTTTACTAGAGCATGCGCCGTAAAACCTAGCTTCTGGTCTTTCGATATTTATTGTTAGTTGCTAATATTTACCATTTTCGTGTTATTTTCTGTTATGTAAACCCATGAGTCACGATTTGGTAATCATATAACAATAATGACATGCAGAGAAACAAGGGAAACATGACCGTGGAAGTTATTTTAATAAAGCTTTTATGTCGGTAGCATCTGATTTAACGAGACACGATGAAAACTTGGCCAGAGGTTTAATCGCTTTCATTGAAGATTGTTTAATTACTTTTTTAGACTCGATTTATGAGGACACTTTCGACTGATGAATTATTATGAACATAATCCAAGGACAGTTTAATGTCATTCTTTCGTCAACACATTCAGCAAACGCTGTTTTGCAACAACGTTACGCAAGAGTTCGCTGATGAATTTGCAATAACTTGCATCTACTTCTGTTGATATTTTGAGATTGCTTTGACTTTCGGGTTGTTTTCACCTGACTTTGCTTAAAATTTCGACTTTTATTGCAGCCTCTTTGGTTGCGTCAACTCTCATCACAACATATGCTTTAACGTGTTATGGTTTTATGAAAAGTTTTTTTTTTTATAATTACTTGTTTTGCTGTTACACTTTCTATTTTCAATGTTTATCACAGTGTACGTATAGTCATATGTGTTCATATTGGTAATTTCATTTTGTAGTATAACTTTTATTCCAGGTGTTTGATTCATTTGTGCGCATTGATGACTAGTTTACGGAACTCTGGCCCAACGAATAATTTTATTTTGTCCTTTTTTATAGTTTTATAGTATTTATAGTAAGCATTTAAAGTCAATTATTTACATACTAGTGTACGTGACCCGCCAAAATTAACGGCTAAATATTTAGATAGATATGCTACACACGGATGCAGCCATTCCCTCCCCCTTTCCTCCTGGGGTACTTCCCCTTACCAGGGTATTACTATCCTTTTTCCCTACCCGAGCGACGGGGAGAGACCAGTAGTTATACGTCTGGCAATGCCGTTGAGCGCAATCTCGATATATATATATATATATATATACACTATATATATATATATATATACTGTATATATATACTGTATATATGTGTATATATATATATATATATATATATACTGTATATATATACTGTATATATGTGTGTGTGTATATATATATATATATATACATATATATGTATATATATTATATATATACTGTATATATATACTGTATATGTGTATATATATGTATATATATATATATATATATATGTGTGTGTGTGTATATATATATATATATATATATTCAGACACTTGCTCTTTATTATATAAGGGGCATTCTGAAAGAGATTAAGGAAATTAATTGATCAACGGTGTCCTTTAATCAGACCCTATTTTCTTAAAGCCATTGCACACTTATTATCTGTTCATTCATGACTTGCACATACAGACGACAGACGTGTAACTAAAAATAACGAGAGAGAGAGAGAGAGAGACGAGAGAGAGAGAGAGAGAGAATGGGGTGGGTTGATGATTCTGGGTTTAAGCTCTCGTGCACGTTTCAACTGGAGCCATCTTTTGAATGTATGTTTCAATTCCCCGTCTGCTTGAGACCCGTGTCTAGGAGCTGTTTGCCTCGGATTATTTTCTTGCTTGACATTACTGTGTTTTGAGTGTTGTTGCCAGCGATTATTGTACTCTGGAAAATTTGTAGTTTCCGAGCTTAGATGCTTTTCTCTTCGTTGGTTTCGACTTTTTCTTTTGGGAAAATTGATCAGTTGTGTATATACTTTGTTCTACTTTCTAAATACAGGAGTTTTTCGTTGTTTGTTAGTAACTGCATTTGTTTTGTTATCTTTTGGTTTCGTTGGTCTGCTGAAGAAAGGTATATATATATATATATATAATATTATATATATTATATATATTATATATTATATACGTATATATATATATATATATATATAGTATATAGATATAGTATATGTATACTGTATATATATACTCACAGCTAGACACTTGCTTTTTAATGTGCTTATATATGTGTGTGTGTATATATATATATATATGTATGTATGTATGTATATATATGTATATATAATGTGTATATATATATATGTATATATATATATATATACATACATATATTTATTATTTTGGAGGATCTATTTTTTATTGCATTCCATTTCTGTATTTCAGTTGTCTATTTTTTTTTATAGATATCCCTAAATCCTTATATCTTTACTTCAATTATCCTTGAATGCTGAGGTTTTGGTGCATGACTTTGTTTATCGCTACAGAAATTTTTTATCCTAATCGATCCTTCAGAAATATATTCTTTAAATCTCCGTAATATCTTTATATCTCGAATTGTTTTACTTGAGTCTAACGTCAATAAGTAGTCAATATGTATTAAGTTATCCATGTGCCACTTATTCACTAATGGGATATATATAGAATTTTTTTTCCCTGCTTCCGTTCTTGTTTATAGTTTTACAGTTTTGTTCTTTCCATTCTCGGTATTTTTTTTCCTGATCCACGATATCCCTTAACAGCTAACCACCCTTTAAAAAGGCATTCCTACTTGAATTTTAATTGGTGGCCGTACGAAGTACATTGGTGTAACCCCACTCAGGTCGTCTTGAGGCATTCGAGAGCATCAGGGCAAATGCCACAGGATGTCTTTCACGTTCCTACAAGTGGGTCGTTTCTTTAATTAAGTACATTTTATGGGAGTTTCGTTGCCTGGATTTAACTATGGAACTGATATAGTCTTCAACTTTTTACGGGAAGGAGAAGCTATCTCACTTTTTCAGGTGATTTTAATTTGTTAATATTAGAACGATAATAATAATAATAATAATAATAATAATAATAATAATAATAATAATAATAACAATAATGATGATGATGATGATAAACGGTTAAGTGATTTTTGTTCATATTTCTTTAGAACTCGTTCGTTCATGATTGTCTTTTGTTTTATTCAAAGAAGCGTATTCTAAATTCTTGGTGATTTTTTTTATGAATTAAACGAATAGTAAATTGAGTAATAGCTATTTTAGTGCCTACTGAGCATGGGATTAGCTACTTGTTTCTTTATAAAATGGTCTCTTGTGTTTCGTTTCCCCACGCATGGCTTTTCACAGTAGAGGAACAATTATAATAATTATATGCAATATCTTACCTATGCAATATCCAACAACTGTAGGATATTATTATTATTATTATTATTATTATTATTATTACTATTTTTGTTTTTATTATTGTTGTTATTATTATTATTATTATTATTATTATTATTATTATTATTATTTTTTGTTATTATTATTATTATTATTATTATAATTATTATTATTATTATTATTGTTGTTATTTTTTTTTTTAATATAGACCATAGATATGTCCAGTATAATATTCCTCTAATTTCAATTATATTTAAGAGTTAGAAACAAAGAACACGTAAAAAAAGAAGCATTAAACTAGATCTTTTATTTCGTTTCTTTGAATCCGTCGTCAACTACTGGACTATAAATTGTATAGGGGCTGTTCAACAACCCCCTCCCCCTCCATCCACTGTCCTCCCATCTTTTAGATCTCCACCTCCTTATGCTGGTTGCCTCAGGTACTTTACTTGCTGATGGTACATTTTTTTTTTTTTTTAGGTTACTCTTGTTTTTTTCGTTTTTTAAGCAATTCTTGTTTTTAGTGGATTATTATTATTATCTTCATTATTATTATTATTATTATTATTATTATTATTATTATTAATATATATCACTAATATTATTATTATTATTATTATTATTATTATTATTATTACTACTAGCCAAGCTACAACCCTAGTTTAAAAAGCAGGATGGTGTAAGTCCAAGGGCTCCAACAGGGCTAAAAGAACCAGTGAGAAAGGAAAAATTGGAATTAATAACCTATATGAGAAGTAATGAATAATTATGTAAAATACTTTAAGATCAGTAACAAGGTTAAGATATATCTGATATAAACTATGAAGAGAGAAAGAAATGCGTAATTTTTTAATTCAAAGTTAACTATGAAAGAATATTATTTTCGTTTGCTTTAAGTTATAAAAGTAAAATCCACCTCTCAAAACCTCAAGAATTTCTTCAGGATGAAACAAATGACTGCCATCCGTCAAGTTCTCGGGAGTGCTTTTGCAGGAGGCAAATTATACAAATGTTGACTCAAAGTTGGGGGAAAGTACACTTATTGCATGAATTTCATTACGCCTGGGAAGCGCTTGAATGCAAAAGACTGCATTGTGTCTAATTTCATAGTGTTTGTTAAAGCTGCCCCATTTCTCTCTCTCTCCTCTCTCTCTCTCTCTCTCTCTCTCCTCTCTCACAAGGTTGAGGTTTTTCAGAAATTAAGGACGTCAGTTATATGATTCACGTCATCCTATATTTTGAGATTGATTTTATATCTCGCATTAAAATAAACCTCTCTTAGATATGATATTTGTAAATAGGGAAATAACGTTGAATAATGAAAATGGATAAAGATTTAACAAACGAAGTAATTCGATTCATTGTCATTCAATGCTTGAGAAAATGAATTATTAATAAGAATCGTATTTACGTGCGAAAACTGTAAATAAAATTCTTTCTAATAAGATAAGCAAATGAAATACTGTTAAAAGAAAACGAAATGAAATCTTGAGGTGGTTAACCCCACGAGAAGAGAGTCCTCTAAGCTCCTTAAATCATTGTAAATAACTCAGACCAAATTACTGCTCAAAGGGCCTGCTCTCTCTCTCTCTCCTCTCATCTCTCTCTCTCTCTCTCTCTCTGTTTTCTGTCTTAGTTTTGATAGTTCTTCAATGTATTTTCTGCCAATAAAACTACCACTTGCCACTCTTTATAGGCCTCACGACATATATATATATATACTATATATTTATATATATATATATATATATAGAGAGAGAGAGAGAGAGAGAGAGAGAGAGAGAGAGAGATAATTGTTCTTTATTATATAGGAGGGGATGTAGATTTTTATGCTGTTACTGTTCTTTGCCACCTCAGCTAACCTTCGCAATTTTCAATATTCTTAGGTTTTAGCAGTACTCCAGTCAGCTGTCACATTCAAAGGGTGTGTTTTTATTGATTTCTTTTGTGGTGAGCCTTCTCTTATTTTTTACAGAGGCTGAGCTGAATCATAGTATCTACTTTCATTACAAAGTGAATGTATCTTTTCCTTAAATCAGATTACTATTTTTAATATTATAGTGTTTTACGTTTTTATTCTTTCATTCATGGATGATATTGCTTTTTGTCCAGCAAGTTTTTTATTTTATATTGTTCAAATATAAGTTAGATCTCTGACTAATTATATATATTTATTTTCAGGTATGGGAAAAATGGTGATGCATGCTTCTGCTCTACATTATATTGTAAGTATTATCTTTACATTTCAAATCGCGATATGGCAAGTGAAATGCATTCTATTTGGAATATAGGGTTTACAGTGTGAGTGGCTAGCTTTCGATTTCTGAACCCAACGAGGAAGTTCAATATGGGCACGTTTCCCAGATATCGTTTTGCTTTTATAAAGGTTTTAAAGGGGCCTTATGAATGGCAGTGTCTCTAGCTAGCAGGACAACGCATTTGAGACTGACTCCACCCAAGCTAGGACCAGGAAGTGCCAGGAAATTGCTGCTGATGACTCAGCAGGTAAACCTATAGACTCTCCCAAACCCCAATTCTTAGCCCACTAGGATGGTGAGGTTGCAGACACTGCAGGACACTAGAGCGGGACTCAGATTACCAGCGAGGGGACGTTTCCAATAGGCCACACCAACCCCTTTTGTTTACCTTAGCAGTAAATTAGGTTAGTCGAATGTTTTGGGTCTCAGGGGTGGGGACAATAATTGACTTGAGGACTGTTCTTAATACAAGAACCTCGGTAAGGTAACTCTCTCTCTCTCTCTCTCTCTCTCTCTCTCTCTGACTTCGTGGTAATGTGATAAGATCGTTCAGCTGACAATCTGAGTGGCCTTATTCCATTTTCGTTCCTGATGAGGTCCAGTTGGTTACAGGAATTCTTGGCTTACCTCGTTAAGAGGAAGTGCACCCTGCCACATCCTTAATGCCCTGCGAGTAACCAAACACATACTGTAGGTTAAGGAGAGATGGTGGGAGAGGCTCCTCACAGGGACTGTGACAGCGTACATTTCTTCAGAAAGTGGTGTCCCAGGAATTTCCGCGTCCGACTGTACCTAATTGTTAGTCGAACGTTGCTGGTCATAGCTAGGATGCCTTGCCTTATTGCCTTATTTTTTGTTTGGGTTCCCCCAGGTCCCTCAGTGTGAGGCACCTCGTATATCCACCAGAGAGTTGCTAATGCATCTTCCGGTGTATTTTGCATCTTCCAGTCTTGGATGGTCTGGGATGCATCTTAGGTATTTATCGAGCTTATTCTTAAACACATCTACGCTCACTCCTGATATGTTTCTTAGATGAGCTGGCAGCACATTAAATAGTCGCTGCATTATCGATGCTGGTGCGTAGTGGATTAATGTCCTGTGCGCCTTTCTCAGTTTACCTGGAATGCTTTTTGGCACTATTAATCTATCTCGGCTTGCTCTTTCTGATATTTTAAGCTCCATGATGTTTTCAGCAATTCCTTCTATTTGCTTCCATGCTTGTATTATCATGTAGCGTTCTCTTCTCCTTTCTAGACTGTATAGTTTTAAAAATTGCAGTCTTTCCCAGTAGTCAAGGTCCTTAACTTCTTCTATTCTAGCAGTATAGGACCTTTGTACACTCTCTATTTGCGCAATATCCTTTTGGTAGTGTGGGTACCATATCACATTGCAGTACTCGAGTGTACTACGCACATAAGTTTTGTAAAGCATAATCATGTGTTCAGCTTTTCTTGTTTTAAAGTGTCTGAATAACATTCCCATTTTTGCTTTACATTTAGCCAACAGTGTTGCTATTTGGTCGTTGCATAACATATTCCTATTTAAAATTACACCAAGGTCTTTAATTGCTTCCTTGTTTGTGATTGTCTCATTATTAGGTCCCTTGTATGCATACACCATTCCTTCTCTGTTTCCATAATTTATTGATTCGAATTTATCGGAGTTAAATACCATCCTATTTATCTCCGCCCATTCATATATTTTGTTTAGATCTCTTTGTAGTGAGTTCCTATCTTCATCACAAGTAATTTCTCTACTTATTCTTGTGTCATCGGCGAAACTTCTCACTACGGAGTTTTCAACATCACAGTCTATGTCTGAGATCATAATAACAAATAGCAGTGCAGCTAATACCGTACCTTGTGGCACACCAGATATTACCTGGGCTTCATCTGATTTCTCGTCATTTGCAACCACTATCTGTTTTCTGTTTTGCAGGAATTCTTTTACCCATTTTCCTATCTTTCCCACAATATTATGCTTTCTCATTTTTTTCTCCAATATGTTATGGTCTACCTTGTCAAAGGCTTTTGCAAAATCTAGATAGATCACATCTGTGTCTTTTTCATTTATCATATTATTGTATATGTTTTCATAGTGTGCTATCAGTTGGGTCTGTGTACTTTTTCCAGGTACGAAACCGTGTTGACCCATATTAAACAAATTATTTTTGACCAAATGGTTCATTATTTTCATTTTATTACCCTCTCATACACTTTCATAATATGTGATGTTAGACTAACAGGTCTATAATTGCTTGCCTCTAGTCTTGATCCACTTTTGAAGATAGGGGTTATATAAGCTAATTTATGTTTAACATATATCTCGCTCATATCTACACTCTGTCTTAGCAGTATTGCAAGCGGCTCCGCGATAGTGTTTGCAGTTTTTTTTTAACAAAATCGCTGGAACTCCATCTGGTCCGGCTGCCGATCCATTTTTAATTTCGTTTATAGCCGTGACAATATCTGCTTCATTAATATCTATATCCGTTAGATATTCAACATTTTCTTCTCTCAATTCTGTTTCATTATTCTTATTCGCAATTCTTGGCGTGAACTCACTCTTATATTTTTCTGCTAATATGTTGCATATTTCCTTTTTTTCATTCGTTAGCCGTCCTTCAATTCTTAGAGGGCCTATTTCTATTCTCCTTTTATTCATCTTTTTTGCATAGGAGTAAAGTACTTTTGGGTTTCTTTTTATATTTTGAAGTGTCCTTTCTTCTAAGTACCTTTTTTCATTTTCTTTCGACTGTATAATCTTTTGTTCTGCCTTTTCTATCTTACATTTTATTTCCCTCATTTTCCACACATTTTTTTCTTTTGCAAGATAAGAAAAGAAAATTAGACCACGAGGGTCCGTATGGCTCCATCTAAAATTGTATATCAGAATCCCGAGCCTCGATAAGGTAACTCTGGAGCCTCGACGAGGTAACTCTAGATGAAAGCATTCATTAGATCTCCCTTGTTGAATTTGTTACAATGTCAGTCTTTTGCCTTTTCGCTTATGTCATGATTTCCATTTAGGAAACTCAAATAAAACTGAGAATAGTAAAGTTTGGGGGAATCATGGTCTATTTATTTTCGAGATATACAGTATTTTATTTGTTATCCAACAATAACAATAATATGATTATCATTTATATGTTGATTTGTGTTTGTGTATTTGTGTGTGGAAATATAATATTTATGAAAGGTTTGAATTAAAATTTTGATTATAAACAACTGAATTCCGCCAGTTGATATCCCCCTCACAATACCTCGTGAAGCATCAGATTATCCATATCAGTGTATTCATATATGCTTTTATTGTTTTGTTATTGGTATTATTTTATCCACACGTTTCATCAAAAGAAGAGCGAAATAGAGGAGTCAAGGATAAAGTGCAGATATTCTGTGCTTCGCAACATCAGTAGCGGATTCAACAGTAGACATTGCTTAACGTTTTGTTATGTTAGAGTTTACATTGAACCAGCTTCACCCCTGTACTTGAGAAATTCGACATATGTGGTATATAAAACTTGCAGATCTGGTAATATTTTAGGAAAATATTCAACAGTAAAAAATTCCGAGGAACTGATGGAATCTGTCGCTTATTATGCTTTTATAAATCTCATCATTTAACGAATGTTTAATAGATATATAACAGCGTTATTAGTCAGTTTTTTGTGTGTTGACGTTTAATTTCATATCCATCATCATTTGAGCTTATATCTTGCTCTGTAATGGTCGATCTGTTTGTAAATTTCCGAATGCCATGGCGACGAATAACCAAACATAAATAGCCCTCCTGGGATCTGTCTTATATAACTCTAATAACTATTATGATGGTGAAATTAACTATCATACTCCATGAATGAGCAAATAACTTTGTAATAGTTTTATAAAATCACTTCGGGGACGAGTTTCCATTGCAACTATGGTGTCGCTAATATCGGCTGCTGATATTTACTGCTTTTGTCTCCCATAGACACCAAATACCATTTAGGTTGAAATCCCAAGAGGTAATAACTATATATAACAATAAAGTTAAATTTCCATATCATATCATCAAGAACAGAAAGTTTTTTTTTTTTTCGTTAAGAGCTTTGGTCGTGTAGATGGAAAACGCTCTCTGTTTCCTTGCCACCGTTGCAATTTGAAATTTGTCCTGCAGCTGAAAAGCTTGTAAAGCAATACAAACATTTTTGCTTGACAGTTGATCGGTGTAAAAAGTTTCGAAACATCGGTAGATTAATTTTGAAATATGGAAGTGTTTTTGTTTTGTATATTTGACAATTATTTTTGTTGATTTATTTGTGCAGGTTGTTGTTTATACGTAGAAGGGAAAGACAGACTGTTGGTAAATAATGAAGTACAACGAGAGAGAGAGAGAGAGAGAGAGAGAGAGAGAGAGAGAGAGAGAGAGAGAGAGAGATGATCTATTTTGTTGGTATAAGTAATGAACGTGCGTTTGAAATTAAAACGAAATTTTTGTCAACTAATACACGGATAGAAGAGGCAATTGCTTTTATCAATAAAAATTTAGTGATTCAGTGAACAAGTTGTGAACGCAGAATTTCATTTTCATTTAAGATAATCATGAGCATAATATAATTTTTAAGTTCAATCATTTACTATCAAAGTGGGTTCATATACTTTCAGGTTTTCCTTCATTCATAAGTATTAATGTGTCAGGATTTTCAAACGATTTTATTTATCAATGTTTATAGTTTGAGGCTGTAATATGTCAGGAGTCTGAGGAAAGAACTGACGTTAGACGTTTATAAATCCGTTCTTGCGTAATTGGTTATTTGATACCAGTTACTGGTCTCTCTTTAATGCCGAGACATTTCCTCTTCAAAATTTCTGAGACATTCAAGACATCGATAGCTACGTCCCTGCCTTGTGATCTGCCGGACTAGGGTTCGAGTCAAGCTTAAGCTCGGTAGTTTCTTGTAGTGTCTGCAACCTCACCATCTTTGTGAACTAAGGATTGGGGATGGTGGTTTAGGTCTACCTGCGGAGTCTCCAAAAGCCCTACCTGGTCCTAGCTTGGATGGAGAGGGCCTTTGGCGCTGAACATATATATATATATATATATATATATATATATATATATATATATATATATATATATATATATATATATATATATATATATATACTGTATGGTCAGTCTCTAGGGCATTGTCCTGTTTCTAAGGCATTATCACTGTCCTTTGCCTCTGCCATTCATGAGCGACCTTTACTGTAAACCTTTAAACTTGATTATTCGTCCGTTAAAATACACGGGGAAATGTCAGCTGTTTCCATTCATCAACTGACGATCACATGACATTTTGATTTCAAATACTGTATTATTATTATTATTGTTATTATTATTATTAGCTAAGCTACAACCCATAGTACAGAGGCTATGGTACAGTACTACCCAAGACTAGAAAACAGTGTTTTGATTTTGTGGTGTCCTCTTAGAAGAGCTGCTTACCAAATCTAAAGACTTCTACCCAGGATTAATCCTGCTTCTACCCTTACCAAGAGTAAAGTAGCCATTGATCGCATACAGTGTAGTTGTTATCTATCTCCCTGAGCGAAGAAGAATTGATTATGACTTCGGACTCTTATCTACGTATATTTGAAGTATGCTTGATCTAGAGTAAGTGTTAAGGCGTGAACGCCAAAACTTTCATTTTTTTCCTGTAGTAATAAAGAATGTTTTAATTTCGGTAGTTATTTTAACTTGATCCCCGTACTAGGAATGGGTATAAATGATCGGTATATTGTTTTATTCGTTACGGCTTATGATTACTTTTAAAATTTATACTGAATTACGTTGTTCTTATCAAATATTTAAACATTTTGTTTTAAGCTGCATATAACAAAAAAGATGTCCTTTACGTGAACTTTAACCAGTCGCCTTAAAGGTCGGCTCACACACACACACATAGAGAGAGAGAGAGAGAGAGAGAGAGAGAGAGAGAGAGAGAGAGAGAGAGAGAGAGCGCACGTCTGTATATTCCCCTCTGTCGCCTGCCTGACTCGATCCCGATCCCTGTGTGAGTTCATCTGCTCGCTGCTGCTGATGTTATCTAGGGCTCAGCCTATTGGGTCTTTTTAGTCAGCATAAAGGAAATTGGTCGCAGATGGCCTCCGTCTCATGAATTTTTGAGGTATTTGCTCTCTATGTTAGTTTTTTTTTTCATGGTAAATTAGTTTAACTAGCTGTTTTTTGTCACTCGCTTTGTAGTTAGTATATAACTTTACTTCTTTTGCACCAAAGCGCAATCCCCTTATATCAAAATTTAGTTAGTAAGCCTACTGTTCGGATGCGATCAAGAAAAAAAAAAAAAAAAAAAACGGACTATAATATCACCCTCACAGAATTGCTTGAAAACATGCAGGGCTCTTTTACGCCTGACATTATATATGTATATATACTGTATATATATATATATATATATATATATATATATATATATATATATATATACATATATATATACGTATAATACATATATATGTGTATATATAAATATATATACATATATATACATACATGCATATATATATATATATATATATATATATATATATATATATATATATATATCCCTTTCTAAGTAGGGATACCTTAACATGGTGAAAGGATTTGTGTATCGCCATGATCAGCAAAGCTGTACTAGTCAGGGCCACCCAAACTAGGTTGGTTAGCTCCGAGCGATCAAACCAAAGTTTCCTACATCACCAATCGCAGTGGTCAGCGTGGTTATGAAAATGGCTAAACCCCAGACATAACTAAGGACATGTCTGAAGCCTTTATCCTGCTGTGGACTAGAAACTGCTGCATTTGTTGTTGTTGATATGATGATGATGATATGTAATTAGTAGCTAAGCTACAACCCTAGTTGGAAAAGCAGGATGCTATAAGCCCAAGGACTCCAACAGGGAAAATAGCCCAGCGAGGAAAGGAAAGAAGGAAATAAATAACTAAATGAGAAGTAATGAACAATTAAGATAAAATATTTGAGAACAGTAATATCATTAAGACAGGTCTTTCATATATAAACTATATAAAGACTCATGTCAGCTTGTTCAACATAAAAACATTTGCTGCAAGTTTGAACTTTTGAAGTTCTACTGATTCAACTAGCCGATTAGGAAGATCATTCCACAACATGGTCACAGCTGGAATAAAACTTCTAGAATCCTGTGTAGTATTGAGCCTAATGATGGAGAAGGCCTGACTATTAGAATTAACTGCCTGCCTAGTATTACGAACAGGATGGAACTATCTAGGAAGGTCTGAATGTAAAGAATGGACGGAATTATGAAAATTCTTATGCAACATGCATAACGAACTAATTGAACGACGGTGTCCAACAAATTAAGATAAGAATCAGTAGCTGAAGACCAGACAGGAGAACAATACTCAAAACAAGGTAGAATGAAACAATTAAAACACTTCTTCAGAATAGATTGATCACCGAAAATCTTCAAAGATGTTCTCAATAAGCCACTTTTATTTTGTGAAATTGAAGATGAGACAGACCTAATTTGTTTCTCAAAAGTAAATTTGCTGTCGAGAATCACACCTAAAATTTTAAGTCATACAGAGTTAAAGAAACATTATCAATGCTGATACCCGGATGATAAGGATCCACTGTCCTCGACCTACTTACAATCATACTTTGAGTTTTGTTAGGATTCAACATCATGCCTGACACTAATTTTAGCTAGATCTTTACTTAGGGATTCAGCAACCCCAGATCTACATTACATACCAATAATAAAACGTTTGCCCTAGACAGTGATTGAAAAAAAAAAAAAAAAAAAAAAAAAAAACAGTCCAGTATGAAATCTCTCGGGATCCTAAGGTTTCCCTGAAAGAATGAGCCTCATAGCTGCATTGAATGGTAATTGCTTTTGGCTGGAATGTACTGTTCGAGCGCGAAGATAATAAACCTGGTTTAAGAGATGCAAGTCGATAACATTGTTAAATCTGGATTTATAATACAAGGGAAAAAAGATGTAACTAAATTAGATTATTAACCGTTTGAATGGACTATCCCTTACACAGTGTAAGGCTGTATATTTGCCAAGATATGGCGCTGACGTAAATTACTTGATCTAACTGCCAATTTATCTCGGATCAGACACCATCGGTGTTTATCGTAGCGCTATAGGAAACCATTGTTCATGATAGTCATCTCGACCACGCCCTCTCTTTCCTCTCTCACTTAATAGTCCTTTTTTATTTCTTTTTTTCTTTTGCACTGAATTGGAACGGTTATCTGTTAGGGTTCGAACTTTTTGTCGGTGGCTTTTCTGATTTATATAAATAAGAGAAAACTTAGGAAAACGTTCAACACTTTTGCTTAGAAGTGCAATTAGTGTAGCGCACATGCAAACACACACACTCTCTCTCTCTCTCTCTCTCTCTCTCTCTCTCTCTCTCTCTCTCTCTCTCTCTCTGTGACGTGTTTGTAAATGCCCTGTAGTTTGTAAACATAGTTTTGCGCTGTATAAAGACATCTATTATGTTATGGTATTGAAAGTTTTCATCACGGCAACAAATCTTACCTTTACTTGTATACGGTATGGATTTCTTAGTTTGTGGTGATGCAATAGCCTCGCCGTGTCCTATCAACTGAGCTATTCGCTTTCACAACACTGGGTTAGTGTGAAGGAATGTTGGAGAATGGCGGGGAAAGGCAAGGCTATAACAATAGAGATAAGGAAACCTCTTATCTCTAACGCCAGATCGCTCTTGTGGGGTTTGGACATTCAAAGTAACGCCATTAGCTTATTAGTAGTAGAAAGATTGTGTTGTGCTAAGTGTTTCTGATTTTCAATCAGCTGATAAGGATATTGAGATTGCAATGATTTAGATATATACAATGTTGTAAATTATTATTATTATTATTATTATTATTATTATTATTATTATTATTATTATTATTATTAATCGAAACATCATCTTCCATTCAATCACCTTTATTATAACGTTTCGAACTTAGTCCATCATCAGGTTCTGTAAAGTTAAAAACATACATTTGTACAAATAATAAAAAAAAGTGTTAAAGACATGAGCAACAATAAGATAATTTAAAATTATAAATATTAATTAAAACACTTTTCGGTTCAAGTTTTTTTTTATGTAAAATGTTTCTAACATATTTAGCTCGGTTTCGAATCGTACTTTCACTGCAGTTCCTCATTAGACTGCGTTTCCCCCCGTCTTATTATTATTATTATTATTATTATTATTATTATTATTATTATTATTAATTATTATTATTATTATTATTACTATTATTATTTATTATTATTATTTATTTATTATTGTTTATTTATTATTTATCATTTACTACTATTAGCTAAGCTACTACCCTACCTGGAAAAACAGGATGCTGTAAGCCCAAAGACTCCAACGGGGAAAAATAGCCGAGTTAGGAAATAAATTGCATGATAATCCAAATGATGTACTACAACTTAAAGAGTTAAAAAAAGTGATACCGTAAACGTCATTAGAAATTATTCTTATCATTAAAGAAGAAATGAGTTAAGTATATTATAGAAATCATATATATATATATATATATATATATATATATATATATATATATATATATATATATATATATATATATATATATATATATATATATATCGAACTAAATTTCTGCTCATAGTTCTCTCTACATGAAAAAAAAAGAATATTTTTTTGGGTCTTCTAATCTATAAATAAAGTTTTTTTTTTTTATCTATTATCTTCCTGATGCAGCAGTTCGTAACTCTGGTAGCTAATGTTTTCAACACTTGTCAGCGAATGTTGTTTAATTTAAACGAATTGCTGTAACCCTTCCACTAATTGCAAGTTTTTTTTTTTTTTTATACACATTTTCTTTCCTAAGCTTATTCGACCTCAGTGCTGGGATTTTGTCCCCCAACCATTGTTATTATTATTATTATTATTATTCCCCCAACCATTGTTATTATTATTATTATTATTATTATTATTATTATTATTATTATTATTATTATTATTATTATTATTAGCTAAGCTACAACCCTAGTTGAAAAAGCAGGATGCAATAAGCCCAAGGGTTCCAACAGGGAAAAAATTGCGCAGTGAGGAAAGGAAATAAAGAAGCAAATAAGCTAAAAGAGAAGTAATGATTAATCATTATCAAATATTTTAAGAACAGTAGCATTGAAATAGATCTGTCATATATAAACTATAAAGAGAGACTTGTATGTCAGCCTGTTCAACGTAAAAACATTCGATGCAGATGGTTTATTCCCAAACTCGCACGACTGCAATAGTTCATCTAACCTACCATCAGTTTTTAGCTTACTTCTAGCTGCTGCTGCAACTGGTTTACAAAATCTCGTCTTTTGATCTAAAACGGCAAATGTTTATTATTATTATTATTATTATTATTATGATTATTATTATTATTATTATTATTTTGTTAGTCACGGTCTACAGAGACTGGTAGTTTATAGTGTGGGGTTTCTTGTTGCATCCAGTTCCCATAGGAGGCCATCAATTGTTATTATTATTATTATTATTATTATTATTATTATTATTATTATTATTATTATTGTTAGCTAAGCTACAACAGAAGTTGAAAAGGCAGGATCCTATAACCCCAAGGTCTCCAAAGGGAAAAGGAGTTAGGAAACAGTTAGAATAGTGTGTCTGAGTGTACCCTCAAGCAAGAGTACTCTACCCCTAAACAGTGGAAGACTATGGTACAGAGGCTACGGCGCTACCCAAGACTAAAGAACAATTATTTGATTTTTGTTTTATCTTGGTCACAACTGTTTTTCACCCTCTAGCTGTAAAAGTTTGTTACCGAGAGTTTCATATCTCTTACCGCGATTCCGACAGTTCATTTCCAACCTCTGCCACCACTACATTATCTCGTTATCAGTCCTCTTGTGGGTACTAAGTTTTGTAACCCTTACTACATGGCTTTAGTATTCTAATGGTGTTAGTTTTGCAGCCTTGATACACAGTAAGACAGTTTTTAGCTTACGAATTTATCGAAGGAGGAGGACGAGTTATTTTGGTTTTGAATCTTTTCGAATGTCTTGTGGTTTATTTTCTGTACCTGTTGTTGATGTTCATCAGACGTGCGGTAACGTCACAACAACAACTTCGCGGCTCTAACGAAATCTGGTGTTTATGTTCCTCTTACTTCATTAGAGAGAGAGGCAGGCTGGGTATCTTTTTTTACTTATTACTCAAGATTATTTGGTTCGTAAGTATATATATATATATATATATATATATATATATATATATATATATATATATATATATATATATATACATACATATTATTTATTTATTGTCACGCTCAGTGGCATTCCCAGACGTATGACTACTTGGTCTCCCCCGTCCCTCTGACAGGCGGACAGGCAGAAGTTTATCAATTTCAGTCAATTTACCTGGAATATATATATATATACAGTATATATATGTGTGTATATATGTACATATATATATATATATATATATATATATATATATATATAATTGCTTGTCACGCTCAGTGGCATTCCTATGTGTATGACTACTCGGTCTCCCCGTCCCTTGGACAGGCAGTAGTCAATTGATTTCCATCAATTTGACTGAAATATATATATATATATATATGTATATATATATATATATGTATATATATATATATATGTATATATATATATATATATATGTGTGTGTGTGTGTGTATATATAATTGCTTGTCACGCTCAGTGGGATTCCTATATGTATGACTACTCGGTCTCTCCCCGTCCCTCGGACAGACAGTAGTCAATTAATTTCCATGAATTTGCCTGGAATATATATATATATATATATATATATATATATATATATATATATATATATATATATATATATATATATATAATTGCTTGTCACGCTCAGTGGCATTCCTATTCGTATGACTACTCGGTGTCTCCCTGTCCCTCGGATAGGGAGTAGTTTCGCCCTAATGATAAGAGTTGTTGGTAGGGAAGAGGAATGGAGTGGGAGGTGTTGAATCTGTGTTAATAAAGAAAAAAAGTAATTTTCCTAGTTAACTTATTTGGTACTGGTTGTTGTTAATTATTTGATTGCGTGAATGTAATTGTGTTAGTGAGAGGGGGAATTAAGTTTTTTTAATGCTCTCGCTAATTGATTAGGCTAACTGATGAGCTTTGAATTATTTTATGTATAATATATGGTTATAAGTTCTGCTTATGTATTTGTTGTTGCTGTATATATATATATATATATATTTATATATATATATATATATATATATATATATATATATATATATATATATATATATATATATATATCTGTGTGTGTGTGTATGTTTTCCTTCAGAAGTTTTGTTTCTTAAAAAAAAGATTGCCTCCATAATTCTTTATTCTGTATAATGAAAAAAAATATCCTATGACGTAAGCTTCTTGTTAAGAATCTTCCGAGAAGAAAATGCTTTGCGATCATCTTGAAACGGAAGAAAATTCCTTCATCCATCCGATGCATAATGCAAGTGATTGTTCCACACCATTTAGAGTTATGGCATTGTCATGTTTC
The DNA here is from genome assembly GCF_036898095.1 of Palaemon carinicauda. Taxonomy (NCBI): domain Eukaryota; kingdom Metazoa; phylum Arthropoda; class Malacostraca; order Decapoda; family Palaemonidae; genus Palaemon; species Palaemon carinicauda. The sequence goes on along the minus strand of NC_090725.1, from coordinate 99,782,689 downwards.
GGACCTTGCTATGTTAACACAACTGATTATCTCTGGGATTTTATTTTGACTTTTCCATATAAGTTTTTTGTTTTCTTTTTCCAACTGTAATCCAGAATGGTCTTTTAGTCCATATCATTTTACGAGGATTTACTCACCGCCTCAACTTGGATATTGTTCTCAATTTGCTGGGTTGTTTTTTACGGATTCATTTGGGTACTTTCCTCTAATATATTTTGCCGTATTATTTTCCTGCAATATTTTTATCATTATCTTTGCCACCTTTATTTGACGCCCTTTTTTCATATTCAGATGAAAAATTTTTCTATAGAATGTAACAATTCAGTGCTAATAACTAGAGATAGCATTAATCTGACACTGGAATATAATGCTCAGCTACACATACATATATACTATATATATATATATATATATATATATATATATATATATATATATATATATATATATATATATATATATAGGTTATGTGTGTGTACGAGTGTATAGGTGTACAAGAAACATACTTGAAATATTACCACCAGTTGTATTTTTTTTCTTTTGCATTTAAATAACTGCAAACTTAGTATGAAAAAAAAAATAAGTTTCATGGAAGTTTAAAAACCGATGATTCCAAATTGAAATTTTAAAAATAAATACTGCAAAGAACGGCATAAATGACAAGTTTCAAAATGTAATAATTAGGCAATTGTTTAGTGGCTACTTTCCTCTTGGTAATCAAACCATTGTTCTCTAGTCTTGGGCAGTGCCATATCCTCTGTGCTATGGTCTTCCACTGTCTTGGTGTAGAGTTCTCTTGCTTGAGGGTACACTCAGGCACATTATTCTCTTATTTCTGTTCCTCTCTATTTTGAAGTTTTTATTGTTTACATATGAAAAATTTTATTTAATGTTGTTACTGTTATTAAAATATTATATTTTAATATAATTAATTTTCTTTTATTTTATTTATTTTCTTATTTCATTTCCTCACTGGGTTACTTTTTCCTGTTCGACCCCATGGGCTAATAATGATAATAATACTTAAAACAACAACAATACTAATAATGATAATAATGATAACTGTGTCTCTAGGAAGTAAAGATCAGACAGGGTAGAGGATAAAGTCTCTCTCTCTGTCTCTCTCTCTCTCTCTCTCTCTCTCTCTCTCTCTCTCTCTCTCTCTCTCTCTCTCTCTCTCTCTCTCTCATATCTTTATCATTACCGGTGTAAATATTATAATATGCCATCTCTTAGCTTCTAAAGATGCTCTCTAGGTGATTTGATTGCAGATTACCTTCAAATTATGTATCATTCATTATTATATTGTAATAGTTATTTATGCTTTGTTTATATTGTCAGCAAGACCTTTCTCCAACGTGTTGTTTTAGAGAACGACAAAACAAATAGTCAATGTCAATATATATATATATATATATATATATATATATATATATATATATATATATATATATATATATATATATATGACTTTTTTACAATTTTTTCGTAGAAAAATTCTGTCCTGATATTGCTTATGAAGGGATTATGTAAGATACTGAGTACTTATATAATTAGATCGTTACTTCCTGCTGAAAAGTAGCGTCAATATCTATAATATTATCTACTTCATCCCTGTTTATTATTAAATTTTATGTTGATGGTTGCCTCCTTTCAAATGCATGTCTTGCTGAGGGCTGTAAAATAATTATATATGCGGAGAGAGAGAGAGAGAGAGAGAGAGAGAGAGAGAGAGAGAGAGAGAGAGAGAGAGAGAGAGAGAGAGAGAGAGAGAGAGAGAGGGGGGGGCGGTTATAAGATTTAGGAGTTTTTTGTATTGCGGTTTCTCACCAGTATGGGGAGTTGGAGAGACGTGAGAGAGAGTGGGAGTTGGAGTAGAGTATGTTTTTAGGGAAGGCAGTGTTTGCCCAAGATTTGGGTAATAGTTCCCGTGTACATTGTTGTTGGGCCACATAACACGTAGGAGAGAGAAAAAACATTGGCGATGACGAGATCCCAAAGGTGGAATAAAGGTGTTTTCGTACAAGCCTTCAAAGGCTCATTTTACGCCACGACATGGAATTTTGGCCCGAATGTTTTCCCTTCTGTTACTATTTTTTTTTCTTTATGGGTCTAGTATGTGATTTTTTTTTCTCAAAGTTTAAAGGTTAGGTTGTTATCTCACCTGAGCTAAAATCTCATATTAGATTGTTAGATTTTGATATCAAAGTTTGTTTGACGTTTGTATATTCAGTGTAGAGTATTTTTTACATTGCCGTCTTTTTTTTCCATTACCGGCTTCTCCAGACCAGCCGAATTAATTTTAGACAAGCTTGAAAAAACAAAATCCTTTGGTAGAGGCTATTGATGGGGAATCAAGTATGTTTCTAAGAGGAATACTTAAGAAATAGTGAAATTAGTATTGTGCTCTGTGCCAAGAGAGGTCAAGCATAGGGGGTCAAAGATTTGCATAGGAATTTGAAGTAGAATTTTTATTATTTTAAATCTTAGAGAGGCCCACGATATCGATCTAAACTTTGAATTGAAAATACTAAAAATTATTGAAATTTACAGTTTTTCTCAAACAGACCACATTGTAGTATAATCATGCAATAGATATTAGTGACAAAATATGCAAAAAGGTTGGAATTCGTCTTTTCTAAAATTAAACAGTTGTATATTTATTTATTTATACACCGATATATATATATATATATATATATATATATATATATATATATATATATATATATGATTATAAAATCGTTGCTAACGACTTTCTTATATCGCCTGTGGACTGGGGCCAGAATTGTCATATAAGTTTGTAGTCCTAGTCTCTACGTCTAATTAAAGCAATTACCTAGGTTATGTTCTTTGTGAGTTTGTATTATTTTACCGAGTAATAAAGACTATTCCTTTGCTTGCTAATATTGTATTTTGGTGTCAAATAACTGCGTAATTGCTTTAATATGACAATAAGTGTTCTGGTTGGAGTTTGTAAAGTGTGTCCAGTTCGGTGTGAGCCGAACCACTAGGAATCCTTAATATTTTCACGTGAATTTGGAAAATTTCTGTCTTGATTTACATAGTTTTCATTTTTCTTGTCAATGTGATTACGCTTTGTGATTATTATTTCAAAACCTGTTTGATGATATACGAGATTGTGTGTGTGTCTGTGTTTGTGTATGTAGATGTGTGTGTGTGGGGCGCAGTGCTTGCACTCACACTAATTATGCTCTTGGTGGAAAGATCCCCTAAAATTCAATCTGCTATTTTTAGTTAGATAATATATTGGTCATTTATTTTTTAGTTGATTGTTGTGGGTCAAAGTTACAGAGATTTAAGATAAAGAAGAAACATTAGAATGTTCATCGAGAGAGAATATCATAATCAAGCTCTTAAGGTTGTGGTAACCGTTTACAGGGAGAATGGTTATCGAATAAACTTAAATCCGAAACCGATCGGCCTCATTCACTTTCGACAGTCAAGTCATCAAAACCACCGATACCTTGCGTTAGATTCACAAAGCGTCCCCCCCCCCCCACAAGATTCGTCCAGGAATAAGAAGGGACGTTTGAAGCAGAGTATTGTTCAAGAAGTGGGACAGCTTAGTAGGAAGAGGCCAAAGGCTACAGACAAATAGTAAAAGGAAGGAGGGTGAGGGAACTAAAGAATTCTCTTTGAGTAAATCTCAGAAACATTACAAAAGATCTTTTGGTCGATTTTTGAAGAGTGGACAAAAAAGTTACTACCTGCGTAAAGTAAATTAGTTTGCACGTTTATCGGAATATTTAGTCTCTTTGCAATGGTCTCATTTATTCTATCGTGTATTTTTCTTCAAATTGACTGTATATGCCAGCATCTGATTATATATATATATATATAATATATATATATATATATATATATATATATATATATATATATATATATATATATACATGTATATATTTATTAATTATATCTATTTATATATTTATATATATATATATATATATATATATATATATATATATATATATATTTATATATATTTACATATTTATATATGTATATATTTATATTAAAAAAATAGGGAGATATAACTGACCGTCTCTTTCATTGTCTTCAGTCCTTTTGGGTTTGCTTTTTATGAATGAGTGTTTAATTATGTTCTCATCCCAGGCGCATAATATATATATATATATATATATATATATATATATATATATATATATATATATATATATATATATATATATATATATATATGTGTGTGTGTGTGTGTGTGTGTGTGTGTGTGTGTGTGCACGGCAGTATTGTATACTGTTATTTGATTATTTAATTGTTGAGTTTATCTATAAGGTTTAATGGATTTTAGGTCACGGGTGGAAGGTCCCGATAGACCCAGGTCACACTACGCGTTCACATTCAAGATGGACATTTTCCTATATCCGAAGCCAATGCCATATTCGGTTAGTTCGTGGACCCTTAAGTCGATATCGGATTATGTTCACGACTCTTTGAAATGCGGCAATCCCTTCTTCCTTTGGAATCGCTGTCCTGTACAATATTGGATCAGAGGGACGTCTCTTCCTAAGGATCCCCAAGAATCCCAAAGAAACCCTCTCTGAATCCGCCCTTCCCTTAGGGATCGTGCGAGTATGGGCGTGAGAGAGAAATAGAGGAAGGTTGCTGCTGAGAAATGGTAATGTTGACCCTTGAGCGTATGGTAATTCCTAGTAATGAGTGGTAATGGCTGGTAAATGGCATTGGTGCTGTGAAGTAATGGCTTCATTTACTTTCACAGTGTTGCAAACGTAAAACGGCGTTTATTTCTGCTTCTAGAGAATTTAGTAATGTCATGGAGATTGCTTTTGTCTGAAAGGTACTTTGCTACAGCCCCCTGGGTGGTGAAAGGCGTGTTATAATTGTTATGTACGTTGTTATAAGTGTGGAAAAAAAACACTAAACGGGAGAGGATGAGAAAGCACTCGTATATTTTAACGGGTAGATATGTCTCATATTATAACTCGGTGTAATGTAGGTAGAAGTTTGGCTAAGGTTGAGATAATACCGCTAGAGTTATTAGGTTCTTTGACTGGCAGAAGGGTGTACTCTGGTTACGGGTCATTTTTCCTTTACCTACACTTACACCGAATAGTCTGGCCTATTCTTTACACTTTCTCTTGTTTCCTCATACACCTGGCAATACTAAGGTAATAGAAAAATTCTTCTTCACTCTAGGGATTACCTACAGCACTGTAATTGTTCAGTGGCTACTTTCCTCTTGGCAAGATTAGAAGAGAGACTCTTGCTATGGCAAGTAGCTCTTCCAGGAGGACACTCCAAAATCAAATAATTTATTCTCTAATCTTGGTTAGCGCCATAGCTTCTGTACCATGGTCCTTCACTATCTTGGGGTAGAGGTCTCTTGCTGGAGGATACACTTATTTCCTTTCCTCACTGGGTTAGTGAAAAGAGGGTAAATTTGAGAAGTACAATTAAGCAGGGAAGAGGAAGACAGAGAAAGGTTTGGGTAGATGATGTGATAGTCATAGTAATAAAGGAATGGTCTCAATATGATTTGCAAAATGATTTACGGACATTCTTCGAAATCAGATAATTCGAAGTGCATTCTCTTTGAAAGTGTTATACTTAGAATACCATAATATGGAAAAGTGGTCTGCACGCACTTTCTTCGAATGCCATATATGTTAGATATAGGGTGAAAGACGCTGTGCTTTTAGGGTGGCTTGACCTGTTTTTGGCATCAGGGATCCATCCATGATTCAGCAGTCGAAGAATGAATGTGTCAGTGACATGATTTTGTTTCGCAGGAACCACAACATTTAGATGTGTGTGTAATTTATACTTAACAGATACCTGATTTACTGCTCTCTTACACACATAGACTTATAGAGATATCGAAATGAATAACTAAGCTTTACCTGAATAGTCATTCTTCGTCCGTATGAAACTTGTTTCATGATAAGAAAATGTAACAAGATAAAGTTTCCCTTCGTCTTACTTTCCTCTGTTTTTCCCCTTATGTGACTTTCGCCTTGCGAATGCTTTCGCTTTGCACTTCTTTATCGTAGCTTGCTCTCTCTCTCTCTCTCTCTCTCTCTCTCTCTCTCTCTCTCTCTCTCTCTCTCTCTCTCTCTCTCTCTCTCTCTCACGCTTCCAAGAAATTTCCCCTTTTTGTGTGGTCAGAACTCAGTTTATTTTGCCCATAGTGGTTCTGCCGGGTCTTATGTGCTCTTGCATTACGACATCGTAAAACGTTATTTCAACACTAAAAAATTTTCTCGAGTAAATTAAGTTTAGCGCAAGAATGTTTTTGAAACTTTTTTTTTATTCAAGTCATTCACATTACCGCTTTCTTTTCATATATAATTCAACATAGTAATAAGATTTTTCTTTCGTAATTTTATCTGAATACTAATTGGTATTATTTTAACTTTTTCTATGTGATTAGTATTCATGATGTTTTAGATAAAGGAAAATGAAAATTCTTCAACAAGATAGAATATATCTTTTTGAAACTTTTGCAAGTATTTTTCGTGGTTATGAAGGACACTATAAATGATTTTTTAATTATATAAAGATTATTTTCCGTTCATTTATTTGTTTCATATGATAGAAAAAAATGAGATTCTAGATTATGTTGCGTTTCATACTTCTGCCATAATAGTAAACATTCCCAACAATTAGAAAAATCCCTTATTTGTTACTATATGTCTGTATTTATGACTGTTTGTTTATCGCCATGCCAAGTTTCACTATGAAGGCACACGATATTAGTGACAATATTTTATATGTTAGATGAAAAATTTATCAAAGTAAAGTTTGTGCTATTTTCTTTTTCACTCGCCATAATAGCCCCGGTCTCTTCCTTCCCGCCGTTATTACTACATTAAGGTGTTGGTTGTTTAATGATTCATCTAATGGCATCAGGCAGAGGGTTATTTACGATTGCATGGCCTTGCAGTCATCAACCACAGTTATTGGCGGTGGGCCTAACCTTTTACTAAATAGTCTAACAGCAAGGCAACAATTTTTACAGTTATGGCAGTGGGCATAGTCTTTTACTAAAGAAGCAAGACCGCAAGTCAGCAGCTGTCCTTTTAGACGCTTTCTACGACACAGCACGTACAGTACTAGTATTTTTACACCCTTACCACAGGACAAAAAGCCCTGGTCTATGAAGGAACAAGAAAAAAAAAGGATCACAGAAAAAGTTATTGCTAGGACATGCTGAAGCGCTGGACTCTCCGCCTGAACACGTATTTCCTAAAGTAATAGTATTATCTTTTCTTCAACTCTTTCATGCATTGTTGCGTGGCAAGGGGACTTGAAGCACCTGAAAGAGGCGTTTAATTACCATTTGGTGGCAGATAATTTTCTAGCCCGAAGTTACATTTGACCCAACACGCCGTACAGTAATGAATGATTAACTTATTAAGACTTTTTTCGTGGGGATGGGAGAGTTGTATGTAGTAAATTATTAGTCTTTTGTTGCAATTTTATATAAAATATCTATATGAAACACTTTAGGTGCATTATGTTTATATACATCATCATCATGACCATTAGTAGTTGCTAGTCCACTGCAGGATAAAGGCCTCAGACATGTCCTTCCACTCTCGTCTGTTCATGGGCTTTCTATGCCGGTCTATGCCCGCAAATTTTCTTAGGTCGTCTTCATTTCTTTCTCCTGCTTCGTTTGCAATCGTTAGGGGCTCATTCTGTTATTCTTCTGGTCCATCAATTATCGGCCATTCTCATTATATGCCCTGCCCATGTCAATTTATACACTCACACGCACACACACACATATATATATGTATATATATATATATATATATATATTTATATTTATATTTATATATATATTATAATATTATGAATGACCACGTTTCTTTGTCTTTTTTACTTGTCTTTATCTGCTAAGCAGCTCTTGGTTATGCTCTAGAGATAGTAAAAAATATAGTGTTAGAAAGGTCAATAGTTACTTGAAGGAGATCTCTCAGCTGTGGAGGTTCCTTAAACAGATTGACCTTACGCAACTTTTGACCTTTAGAGCATATACCATTTCGTTGCAACCTATCCTTTGAAATCGGAGCAATCCATTTTTTTATGAAGAAAGTTGTTGACGTGTCTCATTCTGAATTTTGGTTTTGTGGACATTATGTCCGAATCATTTTTATAATAATTTATTTTGAGGTCGACGGGATAAGTGATCTGATGTTTTTAATCTAAACTGGGCTGAAAGGAACTCAAGATAAATTTTGGAAAAGAAAGGCTTATCTGATTTTTTTTTTTACTGGAAACTGGTAACAAATTGGATGATATGATGATGATATGCTTTGATGGAATATATCTAACGAATATTTTCCAATTCATTGGTAACACGGAAACTAGCGATGGGCATATGATCTAAATACAGATTTCTTCTCCTTGATATGTCTGTATCAGAGAATCACAGTGTGAAGTCATACATCCAAGTAATGTTGAGTGCACTTGCCTAATCTTGTTGTTAAATGGGTGCCACAGGACTTGATATCACCACTGGTTACATGCATCGATGGTTTTATTCCCTTTACCATTTGATTACATACAGAATAGTTGGTTTTTATAGACAAATCATATGATAGTCATAAGAAATATTGCTGAAAAAAAAGTTCTCCCTAATTTTGATTATTTATTCTAACTTTGACACAATAATTATCTTTTAGATCTCTGTTGGCTTTTATGAATAAGGTTATCCTCTCTCTCTCTCTCTCTCTCTCTCTCTCTCTCTCTCTCTCTCTCTCTCTCTCTCTCTCTCTCTCTCTCTCTCATCAAGCTTGTGGGTGTATATGAAGTTTTTTCTCTTTCTCTGTGTCTGAGTAACAAGAGTATGTGTGTGTGTGGGCGTACGTGAATGTGGCCAAGGGAAAAGTAATTAGAGTAGAAAGCAGCGGCAGTTCTTTGTCGTCGTTGTCTTCGTCGAGGATGCACACACTCGTGCTAACAAAACACTGGCTTCCTTCCTGTCAGCTTCGGATTTCTTTCTTCGTTTCAATTCGAGTTTCTCATTGAGCCATTGATTGCCATCCTAACAAGTAATTGGTCCTTCAACTGACTTTCTTTTCCTACTCGCGCAACATATATCAACAACAACAACAAATGCAGCCGATTTTAGTCCACTGCAGGACAAAGTCCTGAGATATGTCTTTATCCATGTCTTGGGTTTGCCAGTTTTTCATCATCACGATGGCCACTGCGGACTGTTGATGATGGGAGACTTTAGCCTGATCGCTTGCAACAAATCAATCTAGTGTGGGGCCCCCTGACTAGTACAGCTTTGCTGATTATGACGCTATGCAAGCCCTTTCACCACGTTAAGCTATCCCCACTCAGAAAAGGATAACTCATGCATATATATATATATATATATATATATATATATATATATATATATATATATATATATATATATGTGTGTGTGTGTGTGTGTGTGTGTGTGTATGTGTGTATGTGTGTGTACTTGGTATTCAAGGAGGTACGAAACACATCGAAGTAGCATTGCTAGTTACTTGGTTGGAAATTGTCTTACATTGAAGTAAAACATGGAGTGTTGACTTTGGGAAGAACGTAAAGATTGCTTTAACACAACATGTAACAGAAGTGTCTTTTTATCCCACTTTAGAATAATGAAAAATCTTCTGTGAAGCCATATATTTTTTATCAGCATTAATCTGAAGATTAACCCTTTAAGTCATCAGAGGATTATTTTTAACGAGAAAGTAATGCGTTCATTATCTCATAAAACAACCGAGTGAAATGTTATTTATATCCATCGAGGGATAGAGACGAGATTGGAAATAGACTGTGGTGTGGGGCCACGGTGTTTGAAATTAGCTTTCTTATATATGCCTTGTCCCTTGTTTATGTTTTCGCTCTTGTTTATTTTAAGGAATGATGAGAAGGATGTTGCAAACATAATGGCATATTAAGCAAGATACTCTGCAGTATATTTAGATTTATAAAATATTATCTTTTACCTGTTATAGTAAAGCAAAGGCCATTGAAATTTCTTTTTCAACGAGTCACTCAAATATGCATGTAAGAGGCTAAAGTTAACATTTACAACAAACATATAAAGTATTAAAGAATATGGGTCTGTGTATCAGCTGTGGTAATTCTGGCTAGAAGTATAATTTCAAATCTTCAGAGGAAATGGAAGTCATAAAGTTGTTTCATTTCTCTGACCCTATTGCCACCTTTTCTCCATTGCCAATCCGCACTATGGAACCAATTCTATTCTGTTAGCCCCCTTTGGAAACTCCTTCAAAAAGTTGTTGCAAGCACTCATGAGTGTCCACTCACTCGTACCTGGACAATAGCAGTTGCTAGATATAGAAGAGAGTGAAAGTAGCCCACAACTGGGGAGGAGGGTTGGTGGAAGGGGCCTCTGGAGCCAAGGTCGCCCTGTACAGTATTGTGGTTTCTCAAGCCATTCTTCCAAACCTCTCCCCTCCCCATCTCTCTCTCTCTCTCCTCTCTGAGAGACACCACCCCATATTCTTATTCTCTCTCACACTTCCAGAATCACTCACGCACAGATCCTCCCACGTACAGCAAGTCTGTAATTTCTAACTGGCTTAGGTCAGCATTTTGTCCCGCCTTCGCTCCTTATGATTTTAGGTCCCGTGTCTGTCATTTCTACGTTTCTTCATTGGTTGTATTTCAGTATCTTTGTTTCCCGTATTGTCCCGGCCTTAACACTTACGAGTATTACATTGATACGTTTTGTCGCATGTGATTTGTATGACATTGAATTAGTGTCGATTGTCCAGGATTAAGAATGGGAAACAGGTGAAATTGGATGTGTGCTGGTTGTGCCCAATTACATTGCAAATGGAGCTCATGAGATTTTGCGGTATTTATAAAAATTATATATATATATATATATATATGTATGTGTGTAAATATATATATATATATATATATATATATATATATATATATATATATATACATATATATATATATATATATATATATATATATATATATATATATATAGCAACATAAGTAAATATTATACTTACCGGTAAGTAAAATAAATGGACATAGGCAGGGCATATAATGAGAATGACAGATTATAGATGGACAAGAAGAATAACAGAATGGGTCCTTGGTGATTGCAAACAAGGCAGGGGAAAGAAGGGAAGATGATGGATTGACGAGCTAAATTTGCGGGTATAGAATATTAGAATGGTATAGAAAGACCATAAACAGACGCCCGAGGAAGGACATGGCTGCAGTGGACAAGTGACGGCTGAATATATATAAATTATATATATATATATATATATATATATATATATATATATGGTCTACGTCAGCTCTCCCCATCCTTAGGATAGGTTAGAGAGTAGTAGTCATACCCTTGTGAGACGGATTTGCATGCGTGTGCATATCTCTCTAAATATTCAACCTGTGCGTTGCAAGATTCATATCTTGACCGTGTGTGTGTGTGTGTGTGTGTGTGTGTGTGTAGATCCACAATTGTGGTTATCCTGCAGACTTGAATGTAGATATCACAACTTGCCTTTCTCCCACACCCTTCTCCAACTGCCTCACACCCATCGAACGAGAAAGTTGACCCTCGTGAGAATTTTCCAGTCTCTTCCGCTTCAGCTGATGACGTCCTTTCCCTTTCTTGCCTCGATCCTTTTGCACATTTCGTGTGGGCCTCTCTTCATTACATCCACCTGTTTCACTTGGAACAAGATTGCTCTATCTCTCTCTCTCTCTCTCTCTCTCTCTCTCTCTCTCTCTCTCTCTATATATATATATATATATATATATATCATCATCATCATCATCATCATCATCAGCCGTTACTAGTCCACTGAAGAACAAGGACATCAGACATGTCCTTTCACTTGCGTCTGTTTGTGGTCTTTCTGTGCCAGTACACGACCGCAAACTTCTTAGTTCATCGATCCATCGTCTTCTCTTCCTTCCCATATTTCTTTTACTATCTCTAGAGACCCGTTCTGTTATTCTTAATGCTCATCTATTGTCTGTTATTCTCATTATATGTCCTACCCATATGATTTATTTCTTACATGTTGTTAGAATATCCTTTACTTTAGTTTGCTCTCGTATCCATGTTGCTTTTTTTTCTGTCACTTAGTGATCTTCCCATCATTATTCTTTCCATAGCTCTTTGAGTTGTAACTAGCTTGTGTTCTAAAGCTTTAGTGAGGCTCTAAGTTTCTGATGCATGAATTAATAATGGTAGGACCCTCTTATTAAATACTTTTATTTTTAGAGAAGGTGGCATTTTACTTATTATATTCTCATTTTGTTTACCAAATGCTCTCCATCCCATGTTTATCCTTCTTTTAATTTCGGTCTCGTGTCCTGTGGAAACACAGTTTGTCCTAAGTACATATATTCATTAACAGTCTTTATAGGCTCGTCCATAACTCTTATTTTTGTCTGCATTTTCATTTAATATTATCTTAGTTTTATTCATATTAATTTTCAGTCCTAAATTTCTGCTTTCGCTATTCATATCGTCTATCATCTTTTTTAATTCCCCCCATGATTCACTAAACACAACTATGTCATCTGTAAATCTTAAGTTGTTGATGTTTTCCTCATTAATTTTAATTCTTACATTTTCCCAATCTAAATTCTTAAAAACTTCTAGGCATGCTGTGACTAATTTAGGAGAGATGGGGTCACCCTGTGTAACTCCTATCTCAGTAGGAATTTTCTCACTATCTTTATGTAGTTTTTAGGATGGCTGTACATCCTGTATAGATAACTTCAACTCTTCTAGCATAAGATTCTTCTATTCCTTGTTATTGAAGGGTTTTCATTACTGCTGATGTTTTTACAGAATTAGAAGCTTTCTCATAGGCTATAAATGCCATACATATGGGTTTGCCATACTCTGGTGATTTTTCCATTATCGGGTTAATTACTGCTGAAGTTTAGACAGAATCAAAATGCCTTATATAGAGGATTGTTACACTCTTGATTTTTCATTAGCTGATTAATTACATGGATATGTTCAGTTGTTGAATACCCACTTCTAAAGCCTGGCTGCTCTCTTGTATGATTAAAGAATAGGGGTCTTTCTATTCTTCCTAATATGATCTTTGTAAATATTTTATATCTTACGGAGAGTAAACTTATTGGGCGGTAATTTTTCAGGTCTTTTGTGTCTCCCTTTTTGAGAATTAGTATAATAATAGTTTTTCAAGCTGTAGGTATAGCGCATTCTTGCATACATTTGGTGTAGAGTTCAGCCAGTTTTACGACTATGAAATCTCCCCCATCTATTATTAAATCAATTGTTAGGTCATCTTCCCTGCTGCTTTGCCTCTTTTTATGCCTTTAATGCTTTCTTTACATCTACTTTTACGTTTGGTACCGGCTCAGGTGTTTCATTATTTCTGTTGAAGTTAGTTTTTATATTACTATTGTATAGCATTGTATAAAAATCCTCTGTAATTTTTATCACTACATTTCTATTGTGGTTATTTCCATTTTTGTCCTTAAAGCAAACATCTGTTGGCGCCCTTTTCCAAGTCTTTTTTTTTTTTTCTTAAATTTAGTGTTTCTTCTTTTCTTTAGTGTTTCCTTAATTTTGGTCTGATTATGTTTACGAATATCTTGGGTTTTTAGTGTTTATTGTTTTGGATAGTTCTGCCAATTCCATTACATCACTTAGATTTTACCCTCATTTCTAATCTTTTCTTTTATAGGTTTTTGGTCTTTTCTGATAGTTTTCCTTGATCTTGTTTAGGAACTCTTACACCTATCTCTTGTGCTGATTCCAATACAAATTTGGTTAAATTACTGTTCATTATTTATACTTGCTTCCATTTCATCATTTATCTGGGAGTACTTATTTTGTATTGCTAGACTAAACTCATCAGATTTTTCTTTTATAGGAGTGTTTATTTCCTTTCTTAAGATTAATTTTTCTCTCTTTCCTTAGATCTAAACAAACTTTGCTTCTCCCCATACTATAATCGCTTGACTTTAACTTGTTCAACACTAATACATCTTCAACTAAATTGATTTTTTTCACAGAGAATGAAATTTATTTCATTTTTAGTTTCCCCATTTGGGCCTCTCTATGTCCATTTTCGATGTTCGTTTTTATAAAAGAAGGAGTTCATGATTTTAAGATTGTTTCTTTCAGCAAATTCTACAAGTGCATCTCCTCTGGCAATCCTTGTGCCTACTCCAAATTTGCCTACTGCTGATTCTCCTCACTTCGTTTGACCTACTTAGCATTGAGATCTCACACACACACACACACACACACACATATATATATATATATATATATATATATATATATATATATATATATATATATATATAAGGGTTTTACTCCATATAAAGTATACAATCATGCAGTCAAAGAAGAAGAAGAACAGTATACACTTATTCCCAGGCCTTCCTTGCGTATGATGTTCCTTCCTCTCTTCCTCAAAATACTTTAATCTGTTCTTTAATCATTTGTGCTAAACATATTGTGTGTTTGTTGTGTACTTTTACGTATCTTTACAGTTCTTAACGGAACCGTTTTTTTTTTATCTTGTAATACATAAACAATACGAAGAGTTCGTTTCTTTTTATTTTATATGCATTCAATATCCACATTTCAATTCTAAAAATGATATATATATATATATATATATATATATATATATATATATATGTATATATATATATATATATATATATATATATATATATATGTATGCATAAAGTTGTGGTGTATGGTGACTACAAGGCAAATTTTTTAAAAATGTATGTTATGCCTTGAGGATATCATGAGAGAATGGTGCCCTTGCCACGCTCTGAACTGGCAGCTGCCTCAAGCTCTTGTAATTTTTGTGAGAGACTTGTCGCGTGTAGGATTGTGACATCGGAAGTGCCATAGAACGTTATTTGGGTGTTTGACTTTTTCTTATCTTTCGGTATTTTGACTCGAGTTGTACGCAACGGAAGGGTGATACAGCTGGCTTCATTAATTCCGTTACACCTCAGGGGAAGCTAACGAGACTTCTGACTGATGTGCATTGAAACGAGTAACTCTGTGTTTAGTAAAAGAGAAACTGTTGGTAACACTGCCTGTAAAACAAAGCCGCCGAGCTCGTAAAGACGTGATCAAAAACATATTTTATTAATTTTACGGAGTTCTGTTTATAAGAATATTGTTATTTGCTTAGGACTTTGTGAAATTAATGAAAAATCTTTCGATTGCGTGTTTATAAGCTCATCGATTTTTTTTTACAGACAGCGTTGCAAACAATTTCTCTTTAGCTAAACAGCCAGCTAAAGTTTCC